>NW_022196695.1:0-600000 GCF_008641045.1 Pistacia vera | reverse complement strand
GAACTCTTATTAAATATTGTGTCCCAAATTGTATCTTTATCATTTCTCCACCAGATTACATGAACAGTTTTAGATGGAATTAGAAATTAATTATAAAATAAATATAAAATAAAATAAAAAACGCAAGCCAAACCAACCAACGAAACAAAACATATCTAAAAACCTCTCAACGGTATTTGTGACACAACTTTAAGGGAGACAAAAGAGAGACCAGAGAGAGAAAGGGTTTGTGTGTTTGGTTTTGTTGGTTTTACAGGTGAAAAATGGAGAGCAAAGAGGAAGTTTTTTCTGTTGAGCTACCAGCACCTCCTGCTTGGAAGAAAATGGTTTCTTCTTCTCTCTTTAAAGTTTATTTTTCTGTTTTTTTGTGTTTGAGTAACTAGAGTTTATGCTTTTTGTACTTCAAGCTTAGAACTTTTTGTTGAAATTTTGTGTTTTGTGGCTGTTGAGTGTGGTTTAATTTCTGTTTATTTGTTGGTTTGTACTGTTGTTTTTGGTGGAATTTTGGTTGTGCTAGTTTTATAGCTAGGGTTGTGGTAAAGTTTTAATCTTTAGTTCTATTGTGAAGTTAATTTCCATTTTCCTTTCTGGCTTTTGATTAATTTTAGGAATTTTGAAATTTTTTTTTTGTAGAATTTTGGGTTTTTTATGTTTAGGGTTTTTTAAATTTTTGGTGGGAATTTTGCTGTTTAGGGTTTTCTTTACAGGTTTTTCCTTTAGTTGGTGGTGGTGGTGGCAGTGAGGGATTCTTTTCCCTTTAGTTTTTTCTATTTCTGCCCACCAAAATTTTAACCTTTTTCCACTAATTTGGGGAAATTTTCGTTTCCTTATGGTTAATATTTCTTCACCAGAACACTGTAGAGAGCAAACAATGTCCTGAAAATTTTAACTAGTTGTTTTAATCCAAGTCAAATTGAGCCTTATTTTCAAGTCTCTGAAAAGATTTAAGTGAACATTTCTTGATTTTCGTGCTGAATTTTTTTATCATTAATTTTATTTGCTGAGAAGCCTTGTTTCTTGTACATACTTAGTGAGTAGAGCTTGGACAGGGTAATTTTACTGAAAGCATTCTACCAAAATTCTTAGTGAGTTTTATGAGATTGAAATACTGAAACAGGTGTTTGTCATATAGACTTACTAGAGTTTTATGAAATATCTCTTCTTTTGGAAGTATTTACCAAATGTGAAGTTTTGATTTTGAAACTTAAATTTTTAGTAAAAATGGTTAATGCGTAGTTGATCTCCTGGTCATGCCTCACTTAATTTTATGAAAGAAAAATCGGATGTGCATAAGCATAGACACTATCTTTCAGTTGCTTCAGTAAAAATGAGGTTTTTAAGTTTTCTGCTCCATTGCTTTATTCCTGTCCCATTATTGGTTCATACCTAGTGTTTTTCACGTTGGTACATGATTACTGTAGCATTTTCCCCAAGTTGTTAAGTTAGAGGTTTTTCTAGTTTTATAGTTAATCTGTTTTTCTTGGTATAGCTTTTATTTACTGGGACTATGCTATCCCTCAGATGCCCTTTGTTAAATAACTTTTACCATTAAGAAAAATGAATAGTCAATAGGGGCACTTTGGCTGGAGATAATTATTCTGGGTCATTTGCAATTTATTTGACTCTTTTTATAGACCTTCTTGACTTTTGTATGGTTAATTTAATTTGTTGATGGTGTATACTTACAAATGTCTGAACTATTATAGCTGTTTTGGGATATGAAGGCATGAGCTCATTCAATGTCTACAGTATTATTGATAAACTGTTCTTTTGCTGATAAAGTTTTAAGATTGCAGAGAACAAGGGCTGTATATGCCTCTACCATATTTATCTCTGTCAGGATCCTGCTTTAGTAAGGTCTGTAGTTAGTATGTTCTGAGATTTGTAACGGTGACAAGTTACACTGTGTTATGCCTTAAGAAGATTTCCTCTACATTTGCCGCTGTGTGTTATGCATTTGACTTTTCCCACTGTTTTTGTGCGTTGAACTCATTGCTGTTTATTTTTGGTATTGATGGAATAATTGTTCTTATTAATAATATATGTTTGGATAGATCATTGATATGCTTCTTCCTGGTTTGATGGTAAATTTATGCAGTGCAATAGATGACAATGATTATTATCAGTAAACTCTGTCTGAAGAGTGGGGCTGTGTCTATTATATTTTATTCAAGTACAGAAATCCGTTGTTGTCACCTTCATGATTTTTTTATAATTATTATTTTAAAATTTAAGTTTGATAGATATTTGTCTAACCTAAGTTAGTGGATTACTTCTTTTGAACCTGACTGAACTTTGGTTTCTATAACAAAGCTTGCACTATCTTTTCTGAAAAAGCTGGAAATGAAATACAATAATATTTTATCTATTTAGTTTTGAAATTGGATTTGTGAAAAGCACACCCAGGAAGAGAGGGGAAATGCTGGAAAATCAGATTCTTTGCATGTGTGTTCTATTTTTTCTTTTGAACATCAACCATTGCTTTCTAGATGCTTTTTGTTTGTCTTTTCTCCATCTTTTCCTGGTTGAGGCCTAAATTATTTAAACAACTTTTAATAGAAACAAGCCTAGTTGCCAAGGACTTGATGCCAAACGATATTACAAATTGATTCGAGATGTTGTAAGGCTGTAGTGATATATATCTTAAAGTAAAACAAACAAGCTTTGAGGAAAAGGAAAATTTTCCTCCTTTTGCTTCTTTTTTCCTTTAATGTGGTTTAGCAAGGATAGTGCTGTTTTAGTTTTATTGAATTCTTAATTTTTTCAATTTCTTTTATAGGATGTTTTATGAAATGTCTTTGACAATTTATAATTTTTTTGAGTTTTTTCACTGTCAAGGTGGCATGCTTAATCTTCTCTTAAACAAAAAACTGTCCCTTTTTTTTTTTCATATTCTGCTGCCCTTTATGATACTTATTTTATTTGACATTGATAAACTTTATGCAATACATATAAATGAATAAAGGTATTTAAGACTAGATTGTATCCCTGAGAAGCTTGTTCCTCTTTTCATGGTTGTTTGAATATTAAATTATTAAGTCATGTAACATAATAGTGTAAATGGTTGCATATCTCTGTGGTAAAAAGCCTTTAGTTAATATTAATATAATGACATGCCATCGCAACTCTTGAGTTTATTACATCTGAAGTGGATATGAGTTTTGTTTGTCATCAGTGTTTCATTTTTGTGCTTCAATCTGTTCAATTCTGCCAAGTTAGCAAAGTTATTTTTTTCTTGTTTGACTGGCTAACTAAGCAGCTGCGTTTGCTGGAGTGAAAACTTTAGTACTAACTGACTGAGAGGATATGGTCAATAATGTTTTCACCTGATGGACTGTAGCTGGTTTTATTTAACTAAAAGAAAGTTAGGATAAGAAAAATGTAATAGCAGTACAAGTAGTGTGGATGATTGAGCCTATCCTAAGTTTTGAAAGTCTATGTAATATTGTTGTGCATTTATACGGTGTTACATATTTTTAATGGCTTTTGACTAGGAAGCTAAAGGTGATTTGTTCTGGATTATGATTAGATACCAATTTATGGAAGACATAGCTGGGCCTGTAGAAGCTTAAAGGGAGCCCATGACACAGCATTTATAGATAATTAGATATTGTTTTCAAACTTGAAAGGATGGGTATGATAAATTTTACTGTCATAATCAATGATTATGTATATGCAAGATGTATAATGAAGACAATGTCTAGAGAGAATAAATTTTATGTTTCCAGTGTGCTCTGAACACTGTGGTTTCTTTTAAGATAAAATATGTTCCAACTGTTTTAAGTTTGTTCACAGAGGAGATGCAATACTTGGTGCACATTGTTAGCTGGTGGTGTGTTGATGATAATTTTTTGGTGCACACTAGCTTAGAAGAGAAGATCTTAGCGCATATATAGACAGTATTTGTTGTCATTTAGTGTCATTCAATCACTTATATATTTAATATTCCCAAAAGTGGATAGCTCTAGGCACAGTTTATACATGTTTGATGATCTTTGCACTATTTCTTTTCGTGCTTTTCATAGTCTCAGTGTGAGAAGGCCAGAGTGTTATGTGATTATTGTGCATAGTTATTGTTGTATAACTCACTAAGAAACTCTTTGCTCTGATTCTTGCAGTACTTGCCCAAGAAAGCGGGTACTCCAAGGAAAAGTGAGATCATGTTCGTTGCTCCTACTGGGGAGGAGATTATTAACAGAAAACAACTGGAGCAGTACCTAAAATCTCACCCTGGTAATCCTGCCATCTCCGAGTTCGATTGGGGCACTGGTGAGACCCCAAGGAGATCAGCAAGGATCAGTGAGAAGGCCAAGGCAACTCCAACACCAGAAAAGGAGCCTCCGAAGAAGCGAGGCCGAAAATCAGTGTCGGGCTCAAAGAAGGATAATAAAGAAACTGAAGCTACTCCTGAGAAAACTGAGGGGGAGAAAGATGCTGAAATGCAACATGCAGAAATTACTGAGAAGGAAAATGCTGAAGGTCAAGTTGAGAAAGATGATAAAACACAAGAAGCAGACCAGAGCGTGAACAAAGGTGTCAATTTGGAGAAAACTGGTGCAGAGAACAAAAAACATGCTGAGGAAACCAAGGAAAATGAAGAAAAAGGAGTTCCTGATGCTAAAGAAAATGAAAGTGCAACAGAATTGCAAAAGCCAGAAACTAAAGAGACAGCTACTGAAGTAACTCCGAATGAAAAAGAGAAGGTTGAAGACTCTGTGGAAAAAGTTCCTCAGAGTGAGAAAGAGAATGGTGCCGGTGATGACAACAAAGCAGACAACCCTGATAGCATGACCACGGCCACAAATGGAGGAGAGGAAAAAGAGCAAGCCAATGGATCAGTGCCTGCATCCCATGTTGAGATCAAAGAGAAGCAAGACATGCCACAGAATGAAGAGAAATCTACTGTGCAGGTTGATGAGATAGGTAAAGAAATGGATGCAGAGGTTATTGAAAATGGGAAAGTTGACCAAATGGGGCGAACTGATGCCCCTCAACAGCCAGCTCCAGTGAGCTGCTAAATGTGCTGTACTATTTATTTCCATCAACTTTAGCCCGTATAATACTCCTATATCCTGTCATTTGTTCTGTAACTTTTTGAGATGTCTTGGATGACTGTAACATTAAACTTCTTGATGGTGTTGGTAGATTTAATTGTATGTAGGAAACCAATCTGTATCCTTAGATTAGACAGTAGATGGTGCAGCCAGCTTATGTTGTATTGTGCAGGAACCTAGTTTGTAGACTTGTGAACTCTCTTTATCCTATGTTTATTGACTGAATTTTAAATGCTCGGATAGCCTTTTTATTTTCTCCAGTTACAGGTTTCTTCTACGGGAAAATTTCAACTGTCGGTCACCACCCGGAAAAATTCATAGCAGCTCTAATTTCCTTCGTACGGTAAAAGTTTTACATGCTAATCAGTTGTCTTCATCCGAAAGAGGACTAATGGTCTCTCATATCAAGGAGCAGCTCTCAGTTCTCTTCATGTATAAATCTAATGATACCCCTTAAAATCTATGTGGGTATTTCCGCAACACCATTTTAGTGACTGTATTAAAATGATATTACTGATCCAAAGTTTTGTAACGAATAACGATATTTAAATAATAACAAACACTAATGTGTAATATAAAATACTGTAATTGAAATATTCTTATTTGTTAATAAAGTAAAGTTTTCTTCAGGAAACAAGCAACTGAATGTCCCGTGTAGGTTCAAAGTCGAAACCACGGTCCCAAAATCCTCCTCCACAAGCAGCCCCAAAGCAAGAAGCTTCAAACTCCTATGAACCAAGAAAAGTATATCAATTGAATGAAAAAATTTGAAGCTTTAGGGAGAAAGTCCAAAAATGAGAGAAAACGGCTACAAGATCTGGAAGTGAAAAAGGTACTACTTTTAAGAGGAAAGGTAAGAATCTATACTAATCTCATCTTTGTGAGATCAAGGTTAAGAATCTTTTTCAACCCAAGTTTAGTTTTTGATATCTTCTTTGCTCTAAGGCTAAGAATCTTTTTTGTATTTTCTTGGGGTCTATGGCATGCCTGAAGAACAAGTATTGTCATCTTTTTTCAACTCTTTTTGAGCTACAAAAGCTTGGCTTTCACAATCCAACTTATCTTTTCCACAAATGGAATGCACTTTCTCTCATCATTTCACCTCCTCCCAAATGTCTTTCTCTTCTTTCTTCCTGTGGCTCCTCCTCATCTTCTCTATCATTTCATCTTGTGGTATGCACCCTTTCAGGATTTTTCATTCTTGTTAATTATGCAACACGCAAATTTATTTAGCTGGTTATTTCTTTTTGATGTAGAAGGAAATTTGTTACATTGATCATCTAGGACAGTCTGAGCCAAAACTTTAATGAATTAGAAGGAAATTTTGAAACCCTTTGAATTAATTCTTCACATTGAAGAGTTGAGCTGAGAGAGATTGCAAGAGAAAATTTTGATGTTATTAGTTTTAATTTTTGGTGGGTTGTTCTGTTATTTATGCTTTGAAATCTTTATTTATTTTATTGCAATATGCTTTTTAGGTGATTGTCTTTGAAATCATGTGGAAAAAGGTTATTTTTTTATGAGTATAAATTGAATTAAACTGTCAAATAGAAATTATTTTGCTTATTGGTTGAAACTGAACTGAGATGAATGGAACCCCTTGCCTGCTAACTGTTATGATGTCTCCTCCATTAATTGTAATAGTCAAGCTAATGATGAATTTGTCTTTAAAAAAATTTTGTCTGTCTGGTTGTTTTGACAGTTAATGCATTCACCGGGACATATGGAATAAACTATGGCAGGATAGCAGACAATATACCACCACCCGAAAGCGTGGTGACACTTCTGAAAGCTGCTAAGATTAAAAACACAAGAATCTATGATGCAGATCGTAGTGTCCTCGCGGCCTTCAAAGGCTCCGGAATAGAGATCATAGTGGGACTTGGCAATGAGAATTTGAAAGAGATAAGTATAGGCGAGGATCGCGCCATGAATTGGATAAAAGAAAATGTGCAGCCATTCCTTCCTGGAACTCGTATTAGTGGAATCGCTGTGGGGAATGAAATTTTGGGGGGCACTGACATGGAACTGTGGGAGGTTCTGCTGCCTGCGGCGAAAAATGTTTACAATGCCCTTTATAGGCTGGGATTGCATAAAACTGTTGAAGTCTCAAGCCCACACTCAGAGGCTGTGTTCGCCAGTTCGTACCCGCCATCAGCGTGCGTTTTCAGGGAAGATGTCTCGCAATTTATGAAGCCCCTTTTGCAGTTCTTTTCGCAGATCGGTTCTCCATTTTACATAAATGCATATCCATTTCTAGCCTACAAGAATGATCCTGAGCATATTGACCTTAACTATGCTCTTTTCAAGTCAAATGCTGGGATCCATGATGCAAAGACTAATCTACGCTATGATAACATGTTCGATGCTATGGTTGATGCAGCTTATTTTGCATTGGAAAAGGCCGGATTTGAGAAAATGCAAGTAATAGTTTCTGAAACTGGTTGGGCGTCTAAAGGGGATGCAGACGAAGCTGGAGCTACCGCCAAAAATGCAAGGACTTACAACAAAAGTTTGCGTAAAAAGCTAGCGAAAAAGAAGGGAACCCCCTATAAACCAAAGACTCCGGTGAAGGCTTATGTCTTCGCATTGTTTAATGAAAATTTGAAACCCGGGCCAACTTCAGAGAGGAACTTTGGATTGTTCAAAGCTGATGGGAGCATTTCATATGATATTGGGTTCACTGGACTTATACCATCTTCAGCAGCTTCAATATCCCATCTCCCTTTCCGGGTATGATTTGGCCACAACTCTTATTTTTATTTCATAATTATAATTGTTTTTAACATTTAGCCTACAAACCTTAACTAGAACTTAAAATTTGATAATGTCAAGCTTTAGAATTCCACATCCATACTCAACACATCCTAATTGATCTACAAGCCATATTTGCAGGGTACGGGAGCTCTAGGATGGCTCGGATCACCGGCTTTTACAACTTGTGCAGCGACGCTCTTCCTGATCTTCCGGTTGTTGATTTAATCAAAAAGGGTTGTGTCCTAGTTCCATTAATTTGACTATGAAGCAGTTACAAGAAAGATGTACAGTTATGTCAGATCAATATACATTATACAACTAACTGAATCTCTATTCTTGTATTAACTTGAATTGAATAACATCAAAATTTGCTGATAGATTATTTTTTTCAAGTCATCTTCAGCAATTTGTGAGTACCATATTCTTGTAAAGCAAAATCAATAAGAAAATCACTCTTTAATTGTGCCATTTGATTCGATCAGCTTAGCAGCTTCTGTCTTCAGGTTTAAAATTGGATCCATGAAGAAATATATCTTAACAAGCCCATAAAGAATCCAATGTTGGGCCTCAAGTAGGTCTGATGGGCTTTTATTTTCTAAGCCCAACCAAAACCAATACTTTTAACTTACACATTTGGTGAATAATTAAAACCAAAAAAAAAAAAAAATTCAATAAAGATAAATTGACAATCCTTCTCACTATCTTTCTCTCATAAATGTAACGTAATAGTTCGCAATTAGTCAGGTAAAACCCATTACATTCTAATAAATTACTTATGTTAATTATTATCTCTAAGTAACTTCCCCTAAAATTATAAAAAATTATAGATTTTCCCATAATATGTTAAATGCAATGTTACCAATTTATTTATAAAAAACAAATTCAAAAAATTAATATCAAATCCAAATTCCTTAAAACTATTTCGGTTATGGCAATACTACGTTTACAACTCAATCTTATAAACTTTCTCTTACAACTCCGATATGGCAGTTCGTCATTGGTTTATGATGAATATTCTCGCCTGACCAATTTTGAGTTGTCACGTCGAAGTTGTGAGATTAGATTGTAAACCTATCTTTATTGTTTCGGTTCAGTCTGAAACCAAACCAACTCTCCCAATCAAAGTTAGAAATGTCAAAGAAGAAGTTTCAATTACATAATATTTTTAATTAGTTGGAATGAAGAAAACTTGAGCCCTAGAAATCTTCTTAGAAGAAAACCTTGCTTTGCCCCCTTCTTTGGGAAAAGCAAGTTTTAGTTTTACACATGGGCAAGACTATTAAATTCATATTTTGAAATAAAATAAATTATATTTTATTTAATAAGTAACACTTTATGGAGAATTCTGAGGTATGGAAATATTTAATTTTTAAAACAACTGGGTTCACAAAATTCAAATTTGTGGACTTTTAGATTTTAACTTATGAGTTATGGCTTCAATTAATGAATAAAAATCGAAGCTATGAAAGTCAGCTGATAGTGATTGTAACCTAAATGAAGTCCTCCGTTTACTTCTATATACTATTTGTTATTGGTCCATAAAAATAAAATAAATCATATTTAATTAGGATTAATCATATTATTGATTCAATAATATTATTAGAACAAATCGTAATCCTTGAATTTGGATTAAGTTGATCACTAAACCAAGATCCAAAAATTATAATTGATCCAATTTTCTTAACAAATATTTTACACAACATATATATATATATATATATATTATTGATTTATTAGCACTAAATTAATTTGATAAGTTTTCCAAACCGATATTGCGATTTTATAACTACTTTCATATATATATATATATTTTTTTTTTTTTGGAGTAAACAACTTTTTCCTACCAAGGTTTGCCTTAACAACACTTTTCCATTCAAAAAGTTTCAAACTACCACTTTTCCACCCAAAGTTTATATTCTATTACTACTCAAAGTCAATTCCGACCGATTTTAATGGCAAAAATGCTCCTTGTCACCATCATTTTAACCTTTGGTCTCCTCTTTATAAAATTTCTCTCACTCCTATACCTAATTTCTTATTGATTGTCGGCCACCGCAAAGCTAGGGTTTCTTATTCTTAGTTGATTTCCAACTTATTCTGGTGACGAATATTCAGTCGGTCACCACCATTCGATCCATCGATCTTCACTTTACAAAACCCCTCTCATCCTGACTTCTGGTAATTCGTCGAAGGCTGATTGAGAAAGTAAAATATATTTTGGATATTAACGGAATATAAACATTGGGTGAGAAAGTGGTATTTTGAAACTTTTTGGTGAGAAAGTGTTATTAAGACAAACCTTGGGTGGGAAAAAGTCCTTTACTTTTTTTTTTTTTTTTCTTTTTAGAGAGAGAGACAATAATTAATTCAAGGGAGTTGGACTAAAAAATTGGTGAATTAAGAGAAGTTTCCGATTACTTACCAACGACGGAGGATTCAAAATTCCATTAAATGATATCGAAAATTCCCAAGAAATTAATTTGCATGCATATAGATTAGTCTTAGCTTTGACACTTCCAACTTGGGCTTCATTTGAAGGTCACAACCCGAAGAAAGAGAGAGAGAGCCGCACCAGTGCATGGTCTCCACTGGCATCTTCACTACGTCGTCATCGCACGGTCATCTCTTCATTTCCCGTGAAGGCCGCATCTTCATAGCCATCTAACTCTAAGTCTTCATATTAACACTATAAATACACTGGAGGCCTTTACATTCTTCTCATCAACTCATTTCAGCAACCAAAGTATTAATTTCACTAATATTTGCTGAGCAATAGAAGCTTATACTTAATTTAGTTTCTTTTTAATTATTAAGATATACTGAGAGAGATGGCTAGGTTTATGAGCTTGGCTTTTGTCGGAGTTATTGCTGTGGCTCTCCTCCAATGTGCGGCGGCAGCGACGGATCATGTAGTCGGAGACGGCGAGGGATGGAAAGTTCCGTCAACCACCAACGTTTATGAAAATTGGGCTGCCGGCAAAACCTTCATGGTTGGTGATATTCTAAGTAAGTGTTTTAATCCTCTCGTTAATTAATATCTTAATCTTTAATTACTTTTTAATTTCTTATTTCTTACTTTATTTTATTTTCTTGTTCTATTAGCTTTCAACTTCGTCACAAATGAACATGACGTACTTGAAGTTACAAAAGAATCCTACCACGCCTGTACTGATTCAAACCCCGTCGGAAACAAGACCAACGTCGGCCCTGCAAAGATCAACCTCAAATCCGCCGGCGACAAGTACTACATTTGCACAATCGGACGCCACTGCGCCAACGGCCAGAAACTAGCCATTAAAGTTACCTCTGCTGACGCTTGCTCTCCAACGTCGGGCCCCTCTGCCTCGACTCCACCTCCTCCCTCTGGCGCCGGCGGTGCGCCGGGTCCTGATTCTTCATCATCGATTTCTTTGGCCAGTGTTTTGTTGTCCATGTTTGCTGTTGTTATAGGCTTCTTGTTTTAGAATATGAAACGATTATAACAGGTTTAATTTTGATGAATACTTAAGCTAATTTGCTTAAGAGTACAAAATAACGATTCATTTGTGGGGTATTGCATTTTGAATTTTGGGTTAATAAGATCAATAAAGTTTCCCATTTCTTCGAAATTATTTTAATTATTCAGCTGCAATATGAAACTAGCTCAAACGAAAAATAATTCTTGTACATTTTATAGAGGATTGTGTCAGTTCTTTGTAAAATACATCTCAAATACTGTAATTCATCTTAATCCTCTATTTTTTTTTTTTTTTAATATAATTTTGAAACAATCTAAAGAGTAATATGAGATCCAACCAGTAAATACACACAAATATCAAACTAATAAAGAGAAAGAAAAACACGCGTGATTTATCTTGATTTATCCAATAAACAGGTTACGTCCAGCAGAGTCAATATCATTAGAATACTATCTCGCCTCTCTCGTTACAATGTATGTATTTGCCTATAGTGTGCTATCATATTCATACAAGAGAATAATAAGTTTATATATTAGGTTTAAAGAGGAAAACTTAACATTATAAGGATCAATTTTCCTAAGCCCAAACCCAAATAAGAATTTAATTACTTAGAGAAATTTTACCACGCTCTTCATGGAATAGGCCCAAACCGCCTATGGGCCTAGGAGTGCTACTCCCTTGACTCCACCCGCCCACCAAGGAGCGGGACCCCTGAATGTGTTTGTCTCACCCTTATTGTTGAAGAGGTGATAACTCCAACAAATTTATGCTTCAATTTGTGTAAATATAAGGGTTCAAACTTGATTTTAAATATTTCAGGAAAAAAAATGAACTGATTAGTTTAAGTGAAAATAAAAATAAAAAAGAGGTATATTTAAGAAAATATATTATTTATTTATATATACCTCTATTATAATCAACAGGTAACCTAACCAAAACCAGATTTGATTAACCTAATTAATTATATAGAATTAGTTAAAACCTTTGACTTAGGTCAAGTTTCATAATACCATTTTTAAAACCTTCTCTATAAACACAGTAAGGGCCGAAGATGTTGAAGCAGACTTCCACCCTGACATGGCGTGGCCCATGCTCCAGTCCCAACTCTCTAGACCTCTAGATCCATCGGCATCCAAGGATAAGAAGAGTAAGAAGAAAAGGCGACGATCTTTTTTTCTTTCCTTTCTTTTGTTGAATTTGCGTGCTTCTTTAGGCGTATGTGCTTTTATGAGCTTTTTATGTTCTATAGCCTTTAAGCTGATCGTATTATCTTGTAAACTTTTTTATTTTTGGATTAATATACTTACTTTCCCATATATATATATATATATATATTCCGTCCAAAAGTGGTTTTCAATTTCTCTTTCTTTCGTGATCAATCTCGATTACATGGGCAAAGAATTCTCAACATACATAAAATGTATAAAATAGTGAAGAAAGATTCGGATTAACAAGCAGCTATCAAACAATTAACTTTTTATAAAATAAGGCTGCATTATTTTTTTCTGCTCCATAAAGAGAAACATTCACTCAATTTTTTAAATCCACTTTGCTCATTGTTATATATTTCGGGGCATTTTTAGGTTGCTCTACTGATATAGACTTTTCTTTGTTTAAACTTTAGATATACATATATGAATATTTTGACCACATTGCCAAAAATATCAGTGTGCTCCTTCAATTTCTTTTAGGGTCATTAAATTTCATTAATTAAATTTATTACCTGTTTAGATTATAATTGTTAAAATTCTTATTTTTATTTTACTAAATAAACTTTACAATATAATTTTATAAAATTCTCCAGACCGGTTTTTATAGACTAAGAAATTTGGGTTGGCAACTGTAATAAGAATTAATGAGATTATATGTATTAATAATTTTTTTTTTTTAAGTATACACTAGGGTTACGTATAATAAACCCTTGTGTGTTTGACCGTTTTGTAGTGAATACCTGCTGGTTTTGGAAATGTGATCCTAAAGTGAATCTCGTGTATTTGACTCAAGTTCAAATAAACACAAAAATATATATAAATTTGTTTTTACAAATTAATTTGCTTGCCGACTGATCGTTGTCAACAGGAATAGACCTGGATTGCATTATATTTGGCTAATTTGACATGTCATATAGCCAGAGATGAGAAGCCATTTTCAATAATAAATAAATGGAAATGTCAATTTTTGTAGGGTAAGTGTTATTTGTATCTTCAGGTTAAGAAATTCTTTGTCTGGCCACCTAACATAAAAAACGTAAACGTTTACATATTAGATTATGTCATATCATAACCAAAAAGGAAAATTATTTGCATTTCAAAAAAACTAAAGGGCCTACTAAATTTGTATTTACGTATGTATAATAATAACATAATTTTCTATTTCTGGAAATAATTTATGCAATTTTTTATTAGATGGAGTATATTTTGATTGTGATTTAATTAATTAAACTGAATGCATGAAAATGGGTGGGTTGGCCATGGCCAACATGACAGAGGAAGAAGACGAATTAAGAAGTGGAAAAGACGGCATATATATACAAATATATATGAATGAATGATTCTTTCTCTCTCTCTCTTTTTTTTTTTTTTTTCAATTTTACGTATAAATACAAAAATAATATGTATGGTCAACATGGTATGTTTAATCTTTCTCATAGTGAATATTCGTTGGTTTCAGAGATGTGACTCTAACCCTCATGCATTTAACTTTTTTATAGTGATTTTCAGCTGATTTCGGAAATATCATTAATTCGACCTTTAAATTTATCAACAATTTCATCCATTACCTCAACAAAATATATTAATCTCGTAAGATTGTTGACAAATTTTAGATATTAAATTGATTGAATTTGAGTGAATAATGAAAACTACATTTTCTTCAAACTCAAATAGAATAACCCAACAGTCTGTAAAATGATATTATTAGTTGGATTCGATTTATATTTGCATTTTTAATATATTTTTTTCAACAAGAATCTTTTTAAAATGCATATTTAAAGTATGGGTAATTATAAAATAATAACATAGAGTAATACTACACTTACAAAGAAATTTTACAAAGATTTCCATACAAAGTGACGTGGCAAAAAATGAATGGAAGAGTAAATTTAATGAGTTTGACTTTTGTTTCACTTTTCCATTCATTTTTTGCCACCTCACTTTGTATGAAAATCTTTGTAAGATTTCTTTGTAAGTATAGTATTATTGAATAACATATATGTAACTTGAGTTGAGACCGTATAAAATATATGGCACACATTGAGTGTTTTAAATACCATACCATGTGATGAAATACAAAATTATGAGTCAATTACAAATTCAAAATGATACTATTAGTTGGAATCGATTCTATTTTATTTTTTTATAAGCACAAACAAAATTTGGACCATATAAATTGCTCATAATTCAAGTGACATATCTCCAATAAATAAATGAGAGTAAGATATTCTATTTATATTATGTTGACGTTTGATTTTGGACGCCAACGACTCACACGTGCAAAGTGCTAATAGAGCCTTAGAAATTACTTATGATGGATCTGAGATTTGAATATGGTGCTGAGGATATATATGTTGTAGGAACTAAATAAAAGATTGACAAGAGAGGGTTTTTATAGTGGTTTGGATGCTTAAAAGCGAATCCTACGTCCACTGTTATTTTATTATTCTCTGGCTATTTCTATAATATTGCCCCTAAGGCATACAAAAATGAAGAAATACAGTGTTTACAGAGAGAAATAATGAAATGAAACTCAAATCTATGTCTAACTCTCATCTGCTCCGCCTCCTCTTTTTTCGTGAAGAGAAGTACTCATTTATACACCCAAAAGTGTTTTGCAAGTTGCCTTGACACATGGAAGGCTCTCATCCGTTCCTCTCTTCAAAGGAGATAGGGTTGGTATGAATATCTTTGAGGAGATAAGGTTTGACAGCTAGTACAAAGAGACATTTATTAAACTGACATAAGTGTGACTTTTTAGGCATAACATATTATATTATAGAATTCAAATTCATCTAAGGTAAGTTTAAATGTGACTTAAAAAAAAAAAAATCGAACATGAAAAGTATTTTTATTGGTCAAAGTGATTGATATGATCAAGCCCTTAAGTTGTTTGTCATGGTAGTCAGAAATGAGGTTTCGACAAGTATATGTAGTTTTCCTCGATGTTTAGTTAAAGTATGCGTAAACTGGTCTAAATACTTTAATTATCAAAAAGAAAAAAAAAAAAAAAAGATACACTTAGGGTCTACTATTACTATTACCTCTTTATGGGTTATACGTAACTTGCTCTATTACCATTTAGAAGAATTAAACAACTTATAATTAAATTAAAGGCTTAAGTTATTTATTACTATACAACTTTATTTCAATGTTTCATCAATGACGGTATAGACTATAGAGTCTCACACTTAATGGTGAGTGAATCAAGACTAAAGTTTCACAATACATATACGTAAGCGTATTGATAGGTTTGGAGTTAAGTCTCCACATGATGATCACGTATCAACGAGTCCACGGAAAAATTATTAACCCTATGAAGCCAACACTCCACCTTTTCATAGTTTTTCTTTATTTGTTTTATATTAAGGTTGATACTTGACATTATTAATAGACCGAAATATCTTAATAAAAAAATAAAATAAAATAACGACACTACCTTTTTAAAAATGTAAGAAAAATTACTTTAAATAAAAGGTATCGGGCATTAAGAAACCCTACACCACTAACATTGAATTTACACTCAATCACTCGTATGATAATTAGGGTGTTTAAAACTGGTTAATCGTAATTTAATATGATAAATAGGGACATTCAAAACCGGTTAATTAGTCTGAATGTCCATTTTCTTTAACGGAATGGTTTTCTAGTTCAGAGAATTCTTGAAACAAAACCGAACAAGTTTCAAGGAAAAATAGTTTTAAATCGGTTTTTCCATAACAGTGTAAAATATATACCAAAACTTTAAAACAGTTCACTAAATCGGTTAACTGGTTTTGGGCCTTTTGTCCCTTTTAGACTTTTTAATTTTTATTGCAAAAATTCTCAACACACATAAAATGTATAAATAATGAAGAAAGATTCGGATTAACAAGCGCTATCAACAATTAACTTTTTTAAAATAAGGCTGCATTATTTTTTCTGCTCCATAAAGAGAAACATTCATCAATTTTTTAATCCACTTTGTCATTGTGTATATTTCGTGGCATTTTTAGGTTGCTCTACTGGTATAGACTTTTCTTTGTTTAAACTTTAGCTATCCATATATGAATATTTAACCACATTGCCAAAAAATCAGGTGCTCTTCATTTCTTTTAGGGTCATTAAATTTCATTAATTAAATTTATTACCTGTTTAGATTTAATTGTTAAAATTTTCTTTTATTTTACCAAATAAACTTACAATATAATTTTTAAAATTCTCAAACGGGTTTTTATATGCTCAGAAATTTGGGTGTCAACTGTAATAAGAATTAATGAGATTATAGTATTATAAATTGTTTTTATATTTTTTTTAATTATCACTAGGGTATTTATGATAACCCTGGTGTGTTTGACCGTTTTGTAGTGATACCTGGTGTTTGGAAATGCATCCTAAAGTGAATCTCGTGTATTTGACTCAAGTTCAAATAAACACAAAAATATTATAAATTTGTTTTCAATAATTTGCTTGCCGACTGATCGTTGTCAACAGGAATAGACCTGGATTGCATTATATTTGGCTATTTGACATGTCACATAGCCAAGATGAGAAGCCATTTTCAATAATAATAATGGAAATGTCAATTTTTGTAGGGTAAGTGTTATTTGTATCTTCAGGTTAAGAAATTTTTGTCTGGCCACCTAACTAAAAAAAAGTAAACTTTACATATTGGATTATATCATATCAAACAAAAAGGAAAATTATGCATTTCAAAAAACTAAGGGCCTCTAGATTTGTATTTACGTATAATAATATACATAATTTTCTATTTCTGGAAATAATTTATGCAATTTTTATTAGATGGGTATATTTTGATTGTGATTTAATTAATTAAACTGAACGCATGAAAATGGGGTTGCCATGGCCAACATGACAGAGGAAGAAGACGATTAGAAGTGGAAAACGGCATATATTACAAATTAATAGAATGAATGATGATCCTATTCTCTCTGTCTCTCTCTTTTTTTTTTTTTTTTTTTTTTTTCAATTTTACAATATAACAAAAATATATGTATGGTCAAACCGCAGTAAAAAGAGCTGTTTAAAAATGGGACTCTACCAGTAGGTTAATCTTTTCATAGTGAATATTCGTTGGTTTCAGAAAGGTGACTCTAACTCTCATGTATTTAACTTTTTGTAGATTTTTGGCTGATTTCAAAAATATTATCGATTCAACCTCAATTTATCACAATTTTATTCATTAACCTAAAAAAATATACTAATCTCATAAAATTATTGATAAATTTTGATATTAAATTGATCAATTTAAGTGATAGTAAAAACGACATTTTCTTCAACTCAAATAGAATGCTTAACAGTCCGTAAAATGATATTATTGAAAAACATTTCATATTCCAATATTCATTTACAATACATCATTTCAGTATAAAATCTTCATGGAATATATGCGGAAGTAAATGACAAACCTCCACCATAGCAATTGTTCTTTGATCTTCTTGCTCCTTTATAATTACAGGATCTTCCACTGACTGCAATTTTGGGATGTGTTTTTGGGAATCAATAAAATTAAAACTGCATCATAGGGACCTGTAAATGTCTCTTTCTTATATGCTTGTTCTTTCCATCAAAGACAACTGCCAAGAGACACAACCGTATGACCACATCAACAGGGCCAAATGTAATTATATGAGAAGTGTAGGACCATATGTATAAAGTCTAACATTCTCCCTTGTCCAAACTTGTATATGCGTATGTTCAATTAAAGAGGAAATTACATGAATCTAGCGGTAAGTCCCTTTTAAACAGTATTACCTTCTATTATTACAATGCAATTTTACTCTTTCTAAATAAACGCTTAAATGGGGAATATCACTTATGAACAACCTCAAATGTTTATTCTAGTTCCTCTAGAATGTTTGTTTGTCTCCAACCAAATTATACAACTTAAAAGAGAAAACAAACTAAATTACAAAGTTTCAGACAATGAAAGTATTACCTCTCATAGTGACAAAGCGGGACATAGTCCCATTTGAACAACATGATCCTTGAACGTCTTTGGTGGCATGCCTTTCGTTAGAGATCAGCATCATCTGCCAGTATGTATGTGTTCAATGAGCACTTCTTTGGCTTTAACTGTCTCCCTTTATTGCTAAGTACTTAATGTCGATGTGTTTACTTCGACTTCCACTCTTATATCTTAGCAAAGAATACAGCAGCTGAATTGTCACAATATACTTTATTGGCCTGGAGATAGACTCAACAACTCCAAGCCCAGAAATGAAACTTCTCAACCAATACCCTGTGTAGTTGCCTCAAAACAGGAAACAACTCAGCTTCCATGGTAGAAGTGGCACTAAAGATTGTTTGGCACTTCTCCAAGATATAGCACCTCCGCGAGCATAAAAACATATCCGGATGTTGATTTTCGAGAATCACGCATCCAGCGAAGTCTGAGTCTGAATATCCGACGACTTCTAAAATGTCGGAACGTTTATAAGTAAGCATGAAACCTTTAGTCCCTTGAAGATACCTCATGACCTTCTTTGCAGCTCTCATCAGTCCAAACCTGGATTACTTTGATATCTTCCTAACATGCCAACTGCAAAAGCGATGTCAGGTCTAGTACAGACTTGAGCATACATTAGGCTTCCAACACGTAAGCATAAGGATAGTTTTCATTTGTTCCTTTTCAATCTCAAGTGTAGGACATTGGTTCAGATTGAACCTGTCACCCTTAACAATGGGTGCAACACTGGGTGAACAATCTTTTATCCTAAATCTCTCAGAATTTTATTAATATAGGCTTCCTGAGATAGTCCCAAACATGTCGAGACCTATCCCTATGAATCTTATGCCAATGACATAAGATGCCTCACCCATATCCTTCATACTAAAATGTTGAGAGAGAAATTGTTTCACCTCATGTAGCAAACCCAAATCATGGGTTACAAGGAGGATATCATCTACATATAACACAGAAAGATGATTTTACTCCCACTGACCTTGAGGTATATACACTGATCCATGACATTCTCTACAAAACCAAATGAAGAGATAACAGTGTGAAATCTTAAATACCATTGACGGGAGGCTTGTTTAAGTCCATAATGGACTTCTTAAGCTTGCAACAAATGCCACTATCACTTGAAATGACCCCTCAGGCTGTTTCATATAACCTCTTCCTCCAAATCTCCATTGAGAAAAGCTATTTTAACATCCATTTGATGTAAATCTAATTGAATGGGCAACTAATGCCATTATGATACGAAGAATCCTTTTTAGAAACGGAGAAAGTTCTTTGTAATCTATTCCTTCCTTTTGCGTGAACCCCTTGGCAAGTCTAGCCTTGTATCTCTCAAGTTGCCTAATGAATCCTTTTTGGTTTTAAATACCCATTTACAACCAATAGGTTCTTTCCAGTAGGCAAGTCAACAAGGTCCCAAACTTTATTATCCGCCATAGAATTCATCTCGTCAATCATGGCATTATACCACAACTCAGATTTACTACTGTTCATAGCTTGTAAAAACGTGTCTGGATCATCCTCAATACTTATGTCACAGTCAGACTCTTGCATATACACTTCATACAGTAGGAATTGCTGATTTCTTTGTTCTAGTAATCTCCTTAATGTTGTATCAGTAGTCTCTTGAGACTGTGCACAACTGGTTGTTCCACTTGTTTGGAGGTTGTTCAAAATGATCTTCTAAAACAATCCATCAGAATGTGAATTTTGATTGAGTGGTTCCTCATTATTCACCCTGTTTGGATGAACAACCAATCTTTTACTTGATGTAGGAGCATTGTCTGAAACATCAATTTTCTCAGAGACTGGTCTCTGATTTGATCATCCACATGACCCATCATTTTCAAGAAATTTGGCATTTCTGATTCAACAATTCTACTGGAATGGTTAGGACAATAAAACTTATATCCCTTGGATTTTTCTGCATATCCAATAAAATATGCACTAATAGTCCTAGGATCTAACTTCCGTTCTTTGGATTATAACTCTAACCTCAACTGGGCAACCCCTGCGTAAATGACTTAAACTTGGTTTCCAACCTTTCATAATTCGAAGGGCTTTGGGAACCGCCTTAGTTGGAACTCGGTTTAATATATACGCTGCAGTTTTTAGAGCTTCAATCCACAAAGAATGAGGAAGTTTGGATTTACTTAGCATACTCCGTACCATATCCATTATTGTCTATTTCTCCGTTCTGCTACACCATTCTGAGATGGTGTGCCAGGCAGTGTACTGAGCCACAATACCTTGCTCTTGAAGAAATTTAGCAAATACTAAGTGCTTGTCCTATACCAGTGTATCTACCTAATTTCACCACCTCTATCAGATCTCACGATCTTATTTTGTTTTCCACATTGTTTCTCTACTTCTGCTTTATTATATTTGAAAGCATCCAACGCTTCATCCTTGTGATAAAGCATATAGAGATACATTATCGTGAGTATCATCAATAAAGGTGATGAAATATTTCTGACCACTAGAGCTCATGTCAGGGCAACATATATTTGTGTGTAGATTTCTAAAAGTTCAGAACTCTTCCTGGCACCCTTCTGGATTTGTTAGTCTGCTTTCCTTAATGCGTCTACACAAGTATCAAAGTCAGTAAAGTCAAGAGTTTCAAAACTCCAGCATTTACCAACCTTTTAATCCTATCAATGGAGATGGTCCTAATCTCCTATGCCACAAAAAGGAAGATTTTCATACATAATAGTACGTTTCATACCAGTGTTAGCATGTGAAGTCATAAGACTATAAGGAACAGTATCACTTAAATAATTTTAAACAAACCATCAACCAAGTACCATTCCCACAATAGATGAGTTCTTAATTAAATTAAAAGAACTACCATAAAAGTTGAAAGAGTATCCACATGGTACAAGTTTAGAAACAGAAATTAATTCTAGAAAAACTAGGATATAAGGTTCGTTCCAAATCCAAAACATAATTAGTACTTAAAATAAATCTAAAAGTTCCAACAGCTTCAACACGTGAAGGCATCCTATTCCTGAATATGCTGCATTCACTTCCTAATGGCTTCCTTTATCCAGAAAACCCTGTATGGTATTAGAAACAGGGATTGTAGAACCAGAATCAATCCACCAATCATTATGGAAACACAAATCATATAGATTCATAACACACAAGAATAAGAGGTTACCTTTCTTATCAAGCCAGGCTTTTCTCTTAGGACAATCTTTCTTCTATTGTCCCATCTTTTACAGAAGAAACACTTGTATTGTCCTTATTACCTTTGCTCACAATTTCGTGCAGCTTGCCTTTTCCCTCCACTTTTATTCTTATTTGAAGGGTACTTGACATTTCCTGTCACCAGATGTGCAGTTTCATTCACTTCCTGAAGCAGTCTCTCCTCCTCCTAACACACATGGTCAAAAGCTCATTGATTGACCATTTATCCTTCTGGTGTTATAAGATATCTTGAAAGGAGTATAATGAGACGAGAAGAGAGTTCAGGACATAATGCACCAGGAAATCATCTTAATCACATCTGAAGGGATTTCAACTGAGCAGCTATGTCCCTCATTTTCATAATATGCTCACGGACTCCTTAATACTAGTCAACTTCATGGATGTCAATCACTCATTAGGATGCTTCCTAATGCCTTGTCTGATGTTTCAAACTGTGCATGAATTGCCTCCATAAGATCCTTGACATTTTCACACTCCGTATCGACCCACGGATACTACTCGTAATGTGAGATTTGATGAACATCAGCTTAAACGGTTAGATCGCTCCCACCGTTCATACAAACAATCTCAGCTTGAGAGCTAGTATCTGTAGGTGTTGGTGGCTCTTCCTTACGAAAGCATAGTCAAGATCTATGCACCCAAATGAAGGAGGACAGCCTCTCTCAGGATTTATAGTTATCACCATTTAAATTAGGAACCTTATCCTCAACCATCATCAAAGTTTGATCAACTGTAGGTATCAATAGACATGCTTACTAAATAAATATGCACAAACCATCATAACAATTATAAGTTTACCAATGTAAAACAAATATAAATCATAATGAATCGACATATCATAAAAAATCTCCCTGTGGGTAAAGACATTACATATTATGTTCATTATCCTTTAATGATGAAACTAGAAATTATTAATATTCATAATACCGTGGGCTAATTAAGAATAAAATAATTCTATTTCATCCCTAATTAATCATAAATATAACATTCCCTGTGGGTAAATGATTAACTAATTGATTAACTACAAAACGATGTTATTAACCTAATATGATCAATAACTAATATTCTTAATGCATATATTATCATAATTTAGATGCTGCGGCTACTCTAAATTAATCAAAATATATACGATCATAAACATCAAATATTTATAACATAATTTGTATAATATCACACAATCAATGCAAGAATAATACATTTTTATGCATAAGAAAGTAATATATAACATAAAAAACCATCATACAAGCTTCACCGACTTCCACGCGCCACCGTGACTAAAGGACGCGCCCCCACGCGCCGCCGAAGGCACACACACTCTCACGCGCCCTCACGCGCCCACGATCCTGTCACGCGCTTGCACCGCATACACGCACCCTCACGCCCTGACGCAAGCGCACGAACTGCACGCGCCTGCACGCGCCGGGTCTTGACCAGGGTCGGGTTACCCATTTTGACCGGGTCGGTTAACCCGGTTTGTCCCATTGGACCGGTTCGTTGACCGGTTCATTTTCCGGTTTGATCCGTTGACCGGTTCATTGACCGTCTGGACTGTTGACCGGGGTCGGGTTGACTAAACGTTTGGGTTGGGTTGACCGGTCGTTTGATCCGGTTTGACTTTGCCTTGACCTCGGTTTGACCCGTTTATCCTATTGGTCGGTTCTTCTTGACCCGGTTTTCTGCAACTTTTACCCAATATTTTCCAGATTCACAACACCCGTTTCCGGCCATTTTTTCCGGCGTTTCCATGGAAACCCAAAGGTGACATATAACATATATCAGTGACACCCAATGACAATTTCGTCCTAATCGATGCCATAAATGGCTTCCGAAAACACCCAAACAATAACTACTAACCAAAACTTTAAACTAGCATAACTTGCATCCAGAACTCCGTTTTTGACAAATAATATACCGTTGGAAGCTTTTTCAACAAGGATTCCAATGACATCAAAATCGAAAACAAATTCTATTTATAATAAAAGTTATGCTTGATTTACAGTACGGTTTTAATGGGAAAATCCTAATTTTTATGCAATATTTTTCAGATTTGTAACAAACAACTTCATGCTAGCATAGATTCAAAATAAGCTCTGATACCAAATAAAATATATTCATATTCCAATATTCTTTACAATATAATCAATTTCAGTATAAAATCTTCATGGAATATATGCGGAAGTAAATGACAAACCTCCAGCCATATCAATTGTTCTTTGATCTTCTTCTCCTTTATAAATTACAGGATCTTCCACTGACTGCAATTTGGGTGATAGTTTTTGGGAATCAATAAATTAAAACTGCATCAATAGGGACCTGTAAAGTTCTCTTTCTTATATGCAGTTGTCTTTCCATCAAAGCAACTGCTCAGAGACACAACCGTATGACCACATCAACAGGAACCAAAATGTAATTATATGAGAAGTGTAGGACCATATTGTAAAAGTCTAACAATTATTAGTTGGAATCGATTTATATTTGTGTTGTTAAAAAAAAAAAAAAAACATGTAGGTCAACTATTACCTCTTTAGGTCTATGGTAACTTGCTCTATTACCATTTAGAAGATTAAACACTTATAATTAAATTAAAAGCTTAAGTTATTTATTACGACACAACTTTATTTCAATATTTCATCAATGACGGTATAGGCTAAAGGTGAGTGAATAAAGACTAAAGAGTTTCACATAACAATACGTAAGCGTACTGATAGGTTTGGAGTAAAGTCTCCACATAATGATCACGTATCAACGAGTCCACAGAAAAATATATAACCCTATAAAGCCACTTTTTCTTTATTTTGTTTTTATATTAAGGTTGATACTTGATATTATTAATAAACCGAAATATCTTAATAAAAAAATAAAATAAAATAACGACACTACCTTTTTAAAAGTGTAAGAAAATTTTCTTTAAATAAAAGGTATGTGGCATTAAGAAACCCTACACCACCAACACTGAATTTACACTCAAATCACTAGATATGACAACTAAGGGTGTTCAAAACCAATTAACCATGATTTGATATGACAACTAGGGGTGTTCAAAACCGGTTAATTAGTCCGAATACCTATTTTCTTTAACTAAACTGGTTTTCTAGTTCAGAGAAATTCTTGAAACAAAATCGAACAAGTTCCGAGGAAAAATAGTTTTGAATCGAACCACTTTTCCGGTTAGCTAGTCTTCAAGAATCGATTAACAAGTTTTGAATCGGTTTTTCCCAGAACAGTGTAAAAATGTACACCAAAACTTTAAAACAATTCACTGAACCGATTAATCGGTTTTGTCCCTTTTGGACTTTTTAATTTTTATTGCAAAACCAATTTCAAAAACCAGTTTTGGTTAATCGATTCTCAGAATCCATTAAACCGATAACTCAACCGAAAAATCAGTTCAAAGAAATTTTTGAATAGAAACCGAACAGATTTCATTCTAGTCTGTTACCAGTTCAATTTGGTTTACAGATTTTTTAGATCAGCCTTAATGACAACCCTTAAAAAGTCATCTCAATGTAGTCGGCACACAAACTTTTTAATCTTTTTGTGTGAATTTATTTATTTATTTTTGGTGGTGTAAAATATCCCCACATCAATTATTTTTATAATAACGGGAAATTTGTGTCCTTTGTATATTATCATAAATAAATAAAAAATATATAAATGCACAAACTAGAATCTGCTTTTAAAATTAGTAACGTGAGTTTAAAATACAAAGTCATAAACATCCCATAAGCAATACAGTAAGAAAAATTCCCCAAAGTCCCCCACCAAGACAATTAGAAAAACACTTGAAAACTATTCTTCTGTAGGAGGGTCCACTACAACTCCATTATCCTCAAAATTATCATAACCGTTGATCCGATCAAGCACCAGCACCAATCCCATGGCGAAGGCCCCATCAAACCCAGGCTTGACGCACAATGAGAACACATCTTTACCAAGCATCACCTGCGTTGAAGCATCCACTTTGCGTCGAATCTCAGCTACTGATTCCTTCATCGCATTGAAGATCGTGCAGCAACGCTGCGCGAAGTTACCTTCGATCTGGTACTCCTCACCTGGATTCTCGTACATCTCGACCGTCACGCTCGACCGTCCAATTATCGATGATCTTCGCACGCTAAAGATCGGTTTCTGACCCTCCACTCTCTCCCCCACATACCCCTCCCACCTTTGATGTAGACTTGGCCTCTGTTCATTAAAATCAACACGACACAGATTAACACAACAGGCTGTATCGACTCAATTATTCCAAATCTGAACGATGAGTTAACTCATCGATTCAAAAACATTTTTACAGTACACTAAAGAGCAAAAGATAGAATCAATACCTTTCTCCGGACAGTGAGGAGACACTTGCCGTGGGCGTCCATGAGAACGAGTTCATCTCTGTCATGAGTGTCGGGGCCGTAGGAGTCAACTCGGAAGACCAACTCACCTTTACAGTCGTAAACGGTGAAGCCGTCGTTGGCGAAGAACAACGAGGTCTTCAACACAGTGAGATAGGTCTCTTCTGCATAGATAAAGCCGTCGTCCACCACCACTCCCGCCTTCATTTCTCTCAGTTTTTTTACTTTTTCTATCGTTCAAACCTCAGAAACGAGATTGTTTATGTTATAAGGTAGAGAGAAAAGTGAACGTTAACGTTGAAGAAAAGTAAAATGTAATTTGTAGTTGAGGTTGAAGGAAAGGGTTATGGTGATTTATATAGGAAGATGACGTCGATTGAAATAAAGATTGAGCTTAAATAGTGGTGTGACATGTGGGCTACATAAATAATATCTTGAGGGACACGGAGGGAATTTTTGCCACGTTTTTTCTCTCTGTAAATCGTAAATCATTTTTTGAAGTTGTATAAATTCAACGCTTTGGTCATGGAGTCTCCGGACCCCAAGAATAATAAGGGACGGAGTTATCACGAATCTGGATCCAGAACGTGTTGTTTTGGGAGGAAGTGAGTGGACTCGGTTTGTGACTCAGACTTATCGATTTAGCCGTTCAAAATTCAATTTATTCTTCTTTTTCTAGAAGAAAAAAAGTACTGATTATCTTAATGGAATAGGGGTAAATCAGTGAGTGTTTGATCAAGGTTAGGAAACCAGTGGCCTTATAAAACATTAATATATTTTTATTAGTAAAATCTATAAATATCAGACTTTTTTATTAGTATATTGTAAAAAAGTATAACAACCAATAACATAAAGAGTTTTCGTTGGATCGAATGATTATATACGGACTTTTGAATGTATTCTTTAAAAGGTTTAAAATTTAAATTTTTCTTTGGTTGTTATTAATAGGGGTTCCACAACTTTTAATAAGAATAAGAGATTTAACTAAAACTCTTATCTGTCTCATAGCTTAAGATTCTGAAAAATTAACTGAGATATTTTTGAACGACCCAAACACTCTTTGAGGTATGGGCTACATATACTGCTGTGTTGAGTCAATTTTATAACAGGTTAACATTACTCTTACGGTCCTATACTGCTGTGTTTCATGTTTGACGTATCGGCATTTATATAGATTTTGTTTTAAATATGAAGATTCTCCTTTTAACAAAGAACAAAATTTAGAGTGACATCATTGATTATATTTTGTCTATTCTTGTCTTAATACAGGAGTAAGGCATGTATGGAGAATTTCTCCAATATGATCATCTTGAAGCCATACCAGCAGTCAGCATCGTGTACATGTGGTTAGACATGTATAATTTTGATTATATTTATTAATAAATTTAATTAAACATTATTACCATATCTTAGGCTCGGTTCACATATCGGAAAAACTTTTCTAGTTTTCCTAAAACAGTTAACTTTATTTCACCTATTTTTAAAATAGTTTTTTAAATTATTCAAATTCCTTTTAATCCTCCTAAATTTATTAATTTAACTAAATAATCTCTAAAAAAATTTTAAAAAATTGACAAAAACACCTCAACAATCCAAATTTATCAGATTTCGACCACCACTGTCGACAGCTGGTCGAAATCTAGTGTAATAGCATATTATCGGCTGAATTTTGCCGGTAGTACATCGATCTAGTTTTTTCTGACCAGATCTTTGGTCGTAGACAATCGTCAATGACGGCCAAGATAACCAAATGCGGCCAGATCTAACCATAGATCTGGCCTTTTTTTGCCAGATCCACAATGGATCTGGTCGAAAAAGGTCAAATCGCCACACGATCGGCAATATCGAGCCGGTTATAAGCCGATACGGTAACTCCGACCACTCTCCGGCGGTGGTGGCCGGTTGTCCTTATTTATGAGTGGATTGAGGGTGTTTTGTTAATTTTGAATATTATATTTAGGGTTGTTTAGTAAATAAATAAATATAGGAGGTATTTATGTTAATTTTTAAAATTCTACATCGTAATACCCTTCTAATTTAACTTTTTTCAAAAGAATATTCTAAAAACTATCCAATAATAAACCAAACGGAGCCTAAGTTTTTAGAATAGTTTTTTGAAAAAAGTTGAGTCGAAGTATTCTAAAAAAAGTTTTGTATATTTTTAATAATATTTTCTGAAAATATGTAGATTATTTTTAACCTCTTAATTTTGTTAATTTAACTAAATATTTTCAATAATAAAGGCTCCGTTTGGTTGCCAATTGGGAATACTACTTTTAGTATTCCCAAAAAAGTTAAACAGTAAAATACCCAAAAACTTTGATTTTTGGGAATACTACTTCCAATATTATTCAACTTTTTTTAAACCCCTTAAATTTGATAATTTAATTAAATACCCCTAAATATTTTTTTAAAAATTACAAAAACACCCCAGTAATTCATATTTACCAGATTCCGGCCACCACTGCCGGAAAATGGTCGGAATCTGTTAGGATGACGCACTACCGGCTGAATCTGGCCGGTAGTGCGCCGATCTAGCCTTTTCCGATCAGATCCACGGTGGATCTGGCCGGAAAAGGCCAGATCTAAGGCCAAAGATCTGGCCGTTGACGGCCAGATCTTTGGCCGTAACGGTTTATAACGACGGCAAACAAACGGTCGTCGTTGACCATCAATGACGACCGTTTGTTGGTTGTCGTTGACGAGAAAATATGGCCAGATCTGGCTGTTGACGGCCAGATCTGGCCGTAGATCTGGCCTTTGTCAGCCAGATCCACCGTGGATCTGGCCGGCAAAGGCCATATCGGCACACGACCGGCAAGATCCAGCCGGTCATGTGCCAATATGGTGAACCCGGCCACCCTCCGGCGGTGGTGGCCGACTGTCCGTATTTGACATTGGGTTGGGGGTGTTTTTGTTAATTTTTAAGATTTTATTATAGGGGGTGTTTTATAAATAAACAAATATAAGGGGTATTTTATTAATTTATAAATCCTACATCGTAATACCTACCAAATGCAACTTTTTTTTAACTTTTTTCAGAAATTTTTTTCCAAAAATACCCAATTATGAACCAAACGAAGCCAAAAATTTATAAATTGGTAAAAACATCTTTCATCCGGTCATATTTGTGACATTCTAACCACCATCATCAAATGGTGATAGAATATATCGTAATGCAATATCGATTAGATGCGGCGCCGATCTGTCCCACCAAGAGACAGAAATGGCTCTCGGTCAAATCAATACAAGACAGAAGGCAGCCAGCCGAATGCTGATTCACAAATTTAACAACACGCCAACTAAAGTCACCACCGCCCTGTCCGCTCAGGTTTTAGCTTGTTTGGTGGAAGTTTCTTCGTACAACTCCAGACTAAACACACCACTTCAACCTACTAAAGTAAATCCGTGGCCATTGCTTCAAGCTCCATGAATGAAACAGTCCAAACTCTGAACACAGTAGCAGCCATGACACTGTCAAGTCTAGTCTCGCAGTGAAGAGACTGATCTTTCTGTCTTCACCATCACCAGCTTTTCAAGAAGCAGAAGTAGCAAGTAGAAAGCAGAAAGCAAAAGTTGAAGTAGTACTTCCAATTGTAATTGTAGACACATTCATTGCATATGCACAATTTTCACTCTCTTATTTTTGTTTTGTTGTTTTGTTGCATGCGCTTTGCTCAGGCAAAAGTTGGTCACAAACAAATTAAAAAAAAAACTACCAATGGGCGGAATAATAAAAGAACAAAAGGAAATTTGTCATACTCCTAAATTCGAGTCCTCTTATATCTTAATAGAGGTGATCATTAGAGAATTATCCGATCAGACTTTCAAGGCTATGAAGAATTAGTTGAAGTATACGTAAACAGGCGCAGATACCCATGATAACAAAAAAAAAAAAAAAACAAATAAAAAAAAAGCCTCGAGATGGGGCTTTTTGCTTACAATATTTCTTCTCCTCAACCATTTCACAATCTATGGAGAATTCCATTTTTATCCCTCTTATTTCAAAAAATGGAATTTTCTCCTCTACAAACAAGAGACGGTGATTCGGTGAATTTGATTGATTGAGGCTCATTTGTTAGGTATTGCTTTGGTGAAAGCTTTGGTAACATGGAGCATACAAATTTCAGGAGAAAATTGGTGATTCGGTGAGTTTGATTGATTGAGGCTCATTTGTTAGGTATTGCTTTGGTGAAAGCTTTGGTAACATGAGGCATACAAATTTCAGGAGAAAATTGACAGGTTCATGCACTCAACTTTTTTCAATAACATTAAACTCCCTTAATCACTCGGTTTCTGGTTGGATGACAAGACTTTAGTTATCTGGGTGGGTTACTAAAGGTTTTGTGTTCGAGTCTCACAGAGATAAGCTTGTAGGGTATTTAATGGATCTCAAGAATAATTGAGGGTGGGTAAATTGGTCGAACACTCTGGTTAAAAAAAATAAAATAAAAAAATCAAACTCCCTTGATTTTTAAAAATCATCCCTTCCCATTTAAAAAAAAAAAAAAAAAAGCCATAAATTAGTGAAATATTGCTAGATTTAAGACATTTTTTTTTTTAAATATTTTTTTTATTAAGTGAATGAATGATTGATTAAGTGAAATATGACTGTTTCATTCTCAGAAAAATCACTATAGCTGTAAACACCAAATAACCATTGGAATCTAGCAACCGGTTAAATATTTATTTTCTTTTTGATTTTCACGTCGGTGCCCATTCAAATCATTTATCTATTCTAAGGGATAATAAACTGTGAATTATCCTTAACTGTCACAGAAAAAAAAAAAAAAAAAAAAAAAAAAAGAAACTGAATAAGACAAAAGAAAATAATAAAAATAAGGAAAATCGTTTGAACTCTTTATTAAAAAGTATAAAAATATGAAAATCAGTTTGAATTCTAAAAGTTTAAAACCTAAATGATTTGAAATATTTTTTCGTTTTAAATTTAGTTTTTTTTTTTTAATCTATCCACAAAGTTAAATCTAACCTCAATTTACTATTCATTAAACGATTTGAAATATTTATGAGTGAATGTCAAATTTCTAGAAACATTTTTACCCTTGCTAATATTCTTAAAAAAAGAAAGATGGTCGTGAGGATGAAAAATATTCAAAAAGAAAATGGGTGAATCAATGAAAGCTTGCCACATTAAAGGTATTTAGGTTCCATGGTTGAATAATAATATTAACATTAAAGCAAACATAATCAAAGATGGACGGTGCGTGATAATCGATTAGAAATGAGATTAGTTCTATAATCATAAATTTCACATGTAATTGTCAAGAATATATACTTATATCGTTTTAATCATAATCAAAGAGACTCCGGTTCCCGATCCAACTAGTTGAACCAATCAGACTTGGTCAAGTTTTAGAACACTGGTTAACATTATTATTTCAATCATATTCTGTTATGTTTCATGTTTGGTCCTATCGGCCTCCATATATTTATATGGACTAAAGTAATAATTAATACCATCGTTTTCTTATTTAAGTTTTTACTTGATTACAAAATAAGAATACGATGGACAGATAAATTTAAACCATAACTAAAAAAAATACATGTGAGACAGTGAGTCGGAGGGAGGCGTCCACCGTCGGACTGTCACGGTATGAAAAAGACATGGGAGAAAGAATTATTCAAAAATGGTTATGGTGGTAAGTGGAGTAGGACCATTCTCCCACCAAGACACACAAATGGCTCTCAGTCAACTCGATACAATTCTGATTCACAAATTTAACAACACACCAACTAAAGTCACCACCGCTCTGTCCGCCCAGGTTCAAGTTTGGTGTAGTTTCTTCATATAACTTCAAACCAAATCCACTTATAGCTCACCAGAAAAATCACTATAGCTGTAAACACCACATAACCATTTGAATCTAGAAACCGTGTTGAATTATTTATTTTCTTTTTTGTTTTCACGTCGGTGTCCGTTTCAAATCATTCATTTAAGGGATAATAAACTGTGTATTATCCTTAACTTTCACAGAAAAAAAAATATATATATATATCTTTACCCTTGCAAATATTCAAAAACAAAGATGGCCGTGAGGATGAAAAATATTCAAAAAGAGAAAGGGTGAATCAATGAAAGCTTGCCACATTAAAGGTATTTAGGTTTATATGGTTGAATAATAATATTATCATTAAAGCAAACGTCATTAAAGATGGACGGTCAATGATGAACGACCAGAAATGAGATTAATTCTTTAACCTTAAATTTCACGTGGCAATCGTCAAAAATATATACTCATATCGTTTTCACCTTTTACAATATTGTCTTCTTGTGCTTTTTAATTAGGATATTCTAAATATGTCTCGATGGTTTAGGTTGGTGATAATTAATCTAATACGAAGAATGTGGCTTTTACAAGTTGGGTTTCTTTACAATGACATGAAAGAATATAGTTTGAACGAAATTAATTTAATAAGCTAACTTTAAAATTTTATATTTTTTTATTTAACTATAAAGTTAAACTTTTGTCATTAATATAATATTTAAGTAAAAAGATTCAATCCTATATTTAAAATGTTAAATTAGGAAATTTTGGTATTAAAGAAATAATTAAGTGTTGGTGTAGTACCAAAACAACAATAATAAATACATTTATTTAAACCTAAATTATTAGTATTTTTCTTTTNATCCTATCGGCCTCCATATATTTATATGGACTAAAGGACATGTACCCACCCAATGTTTAGCGAAATGGCAAGTTTCCACCCCTAGTTTCATAAATTATAGATTCTCACCCTTAAATTAACACCATTAGTGATTTTTGGATTCTAATACAATATAAAGAGTGTTATTACCAAACTACCCTTGACAAATAGATTAATAAATTACTTTTAAACCCCCAAACTAGAAAAATAATCATTTACTTTCAAATTTATTTCAGTAACACTCTCTTCAACCTTCCTCTTTTCACCGTATGGCGTCTGCGAAACCGCAAACAGGTGATGGAGAAAATAGTCAAAAAAGAAACCACAACAGACTACAAGCAAACCAACCTCCAATTGAACAATCAATTTCTCCTAATCAACTCCACCGATGCTCCAAACAAAACCCCATACACAAAACGCACAAGAAACCCTAGAGGAAAATCGACCACGAATAGAGAGCAATTGCGTGCCAGTCAGTTGGGGGTTTAAAAGAGGAGAGATTGGTGAGTTAATGGATGGTGAGAGGTTGGATTTTGGTGGTCGGGATTGGTCGGTCTAGGAGGGACGGCTGCACGAGCTACAAATCGGTCAATTGTCAGTGATTAACGGGGTCGACGAGGAAGGGGTGAAAGGGATTTTGGTAAGTGAGGCTCAAGGAAGAAGATGGGGGTATCAAGGAAAGTCATCATCACCGAAAAAGTGGTGAAAAGGCAGGAAACTAGGCTTGTTAACGTGCGTTGTCTCCTGCTAAAATGCGCTAGAGGCACTATTCGCAAGGAAATGACCATTTTACGCTTTGATCATTACATTAAACTATTTTTTTATTAATTTAAGGGTGGGAACCTAGAATTTATGATACCAGGGGTGGGAACTTCTCATTTCGCTAAACCTTGGGTGAGAACATTGGAGTGACATCATGAATAATATTTTGTCTATTCTTGTCTTGCTAAAGGAGTAAAGCATGTATGGAGAATACTTGAATTTCTCCAATTCCACTACAAGTGAATAATAATAATATGATCATCTTGAAGCCATACAAGCAGTAAGCATTGTATACGTGTGGGCATGGCCACAAAAATAAGAAAACCCTAGTCACATCTATTGACATGTATAATTTTGTTTATATTTATTAATGAATTTAATTAATAATTAATACCATCGTTTTCTTATTTAAGTTTTTACTTGATTACAAAATAAGAATACGATGGACAGATAAATTTAAACCATAACTAAAAAAAATACATGTGAGACAGTGAGTCGGAGGGAGGCGTCCACCGTCGGACTGTCACGGTATGAAAAAGACATGGGAGAAAGAATTATTCAAAAATGGTTATGGTGGTAAGTGGAGTAGGACCATTCTCCCACCAAGACACACAAATGGCTCTCAGTCAACTCGATACAATTCTGATTCACAAATTTAACAACACACCAACTAAAGTCACCACCGCTCTGTCCGCCCAGGTTCAAGTTTGGTGTAGTTTCTTCATATAACTTCAAACCAAATCCACTTATAGCGCACCAGAAAAATCACTATAGCTGTAAACACCACATAACCATTTGAATCTAGAAACCGTGTTGAATTATTTATTTTCTTTTTTGTTTTCACGTCGGTGTCCGTTTCAAATAATTCATTTAAGGGATAATAAACTGTGTATTATCCTTAACTTTCACAGAAAAAAAAATATATATATATATCTTTACCCTTGCAAATATTCAAAAACAAAGATGGCCGTGAGGATGAAAAATATTCAAAAAGAGAAAGGGTGAATCAATGAAAGCTTGTTGCATTAAGGTATTTAGGTTTATATGGTTGAATAATAATATTATCATTAAAGCAAACGTCATTAAAGATGGACGGTCAATGATGAACGACCAGAAATGAGATTAATTCTTTAACCTTAAATTTCACGTGGCAATCGTCAAAAATATATACTCATATCGTTTTCACCTTTTACAATATTGTCTTCTTGTGCTTTTTAATTAGGATATTCTAAATATGTCTCGGTGGTTTAGGTTGGTGATAATTAATCTAATACGAAGAATGTGGCTTTTACAAGTTGCGTTTCTTTACAATGACATGAAAGAATATAGTTTGAACGAAATTAATTTAATAAGCTAACTTTAAAATTTTATATTTTTTTATTTAACTATAAAGTTAAACTTTTGTCATTAATATAATATTTAAGTTAAAAGATTCAATCCTATATTTAAAATGTTAAATTAGGAAATTTTGGTATTAAAGAAATAATTGAGTGTTGGTGTAGTACCAAAACAACAATAATAAATACATTTATTTAAACCTAAATTATTAGTATTTTTCTTTTTCTTTTTGATAATGTAGACTAGTCCTGATATCAGATTCTGGTAATAAATAGAGCCATATGAGATTTTTGTTGTCAATTTCCCTTGCCGCGTTGTGGTTTGGACCTTAGGGGCCAAGGTTCTCATGGCAGGATGCTATATAATGTCATAGAAAGAGAGTTTATTCCTAGTGGTTGTGATGATATGTTTCAACCTTGAGGGCACGGTTTCAAGATTTGACAGCAGAAGCAAACCATTAATAAAAAATGAATAGAGGTATTCTAAAATACCTCCCTTTTTCACAAAAATAAAAATAAAATATATTTAAAACAAATTTGTAGAGAAATCAGTAATATAATATGATTTTTTAACCTTTTGTGTTCCAGAATTAGCATTTTTTCCATTTTTTTTAATAGTAATGATGAGGATTGAATTGAATTGAAGAAACGCGTTTTTTGCTTTACAGATATATTACGAGTAATGCTACATTTACACTACTTTTTTATATTATTTTCATTACATCATGATATGACATATACCACAACTATATAAAATTTTAATTATTTTTAATTTTTAATATTATAATAAAATTTGTGTGATTGTGGCATATACCACATCATGATGTAATAAAAATAGTGTAAATGTAGCATTATTCATATATTATATCTTGAGATAAGAATCCCAAATAATTTATTGTTTCATGCCTTGTGGTTTGGACTTTGGCATCAAGCACCAGAGTTCAAGGGTTGACAAGAAAATCAAATAGAGGTTGTTGTGCATTGATTCTCTGGGCCGTTAGATTCATGCCATCTGTCCCTAAGATGTGCTAAAATCAAGCGATTAAGATTGTCCCACGTGTCGTCCCGATAACAAGTGGCTTGACCAATGAACTCATTAGTTTAAAACATAATTACTCTAGCCTAATAATTATCTCGTACAAATAATTATTCTAGCATAAGTTGGGTCAAGAGTTGGTCTATATCAAGATTAAGAGGGATTACGCGTGCAAATCTCTCCCTGATCGCCAATCCCCAGTCACCGTTATACGGAGGTATACGCAAGAGGCCACAGTCATCATGAAAATAGAAGAGCCGCTTGAAAGGTCACCTCACAATGCATCTTCTGGCAAGTTAAACGCCACTCTCAAGTTAAACATTGCCCACAAGTCAAAGGCTCACCACAAGTTAAACTTCAATGATAAGTTTATCACTGTGAAAACCTATATAAGTAGATCTCACACTCATGTTGGAAGGGAAGAGGGCTTCTGCTATCCTTTCTCCTACCCAGGCAACCCCTCTTGGAGGCAACCCTTCTTGGGTAGAGAGATCCAGAAAGGCATGCACAATTCTGTAAAAACCTTGGAAAAACACATATAAATATCTTGCCTAGCAAAACTCCGTAAAGCTCGCTGTCACGGTTCTCCTCCTGTATCCCATTTGCATGTATTCCAGGTTCAAATAATAAGATATCAATAAATATAGACTTGGTTCTAACCCATTAAACCACTTAAAAAAATCTTCTTTGTTGATCCTCTGTGATCATGCACACATCCTACATAGTCTCGTTTTGATCTATTAGCTATCTTTGGTTATTGCGGATTTTCGTAATAACAGAGGTATTCCAAACTACCTCCTTTTTATTTATTATCAAATTTAAACAGAATTGGCATTTATTAGATCTTCTAAACTACATTTCGAGATCTTTTCTATATCGAAAGTTCTTATTTCATCTCATTATTTTTTATTATTTTCTCATTTAGTGGTTTTTTTTGGAAGATGAAGATTTTTCACCTCCTTCACAATTATATTTTCCAAAATCTTCATTTTGTTTTGGATAAAAAAAATTATCTTTTACAAAATCTTCATCTTTTTTTTTTCCATTCTTCTCGATCGATCTTCATGGCAATTCATGTTTTTTCTAGTTTACAAAATATATTAAGGACAAAAATGTGATATAAAATGAATGCATATCATTTTCTTTTTGTTTCATAGTAGGATCAGAAAGCCTTCAAATCAATAAGCTCCTTGGTATGAACATGTACTGAATACTGCAAGGCTTGTTCAAGGATCAAACCAGATGCACATCACTTATATATTATCGATAATATCAAGAGAGGATCTTAATTCAACAAAAGAGAATAACAACAAACCATTCTTGCTAATAATATTGATCCTGAGGAGGAGTTACTATTACAAAATTGTTACTTGGAATTTCAACATGTTTGAATTTTGAAAATGTAATTGGCTTTCTAAAATTTTTTACTCAACGTATTATTTGACTGTAAAAATGGACATAAATATACTTTTTGAGATTATTCAATATTCAAGTGGGCTTTTTTTAACCCAAAAAAAAAAAAATTTATTTGACAATTCTAATTTTTTTTCTCATTTTCTCTCTATGTAAACACTTTTGATCCACCAATTGAAACTCTAGAAGATCGAAGATAATGAATAATCTAGATTTCTTCATTGAAAAAAAAAAAAATCCATTTTTTGATATTCGCATTGGTTAGTTATGGGAAAATTGATGATTAGTAAATCAATGGAAATGAAAATCAGGAAATTATGTTGAAATAATTAGCAATTTCTCAGGCTTTAAAAGCCTTATTCTAACTAAGCAGCCGAATAAATACATCTTCCGTTTGTAATGGTTTATGTACACAATTACAAATGTTCTTTTTAAAACTAATTATTATTGTTTATATAAATAAATAAGTTCATCATTAGAACCAAATAGACAGAAGGATTGTAAATGTGAATTATTCTATTTGGTTGCCTTTTTTTTGTTTTTTCTTAACGACAAAATGTAAAGATTTGAGAGTTCTGTCACCGGCCCTCTGTTGACTCGGTGGTGTCTATGCTCTTCGAGATCATATTACTTTGTCCCAGTTCGAGCCAGGAGGGTTGTTATAGAGTAAACGAAATGTTCTCCACCCAAGGTTTTAGCAAAATGGCAAGTTCCAATTCCCACCCTTTAATGGTGATACAAATGAGGTATTTCAAAATACCTTTCTTTTTCTTAATTTTTTTTTTTTTCTAACTTATTATTTTTTACTTAGAATTATAACATAAAATGTGAACCAAATGAGGCCTTCACTGTTGATTCAAATGAGGTATTTTAAAAGAATAATATTACAATTACGAAGACTTCATACAAAGTTTTTCATATAAAGTGACATGTCAAAATATAAGTGGATGAATTAATATAAAAATATAATTAATATACAATTAGAAAGACTCCATACAAAGTTTTTCATTCAAATGAAGTATGTTTTTAGGTTTACAAATAATTTTGACTTGATTTAGAAATAAAATTGGTTACGAAATAGGTTTGGATGAATTTCGGATTTAGCTAAATAATTGAGAATAAACGATGTGACAAGGGAGGTGCAAAAAGTATGATAATTGAATTAGTAAAATGTAATTAGTTTTCTAAAACTTTATTTTCAATGTATTATTGCACTATAAAAAGTGGACATAAATATAATTTTTGAAATTATTCAATATATAAGTATACTTTTGTTTTAAGTTTTATCTAATTTTTTCTCATTTTCTTTCTATACAAATATTTTGGATTCACCAAATTAATGAATAACCTAAATGTCTTCTTTGAAGAAAATATTCATTTTTTTTTTTAAGAAAATTAAATCATTACACATTTGTTATGAGAAAGCAACCGAATACATACATCTTCTTTTTCTCATGGGTTGTGCTCACAATTACAAAATTTTCTTTTATTCTTCTTAAAATTAGCTCTAATACGTAAAATTCTAGTCAATTTGGTTGCTTCTTTTTTTTTTTTTTAAATAAAAAAATCAATATAGAGAGTGTTATTACGAAACTATCCTAGTTGTCATTTCGGTCAACCTTGGATAGGAACATATAGAGTGACATCATGAATTATATTTTGTCTATTCTCTCTTGATAAAGGAGTAAAAGTGAATAGTTATGGTATGATCATCTTGAAGCAATACAAGCAGTCAGCATTGTGTACGTGTGGGTGTGGCCACAAAAATAAGGAAACCCTCGTCTCAACTCACATCTATATACATGTATAATTTTGTTTACATTTGTTAATAAATTTAATTAAACATGAATACCATCTTTTTCTTATTTAAGTTTTTACTTGATTACAAAATAAGAATACAATGGACAAATATATTTAAACCATAAATAAATAAAAATATTCGAGATTCAGTGAGTCGGAGGGAGGCGCCCACGCCCACCGTGGGACTGTCACTGTATGAAAAAGACAAGCGGGAAAGAATTATTGAAAAATGGTTATGGTAGTGGGTGGAGTAGGAGTGTAGGACTGGACCATTCTCCCACCAAGAGGCAAAAATGGCTCTCAGTCAAATCGATACAGTTCAGATTCACACAATCACACATGCTGATTCACAAATTTTACAACACACCAACTAAAGTCACCACCGCTCTGTCCTCCCAGGTTCTAGTTTGGTGTAGTTTCTTCATATAACTTCCAACCAAACCTACTTCTGGCTCACCAGGAAAATCACTATAGTTGTAAACACGACATAACCATTTGAATCTAGCAACCGTGTTGAATTATTTATTTTCTTTTTTTATTTTCACGTCGGTGCCCATTTCAAATCATTCATCTAAGGGATAATAAACTGTGTATTATCCTTAACTTTCACAGAAAAAAAAAAAAAAAAAAAACTTAAGAAGACAAAAGAAATAATTAAAAATAAGGAAAATCAGTTTGAACTCTTTATTTAAAAAGTATAAAAATATGAAAATCAGTTTGAATTCTAAAAGTTCAAAACCTAAATAATTTTAGAAAATATTTTTTTGGTTTTAATTAATTAATTAATTTATTTTTATCTATCCACAAAGTTAAATCTAATTCATTAAACGACTAGAAATATCTATGGACGAATTTCAAATTTCTAAAAATAGTTTTACCCTTTCTAATATTCTAAAAATAAGAGATGGTCGTGAGGATGAAAAATATTCAAAAAGAAAAAGGGTGAATCAATGAAAGCTGGCCACCTTAAAGGTATTTAGGTTATATGGTTTAATAATATTATCATTAAAGCAAATGTAATCAAAAGATGGACGGTCAGTGATAAACGATTGGGAATGAGATTAATTCTTTAATCATAAATTTCAGGCGACAATCGTCTTCTTTTGCTTGTTAATTAGGATATTCTAAATATGTCTCGATGGTTTAGGTTAGTGATAATCTTGATTAATTAAGAAATTCTAATATAAAGAATGTGGCTTTTACAAGTTGGATTTCCTTACAATGACATGAAAGAACACAGTTTGAACGAAATTAATTTAATAAGCTAGCATTAAATTTTTTATATTTTGTTATTTTAAGATTTTTTATATTTAATTATAAAGTTAGATTTATTTATTTTTCTTTTAATTTTTGTCATTAATATAATTTTTATGCATAAAAAATCCTAGTTGATGTAAGCTTATGTCAGCAAACACCAATCAGAGTTCAGGAAGGCTTTGCGCTGTACAAAGTCTTCCACGTCGCCCAAGACAAAAAAAAATGTAGCTGTCAATAATCCAGCTGACTCAAGTTTTGTCTGTGAATGAATTTAGTTCGCACATCTGTCCAAGCCTCATTTAATTTAAAGATATTTCCTAAGTTGTCAACCAATGAGAGGCTAGGAAGGACTCTCACGGCACCTACCCACTTGCAGATATGTAATCATTACCTTGGGCTCAGCGAGTATGAATAGGCAACTCCCCCTCACAAAATCGGGATCAGACACTCTGAATTTAACAAAGCAAATAACAGAGACACCCTACGGGAAAGAGGCTAGCTTAATATTCTCTCAGAGTACCAAGCACTTGTACTTCAGTTTGCAGTTCGCGACCTCTTATAAACTTGGCTAATCACCAAAAGCACTCATATAAAAGAAAACAATGGATGTAGGAATCGCTTTAAGCATCCGAACCATTATAAAACTCTTATTGTCTCATTTACTTTTAAGTCTTTGCATGCTACTGTGAAAACAATGACCCTTAATAAACTCTCATAATCAATCACATGTAACTTCTAAGACCTTCTTAGCACTTTGCACATGCGAGGTCATTGGTGTTAAAATCAAGCATCAATAGTTTGGCGCTAAAAGAAGGGCTCTGATTCACGTCACCTTTCTATCCGGTTTTCTCAACTAATCAGTCAGTTTCACCTTCAAAGGTCAACCACAAAAACTCATGGCTCGTGGTCTTGAAACTAAGTGCACTAGCACCAATAACGAGGAGATTCCCCATGGTCAGGAAACTATTACTCCCGAAGTAGTTCCATCTCCCCAAAGCGCTACAGAGGACATCCCTTCGACTTCCCAAGCAGATCCTGCTTTGATCGGCTACTTTGAGAAGTTCAATAACACCCTCCAAATGATAAACTAGAGGCTAGATTGTTTGGACCAAATCGTGCCACTAAATTCAGACAAGGTGGTAGCATATCCTAAAACGCTTGTAGGTCGCTATAAAGGGTGGAAACGAGTGAAAGCTCATACCATGTGCACTATAGTGTAGAAAAATAAGGGTAAACAAGTGGTCGAGCACAGGCAAAAAGGCTCAACGGGGCAAGCGAATACTGGTCACAAGCAAGGGAAAAAACTTGTGGCTCAGCGACTTGACAGTATGTCGCACCAAGAGTAGACCCACGCCACGTCGCAAAGGCACGCCCACAAGAGTGCCCGGCAAGGAGATTCCCATTACTGTTGGCATGATGGTTCCGACCATCACTGCAAGGGAAGTACCCACCATCAGTAGGTCAATTCTAACCACTGTAGAGGTAGGGAAAACTCCCCTAGTCACTTAGTGCCTTCACAAGACTCAAGCCAGCAAGTGTCAAGGCAAGTCGAAGGCTTCGGCCAAGGCAGAGAAAGTACCGATTTGTGGTATTTCATCAATCGCAATCTTAGAGAGTGTACCTACATTGCAGAAAGTGATCCTCAAATATAGGACTTACAACGAGCTCTGGATTAGCTTAGAGTTCAAGAAAATGAGTAGAGGCAGGTCGTTGAGGTGTCTCCCTTTTCTTCAATAATTCTGACTATTTCTCTCCCGTCAAGATTCAGAATGCCCGACATGAGGGCATTTGATGGGAATTCTGATCTTCAGGATCATCTCTATGAGTTTAACAACCTCATGGAGCTTCACCAAGTTTCAAACTTGGTGAAGTGTCGTTGCTTAGTAGTGACTCTCACTGCCCATACTAAGCGTTGGTTCAGATCGCTTCTACTAGGGTCTATCAACTCGTGGTAGTAGATGAGCTCGTTGTTCTTGAGACACTTCCAAGCCAATCGGAAGTTCTCAATATTGTTAAGCTACCTCAAAAATATACGACAAGAGAAGAATGAGTCTCCCAGTCCTATATTGACAAGTTCCATACGGAACTGAATAAGGTGGCTAATACATCTGAAGATTCAGTTCGAACTCTAATTATTATCGAAGTTCGCCTGCAAAGTGAGCTGTGGAAAAACTGCAATCAAAGGATGATATTTCCCTCACTCGCTTTTATAATTTGACAGAAAAATATTTACAGATAGAAAACTCAATAGCAGCTTTAAATTGCCACGACCTCAGGCCTTTGACCAGTGCTCCCAGTCGAAGGGATGAGTTTTGGGGAAAGAGTAGTAGAAGAATTTATCATAAATGGGCTGATGACGATCAAAGAAAGAGAAAGAAACAATGGTTTGAGCCCAAGATATCTTATGCTCCAGTTCCTCATCGCGACCACGATCGCGATAACTTTACTCCATTTAATGGATTGGTTTCAGCTATTCTTGATAAATCAACAGAAGCTAATCTGCTTAGAGAACCATAGCCCATGAAAAAACCCGTTTCAAAAGGAATGCCAAAAAATATTGCCGTTACCATTGGGATAATGTGCATCATACTGATGAGTATCGAGCTCTTAAGCAAGCAATTAAAGACCTTATCTAGAACGACCACTTCAAGAAGTATGTTAATGATCCAACTCCCACGAGGGAGAAAGATCAAAAAGACGACGGGGAAAGACGTAGAGGTCGCAAAGGTCTTTACTTGGTAGGGACCATCTTTAGGGGATCTCATATAGTAAGGAACTCTTGGAATGCACAAGAAAAGTATGCCCGAGAAGCCCGACATGAGCCCTTCAATGTGCATAATCTGAAACCACGACCAAGCAAGCTACGCAGAGAAGAAGAGATTACCTTCTTTAAGAAAGATGTGAAACGAGTGCACCATCCTCATGAGGATGCACTGGTTGTCATAGCTGAAATATGAAGGTGCGAAGTCCACAGGATATTGGTGGACAATGGGAGCGTTGTGAATATCCTATTTCAGTGAGCCTTTAAGGAGATGAAGTTGGAAGATATAAACCTGAAGCCTATGCCACTCCAGTCACTTTGGGAGATCCCCACGAAGTGACTAAAATGACAGAATTTCTGGTAGTGGATTGTCCTTCAACATTCAATGGCATCCTTAGATGACCTCTACTACAGAATTTCAAGGCTGTCACATTTATTTACCATTAGAAGATGAAGTTTCCCACTTCGATAGGGTGTGGGGAAGTTAGGAGATCACAGCGTGAATCTCACGATTGCTATAATAGGGTAGTCCAGATGGCATGTAAAGAGAAAAGGAAGCTCGAGGGCGTTCCAGAACAGACAATGACGATCAGTAAGATCGAGCCACAACCTGGTCCAGTAGAAGACAACATTGATCCTCGTGTTTAAGAGGAGTATACCCACAGTGGGCTGATTGAGACCTTGTCTGAGGTATCTATAGATGAGAATGAGCCAACTCGTGTGCTGAGAATCGGCAGTAACCTCAACCCTCAGCTCGCAACCAATTTAGCGAGCTTCCTCGAACAAAATATCGATGTTTTTACATAGACTCATGCTAATATGATCGGAATCAGCCCTGAGGTCATATGTCATGCACTTAACATTGATAGTGAGTTCAAGCTAGTTCGTCAAAAAAGAAAAGCTATAGACCCAGAGAGTTATGCGGCTCTTAAAGTTAAGGTGGGCAAGCTCATCTCAATTAGGTTCATTCAGGAAGCTCACAACCCCGTGGGGTCGCCAATCTTGTTTTGGCGAAAAAACTCAATGGTAAATGGCAAACCTGCGTTGATTTCACAAATCTCAACAAAGTCTGCCCAAAGGACAGTTTCCCTCTACCAAGAATTGACCAGCTCGTTGATGCCATTTTTGGGCACGACCTACTGAGTTTCATGGATGCCTATTGGGGATATAATTAGATCCCGATGTTTGCGCTTAACAAGGAGCACACATCATTCATCACAGATTGGGGGCTGTATTGCTATAAAGTCATGTCCTTCGGTCTGAAAAATGTTGGGGCAACTTACAGCGTTTGGTTAACCGTATGTTTTCCAAGCAGATAAGAAAAACAATGGAAGTCTATGTCGATGACATGTTAGTCAAGTGGCATGTCGCTTCAAATCACATAGTCCACCTTGCAGAAATGTTCAACATACTTTGAAAATACAAAATGAAGTTTAATCCTCTTAAGTGTTCATTCAGAGTATCCTCAGGAAAATTCCTGAGGTACATAGTTAACCATTGGGGAATTGAAGTCAACCCCAAGAAAATTCAAGCTCTTTAAAATATGAAAAGTCTCGCAAATTGTAAGCAAGTTCAGAGCTTGAAAGGGAGAATAGCGGCTCTTAGTCACTTCATATTAAGAGCAACAAATCTTTGTTTTCCATTCTTTAATATACTTAGGGCTAACAAGAAATTTGAATGGACTCCAGAGTGTGAGCAAGCTTTTCAGAGCATAAAAGAGCATCTCAAAAAGCCATCTCTTCTATCCAAGCCACTTCCCAAGGAAATCTTGTTTCTCTACCTTTCCGTTTTCCAGTATGCGGTCAGTGCAGCTCTCATTCGGGAAGAAGGCAAAATTCAACGGCCAGTATATTATACAAACAAATGGTTACTAGATGTCGAGTCAAGGTATCTAAAGATGGAACTATTAGCCTTTGCCTTGCTAATCGCCTCCAAGAAGCTGCGACCTTATTTCCATGCCCACATTGTTCATGTTTTAACCAATTATCCACTCAGACAGGTCCTTCAGAAACTAGAGGCCTCGGGTAAATTGCTTAAATGGGCCATAAAATTAAGTCAGCTTGATCTGCATTATAGACCAAAAGCAACAATCAAAGGTCAAGTCATGGCTGACTTTATATTAGAGTTTTCTTATCAACCAGATCAGAAATCCGACCAGCCAGCCAGTGAAGTCGTCCAAGAAACTGTTTGAAATCTGTCAACATGGAGCCACAATATTGATGGGTCTTCTAACAAGAGAAGAGTCAGAGCTGGTCTTCTGCTTATTAGTCCTAAGGGTATTCACATTTATGAAGCCCTTAGGTTTGGATTCAAAGCCACGAATAATGAGGTCAAGTATAAAGCGTTATTTGTTGTTTTGCGACTAGTAAAGAGATGGGGTTAGAAATGATTGACATCAATAGCAACTTCCAACTAGTGGTCAACTAGATATTGGGAGAATATCAAGCCAAGAAAGAGAATATGATCAGTTACTTGAAGAAAGCCAAGGCCGCACTTGAGCCCTTCAAGCACTATACGATCAAGCTAATCCCGAGAGATAGTAACTCTATCGTGGATGCTTTGGCGAAGATAGCTTCATCGCTAGACTCTGATGTGCTAGATAACATCCCAGTCGAGTACATCAAAGTTCCCAACATCAACTCACTCGACTAGATAGTGGCTATAATTGATTCTGTATCTTAGATGACTCTCATCATTCAGTATCTCAAAGAAGGGGTTCTTCCTAACAGCAAAACTCCTACAGACTAGAGCTTCTCGTTACACCCTAATTGGAGATCAATTGTATAAACAAGGATTTAACACTCCTCACCTCCAATGTGCGACAGATGAAGATGTAGACTACATCATGAGAGAGATACATGAAGGGATCTATGGTAATCACATTGCCACACGATCTCTTGCCAATAAAATTATCTGACAGAGATATTATTGGCCCTTGCTTCACGAAGAAACCTACAACTTTGTGAAGAAGTGTGACAAATGCAAGAGATTCGCAAACATCCTGCAAGATCCTTCCCACCAATTGACAACGATGACCAATCCTTGGCCATTCGTTATATGGGAAATTGATCTTATCGATCCCATGCTAACCGGTAAAGGTGGTATCAAATATGTTGTGGTCGTAGTGGATTATTTTACTAAATGGGTCGAGGCAGAACCTTTGGCCGCGATCACCACAAAGAAGCTCAAAGACTTTGTCTACAAGAATATAGTGTCATTACGAAATTCCTCATACACTCATATCAGATAATGGGAAACAGATCAACAATAAGGAGTTCAAACAGTTTTGTGAAGAACTAGGGATTCATAAGGAATTCTCCTTAGTAGCAAGACCGCAAGCTAATGATTAATTTGAAGCTGTCAACAAAACAATTAAGCACACTTTGAAGGTCAAGCTTGGCACAGCAAAAGGCAATTAGGCCGACGATCTCTCAGAGGTTCTATGAGCATATAGAACAACTTCGAGAACTTTTACTTCAAAAGCACTATTCTCGCTAGTATATGGCTGCGAAGCAATGGTCTTAGTTGAAGTAGAAACTAGTTCCCTTCGGAGAGAATTATATAATGAGTTAAACAATGAAGCACTTATGTGTGTAAGTCTGGACTTGGTTGAAGAACACCACAATAAAGCTTGGTTAAGGATAACTTCCTACCACCAGCAGGCTAACAGGTTCTGCAACTCCAAAGTCAGGAGAAGAGACCTCCAGGTCGGCGACCTGGTCCTCAAAGAAGTTTTTCTCGGTACAAAAGAACCAAGCGTAAGGGTATTGGGGCCTAACTGGGAAGGTCCTTATCGAGTCATTAAGGTGATACGACCTGAGATATATCATCTCAAAAGGCTTAACGGTTCTGAGGTACCACAAGATTGGAATACTGAACATTTGCGACCTTATTATTAGTAAATTCCAAGCTCTTGTATAGCTTTTACAATCTGCTTTACTTGTAAATTTCATCAATAAGATTATTCTAATTATTTCCCAAGAATTACTTGTGCGTAATCTCAAGTATTTATAATCTTGTTATTTACAATGTTTTGCAAGTTATGCGTTCAGAAAATTTGTACTCATTCAGTAAAGTGCTTAAATTATAAAAGTGCTATCACAAATAGCAAAAAGTCTATTTATATATAGAAAAAATATGTACATGGACAACAAAGAGCTAAATAAAAAAATGAAGAGTTAAAAGAGATTCTTAGAGAAGCAAGTAGAAAGGAGGTCGATCACTTATCTTGGACTTCAAGATCCCTAACTTTAAGAGCCACGACCTCAAGGTCAATAGGTTGGTCCTCGTGATTCTCCGTTTCTTGGTGATCCCTCTCCTGGACGGTCTTTGGGTCTTCTTGTTCGTCAGCCTACTGCATCAATGCAAGGGCTACCTGATATTCTTCAAGAAGGCCAGAAAGATCCATGTTTGGGTTGTTTGCTCACAAGCTTTGAATAACTTGCAGCAACCATTGCCCAGCCTTCTTTTCCACCTTGACATTGAGTTGTCGCATCTGCTCGGTCAGTGAATTGACCTGGCCATGAGATACCTCGAGTTTTGTGTCTTTTGCTCTTATTTTCTTCTCTGTATTCGCCCACAAAGCGGCTCGAGATTCCTCTATCACCTTCTCACGATTCAAGCTCTTTTGAAGCTCTCTCTCTTTCTTTCTTTAAGCTCATGCTCTCACAAGATCATATCTCTAGTGGGCCTCGCCACTGTCATTTGAAGCTCTCTGACCTGATCGTCCTTCTTTTGAAGCACTTGCTTTTGGAACTCTATTGCTCATAGAGTGGAGTCCTTTTTTCCAAAAAAGCGTACTCACCTAAAGTTGTGCTTCACTTATTGCTTCGTTAGAATCCAAAAAGGCTTGCCTCAATTTGAGGTTCTCCTCTTTCATTTCATGGAGTTTTCCTCTGGAGTTGATTTTCATCTTGTTATGCACAATGTTTAGGGTGAGAACAGGCTGTAAAGAAAATAAATAAGAGCTATTTTTTTTTTTATGAAACTAAGGAACTCAATCAACGTTCAAAGAGATCGTAGAGAGAGATTTACTTCACTTGATTCTACAACTAGAGCGCAATAACAAGAAGGTCGAAAGGCCTGGATCTCATGTACCTTTCAAAAGTCAAATCCAGCTTGCACTCAAGCGTGGTGAAAATCACCGGCCTCAAGTGATCGAGAAGCTGCCCGAGGAGGTCAAAGACAGACTGGTCCCAACCTCCCATGTCGGGAACTTCCTCGCTCTGTTCTTGGCCAGCTTCTCCTTCTTTCCCTTGAGTGGCTGCACCTTCCTTCCCTTGATTTGCCTCCGGCATATCCTTCGGAGGGGCCTTCTAAGTAGGAGCAAGCTGGGTGGGCCGCCATTCGACGGGCAACACCCTAAAGTTGTCTGATTTAGACTCAAACCCTTCTACCGCTATTGTCTTCCTCTTCTTCGTGCCCATGGTTTTCTTCTTCATCAAATGTTCCATCTAGCGGGAGCTTCTTCATGTTCCTCCACAACTGGTCGTCTTTCGACACCAGTTTGGGTCCCCGTTACAAGGACATTTGCTGAAGTTGCTCTAGCTTAGGATTATATATGCAACCTTGGGAATGTGATTCCCATAAGTCATTTTGTTTTCTTTTACTGTATGGCTACTACATGACATACAAAAATGATCAGCGAATAGAGTAAACATTTAAAAGACTTGGGGTTTTCACTTAAAGAAAAACTTACGAGCTGAATCATCCAAGTATGCTTCAGAACAGAAGAATTTGTACTTTTGGAGATTTTTTGTCATCACAAGTAGCTCCACGTCACAACCTCTATCCAAAAGTTGACGAAAGTTTGAATGCGGCTGCGATCTGTCAATAACTCCAATTTGGTAGTTTTGTTTTCTGCAAGAGAAAAGAGTTCGTTAGTCTATGTTTTGAAAAAAAGAACAAGTAAAAAAGGGCAAGGGACCTAAAATTGAAGGGAAAAACCTACTCAGTTCCTGAAATTTACAGACACCTTTGTACTTAAAGAAAAAATATTTAGTTTCGTATGCTCCCACGTTATTGGGATAACCAAATATTCCTCCCTCAATCGTTGATCTCTTGGAGAGGTAATATAAGTCTTTGTCTTTACTCTTCTTCAAAATGTAGGCGCATGCGAGCTCTAGCGTCGTTGGCTCTCCGAGTTCGTGCTCGCAAAATGATATATACATAACAATGACTATCATATATGCGTTCGAAGTTAGCTAGAATGGCGCGACCTGGAAGTGATCGAGGATCGACCTGATGTAGGGGTGGAAAGGAATTTACACTCCACATTTAAAAATCGCTTCGGAGATAGCAGCCATTCCCTCGGGAGGATCCTGAGTCGTGTACTACCTCTTTCAGTATACTTCTTTCAATAATCGCGTATTGGTCCAACGCCTTCTGAATTTCTTCCAACGTGGCAGTTGACATTATCAACTTCCTAGGTCCTGTAGAGGTACTCGGTGCGTGTGAGCTTTCACCACCGACTCTTCTCATTTCAAGGATCTTCATTGGCTCTAGTGTCTATAAATGTATGACATTCAACGGAGACTCAAACCCAAAAAAATTTACCTCATATGACGACTCAGACGAAGGGGAAGAGAGTTATATGGTTTCTACCATGGCCGTTTGGTTTCTAACCCTAAATCTCCTAATAACAATCCTCTAGGACTCTTTACCCCGAGTTTTTAAGCCTTCAAGTGTTTTTCTCGAACACTATCCAAAAGTGCTTCTTTCCTAAACCTACCAGATACCCATAACCACCATGACTGTAAAAAATTGTAGGAATGTGAAAAAGAGTAAAAGGAAGAAATTTCTTTACCTCACGGTTGCCTGAAATGGGTGCTCTGACGTAGCGTTGGATTCGTATGAACTAGTGAAAGGAGAAAGAGTTTTTCGAGAGCAAGAAAATGGTGTTTTCTTTCTGAAAAAATTCACATTCTCTAAAAAGTTAGGGTTTTATACGAAGAAGATGACGCTACAGCTTCTTTATAAACAAATTTTGGGCGGGAGTTCATTCTTAGCCTTAGATCGTAACTAGGTGTCATTGATCCATGGGAAGAGTAACTTCCATGCCTCGTAAAACCAACCAACGTTATCCTTTATCGAGAATGCCAATCGCCTGCATAATTATCTCATCTGCATTTAATGCGCCCTCGTCCGCATTTAATGCACCAAAAGAGAATGTCGTTTCAGTATGGCTTGCATTTAATGTTCATGGCTGACACTTATTGCGCACAATATGTGTCTATCAGATAAAGATTACTCTATTGACTGAGCCAACTATCAAATGTGACAGATGACATCTGAAGAGGTCATTCAAAAGAGACATTCATTCAACATGTCAAACATGAACACCAAACAAGACAGTTCAAAATTTTTAGCCATGGAATATCCGAGTTTTTCAGGTTGTGCATGACAATTAGAGTTCAAAACATCCTCCGATGTCTCAAGGCAAGACCAAGCTCAGGTCGATAAATTCAGTAAACGATGACATCAAGTCACATGTATTACTCTCAAGTCATAGTTCACGACCTACCGCCAGTTCGCAAGTTAAGAAGAATTCCAGAAGTTAGATCAAGCAATCAGCTTCAGGTCGTCTGTAATGATGTGATTGCCTCTCAGCTCTCAGTTCTCAGTTCAGGCAAGCATCTCTGAAGTCAAGTCAGGTCGTGACATAATCATGAAGTTCCCAAGATCCAATTCCTTGAATCTCAAGAACTAGGGAGCTTCTGTTATGCCTAAAAAATCAGGGTTGATGTAAGCTTATGTCAGCAAGCACCAATCAGAGTTCAATAAGGCTTTGCGTTGTCCAGAGTATGCGACGTCGCCCAAGACAAAAAGAATATAGTTGTCAACAACTCAGCCGACTCAAGTTTTGTCTGTAAATGAATTTGGTCCACACACCTATCCAAGCCCCATTTAATTTAAGGATATTTTCTAAGTTGTCAACCAATGGGAGGCTAGGAAGGACTTGCACGACACCTACCCACTTGCAAATATGTAATCATTACCTTGGGCTCAGAGGGTATAAATAGGCAGCTGCCCCTCACAAAATCGGGATCAGACACTCTGAATCTAACAAAGCAAATAGCAAAGACACCCTATGGGAAAGAGACTGGCTTAATATTCTCTCAGAATACCAAGCACTTGTAATTCAATTCAAAGTTTGCGACCTCTTGTAAACTTGGCAAATCACCAAAAACACTCATATAAAAGAAAACAATGGATGTAGGAATCATTTTAAGCATCCGAACCACTATAAAACTCTCATCGTCTTATTTACTTTTAAGTCTTTGCATGCTACTGTGAAAACAGTGACCCTTAATCAACTCTCATAATCAATCACGTGTAACTTCTAAGACTTTTTTAGCACTTTGCACGTGTGAGGTCATTGGTGTTAAAATCAAACATCAACAATAATATTTCTTTGGAAAAAGAAATATATATTTTTAATCATCATGGAAATTGTCTAATTTATAATATACAGAATCTGAATCTAGAATCATCAAGTAGAATAAGACAGTAGAGAAATCATAATTAATCTTATAATAATTATTTGCGGAACTTCGTTTCTTGTATTTAATATAATTTTGAAAATAAAGAAATCTATTTATTCTGATTGCATTTCAAATTCATGGGATATCAAGTCTTACTTAGTTTGAATTAATAATATGATAATAACACGTAATATTATCAATTAGTTAGTATTATTAATTTATATTAGTAATAGAGTAAAAAACTTTTTCCCACCCAAATAATGGCTTAATAACCTTTCCCAACCACAGAATTTTAAAATACCACTTTATTACCCAAATTTATATTCTGTTTCTGATTCTGGCATCGTTGTGACCCCGCACCATCACCATTCTCCTCCCCGATCATCACCAGCCAAAACCCCTCAAACCCTACTCTCGTCAAGCCCGCTAATTGTCGCCAAGCAAGCAATTAGGGTTTATGCAGTCACCCCTCCTAAGTCAAATTTCGATCAATCTCAACCACCAAAAGACTCATCGGTCTCCCCTCTTCAAAAACCCCAACAGTTTGGACCGAGTTTTCTCTCTATTTGCTACCAGAATATAAATGTAGGTAATAAAGAGGTATTTTGAAAGTGTTATTCAACCATTATTTAGGTGGGAAAAAGTCGTTAACTCTTAGTAATATTAGTAAAATGTCAATGGTCCATGATTATTGATTGAATTTATATAATAATACCCTTATAAAACTATATATATATATATATATATAAAGTAAAGTAAAACACAAAATAGCAATGATATATATAGTATAAAAATAAAAGAATCAATTCAATTAGAAATATGAATAATGTGACAATAAATAAATAATATTGTAGAAAAAGAGAGCAATGAAAGGTTTTTGTTTTGTTATAAATAAAATTTTATATAATAGAAATGGTGGTTGAGATGTTGAGTATCAACCATTGTTTTAAAAGTCGGACCCCAACCGGTTGGACCGTGAACCGGCCATGTGTCCGGTTCAGTTCAATATTAAAATCGTTATAATACAATAAACCGTTTGAAAACCGGACTTTTGCAGCGAACTGCCAGTCCAAATCTGAAAATCCCTAATGCGCGAAAACCCTTTTCATCGCGTTCAGTTCTTCTCTTTCACTCCTTCTCAGCTTCTTACGAAAATTTTCTCAGTTTCTTACGAAAATTTCTCAGCTTCTTCTCAGTTCTCTCTTCTCTGTGAAAATTTATCAGCTTCGTCTGTGTGTGTTGTTTGTTCTGTGCGAAAATTTATCTCTGAAATCCCACCCAAATAGCATCTGAGCTCTCTGAAATCGACGACGACGTCTTCCTCCCTCGCCGAAAATCGATGACGTCTTCCTCCCTTGCCAGAATCGAAGACAACAGCTCTGTTCCTCGCTGGAAATCGTTGACAACAGCTCCATCGTTGACGATAGCTCCGTTCCTCAATCCAGGTAGCCATTCTTCGATCACATAGTTGACTTTTTTGAGAGGGTTTTAAGGGTTTTAGAAGAGGACATAATCACATAAATGGGGAAGGAGATGAAGAGAGTGAGGCCATTGTTGTGAGTGGTTCTTGGTTGTGTCTGTGTCTGTGTATGGATAATTTCGTGATTCATAGCTTGTGATTTTTGGATAAGCATTTTGTAAATGCAGTAAAACCTTTTAATAATGATGCAAACTTAATCTGGAGCAATAATCAACGCGGCATGGCTTTAGTCATTTGTTCTTCATAAAACTTTTGACTGTAATTGTAGTATTCTGAGTAGGCTTGGCTGGGGCTGGATATGGAACTTTTGACTGTAATCGTAGTATTTTGTGTAGGCTTAGCTGTGGCTGGATATGGAACTTTTGAGTTTTGACTGTAATCGCAAAATCTCTGATTATTTTTACTAATTAAGTGATGTCTAAATGGTGATTAGTTGGGTTGAAGATGACATGTGCCGAATAGGAAAGAGATCCTTTATGAACAATTAACTGTTAGGAGATTGATCTCTTTTCTTAAGATAGCAAAGCAGCTGGTTTACATGAGCACCCCACCACTTTTCATTGCTTAGTGCATGTTTAGTACATGTTTTTCAAGTTTCAGACAGATGGCGTAATTTTTTTAGATTGAAAGTCCTGGAAACCTAATCATATTGTAAACGTTTCATTTGTTCGATTATAACTTAGCAATCTTATAAACCTTTTTAAGTTAGCTATAGTATTTATAATGTTAGTACTGTATTATAATTTATATATATAGTTATATACTAAATGAATGAGAGGAAAAAAATGGAAATTATATACATACTATACATATCAGTTCTATATTTTAAGTAGGATTTACTTCTTAAAATATTTTTGAAGAGAGAAATACTATAATATACAACAAGAGAAGAGAAAAACTTGCAGCTACTAGGAGCTAGCCTTGTTGTTTAATGTATATATCATGATGTGTGATGACATCACCGGTCCAACCGACGGTTCAATCGGTTGGACCGGTTGAACCGTGACCCGGCCGTTAGCGCGGGTTGCCCTTCGGTCCTGTTTTTAAAACAACGGTATCAACCATGAGGGCACACAGAAGCAAAAGCAAGCAACACTTAATAAATTATAATGGAGGTATTCCAAAATACCTCCCTTTTTCGCAAAAAATAAAATAAAATATAGAACTAAATTTAAAGATAATTGTATAAAAGGAAAGCCAATGAAAATCCTGGTTAGAATATATACGAAAATATCTCAATAATTCTTACACCATTGTATTGTATTTACCGTTGAAAGTTTAAGTTAAAAGATTGAGTCCTATATTTATTTAAAATGTTAACGTAGGAAATTTTGGTATTAAATAAAAAATTGAGTGTTAGTGTAGTTAATAAATATGTATATATATTTTAACTAAATTATTACTGTGTCGCTTTTTCTTTTTGATAGTTTAGACCAGTCCTGGTATCAGATTCTGGTAATAAATAGAGCCAAATGAGGTTTTTGTTGTCAATTTCCCTTGCTGCCTTGTGGTTTGGACCTTAAGCGCCTTTCTCATGGTACATAGAAAATGACTTTATTCTGCGATAAATGAATTTTATATACAAGTAAAATGTCAATCTTGCATCTTTCCTGGCGGTTGAGATGTTGTGTTTCAACCTTGAGGGTAAGGGTTCAAGATTTGACACATAGAAGCTGAAGCAAATAATTGATCAGCAAAAATAGAGGTATTCTAAAATACCTCTCTTTTTCACAAAAATAAAAATAAAATATTTAAACGTTAAAACAAATTTGTAGAGAATCCAGTAATATAATATGATTTTTTAACCTTTTTGTTCCAGAATTAACATTTTTTCCTTTTTTTTTATGATGGTAAATTGGTAACGGTGACTATGAGGATTGAATTAAAGAAATAAGTTTTTTCTATCATACACGAGGTAAGAATCCGAAATAATTTCTCAGATCAAAATGAAGATTTTCATGTCAATCTTCCAAAAGAGTAATGCTACATTTACATCACCATTTTCATCATACCATGACCATTTTACTAATAATAATTTTATTATAATATTAAAAATTCAAAATAATTAAAAAATTGTATGTCACATTATGATATAATGAAAATTGTGTAAAGGGTGGTGTAAAAGTAACATTACTCCTTTAAAAAATACCTCCTTTTTATTTATTATCATATTTAAACAGAATCTGCATTTATTAGATCTTCTAAACTACATTTCTAAACTACATTTCGAGATCTTTTCTGCATATCTCATTATTTCTGATTATTTTCTCATTTAGTATATTGCATTGGTTCATTTTTTTTTTTTTTTTTTTTTTTTCCTAGGGTTCAAGATGAAGATGCACGTCTCCTGTCATAAGTTGAATAAAAAATGGATAGAACACTTTCACCTTCTTCACAATTATATTAAACCACTTTTTCTCGCCACATTCCTACTAAAAAAGTTTCAAAATACCACTTTTCCACTCAAAGTTTATATTCCGACCAATCATTAGCCGAATTTAGAATCTTTGTGACCCCACGTCACCATCATTCTCTTCCACAATCACCACTCACCAAAACCTCTCAAACATTTCTCTCACTAACCCCGCCAATCCCCGAGGATCGAGCGATTTGTGTAACGTGCACCTACTCTTCCCAAGTCAAATTCTAACCAATCTCAGCCACCAATATCTAACATGTCAACACCAAAAGACTCACTAACATCCCTTCTTCAAAAACCCTAACAACCTAGACTAAGTTTTCTCTCTATTGGCCAAGGAATCTAAAAATATACTTTGGATAGTAAACAAAATATAAATTTTGGGTGGAAAACTAGTATTTTCAAACTTTTTGGATGTGAAAGTGTCATTAAGGCAAACCTTGGGTGGGAAAAGGTCGTTTACTCATTATATTATCCAAAATCTTCATCTTTCTCCTTCCCTTCTTCTCAATCAATGTTCATGTCAATTCACATTTTTCTAGCTTGCATAAAATATTAAGGAGAAAAATTTGATATAAAATGAATGCACTATCATTTTCTTTTTGTTTCATTATAGGCTCGAAAAGCCTTCAAAACAATACGCTCCTTGGTATGAACGTGTATTGCATATTGCAAGGATCAAACTAGATATACATCGAGTATTATGGATAATATCAAGAAAGGATCTGAATTTGACAAAAGAGAATTACAACAAACCGTTCTTGCTAATACTATGGATCATGAGGAGGAGTTATTGTTACGAAATTGTTGCTTGGAATTTCAACATGTTTGAATTACTAAAATGTAATTAGCTTTCTAAAATTTTCTCTTCAATGTATTATTTGACTGTAAAAAATGGACATAAATATACTTTTCGAGATTATTCAATATTCAAATGGACTTTAGAAAAAAAAAAATTATTTGACAATTCTAATTTTTTCTCATTTTCTCTCTATATAAACACTTTCGATCCACCAATTGAAACTCTAGAAGATCGAAGATGACGAATAATCTAGATGTCTTCATTGAAAAAAGTTTTTTTTTTTTTTTCTTTTTTTGGTTGGAGATTCGCATTGGTTATTAGTCATGAGAAAATTGAAGATTAACAATTACAGTCGATGGAAAAGAAAATCAGGAAATTATGTTGGAATAATTAGCAATTTCTCAGGCTTTAAAAGCCTTATTCTAAGCAAGAAGCCGAATAAATTAAAAAATTGTAGAACTTCTTTTTTTTTTTTTTTAAATACCAAAAAGTTAAAAGTCAATACAAAATAAAAAGATTTGAAAGTTCTGTCCACCAGCCCTCTGTTGCCTTGGTGGTGTCGATGCTCTTTGGAATCATATAGATGGTCCAGGTTCGAGCCAGGAGGGTTGGTATAAAGTAGAGTTATCGACATCTTTCCACCTAAGGTATGGCGGATAATAAATTCCCACCCTCCACTGGTGATACAAAAGAGGTATTTTAAAATACCTTTTTTTTTTTTTTTTTTTAACTTACTATTTTTCACTTAGAATTATGACATAAAATGTGAACCAAATTAGGCGTGACAACAAATAAATTGTAGTTGGTTTGCGTTTTAAATTCATTAAAGGCTCTTATTTCATTAGTATAAAATAAAAAATGTATTTGGAATAATATGAGAAACTCAAGTAATACACAGTATGAAATAAAGGAAGATGTTTGAGTAGAAAAGAATTCTGTATTAGTCGCAAATTCAACTCTAAATTCAGTTTTGAACTTTCATTAGAGAATAGTGTACAAAATCCAATAAACTCAAAAAAAGAAAAGAAAAGTAAAGCTCAAGTAAAAAAGAGAGAAAAGGGGAAATTTACATTCAAGTGTCAGAGGCAATCATCTTGTCAATCACCATTAGAACTTTTTTTTCCCCTCTCAACCAGTTTCAGTTAATTAACTGATTGACATTCATACTTTTCTACCTCAATTTCATACTGAAGCTTCAATATATGGCAGTAGTGTCAGTGCTATTTCATTACTTGAATAAAGCTGAAAATATAAATATATATAGATATCAGAATCAGAATCAGAAGCAGAGCCACCAAATTAACCTCCGTTAGGTTAGTAAAACTCATGATTTTGCATTCAAACTTACAACCACGCTTATTCAAATTATTTTAAAAAAAAAAAATAACTCTACAATATTATTAATAATTTGCTAGAAAATCCTAGTCAAAATATATTATCAAATACCAAATTGATGATGGAAATGAAAATCAGGAAATTATGTTGAAATAAGTAGCAATTTCTGCCTTATTCTGAGTAAACAGCAGAATAAATACAATCTTCTTTTTGTCATAGTTTATGTACACAATTACAAATGTTCTTTTTAAAACTCATTATTAAAATAATAAGAATGAAAAAGTTGATCATTAGAACCAAATAGACAAAAAGATTGTAAATGTAAATTATTTTATTTGGTTGCCTTATTTTTTCTTTTTTAAATACCAAAGAGTCAGTCTACAAAATGAAAAGATGTGAAAGATGTATCCGCCAGCCCTCTGTTGACTCGGTGGTGTATATGCTTTTTGGGATCAGATTGCTTGGTCCCGGGTTCGAGCCAGGAGAGTTAGTATATAGAATTAACGACATGTTCCCTCTCAAGGTTTTAGTGAAGTGTCAAGTTTCAGATTCCCACCCTTTAATGGTCATACAAATGAGGTATTTTAAAGTACCTTTTTTTTTTTCTTAAATTTTTTCTAACTTATTATTTTTCACTTAGAATTATGACATAATAAATATATATTAAATGATAGTGAATGATTTTTATATTAATTCATCCAATCATATTTATTGAACTTAAAGATTCTTCGAATTACAATAGAATAAGAAACCCTAAGTTTCTAATCAAGCAGTATTCACAACAATCAAGTTATAAGAGTCATAAGAGCATAAAAGAAAGTAAAGAACACACAAAAATTGTAGTGGTTTGATAATCAATTGATTATCTACATCCACTCTTAAGGGCAGTAAGAATTATTCACTATAATAGAAAGATCCTTACAGAGTTTATAGCTCCTTATTTACATGAAGAACCCAAGGAAAACCCCTCTGCAAATCACCCAAATCAACCCCATGTGCCTCACCTCTCATACATCCAAATATAATGAATTAATTGACAATTTATACACAAGAGAAGGAATATAATATAACAACTAGGCTCACCATCACCGTTGGATTTCATCCTGCAATCTTCAAGGCTCCACCTCGACCAATTTTGCAACAACCTTTCTCTCTTTGTGACCAAGAGAGAATAATCCAGAAGAATGTTGAGGTGAAGCCAAGTTAGATCGACTAACAAAAAATCCCAATTGGCAAATCCCAATAATGTCCTTCTCTTTCTTTAAATTGCCTCTGACCACACATATTAAGAGTTGACTCCACATAGGCACAAATTAGGTGCCACATCAGCACAATATTTGGACACATCACTTTATATGAAAGACTTTGTACATAATCTTTGTAAGTATAGAATTATTCATTTTAAAATGTCTTTGTTTTTCTTCAAAATTTTCACTTATATGTATGTTAATCATGTTTACGTTAGTGGTTTCATGCCTTGTGGTTTGGCACCAATCACCCAGGTTCAAGTTTTGACACCCTCCAAAATAAATAATAATAATTAAGGAAAAATAATAATGATAATATAATCAAATAAATATGTTTTTAGATTTACAAATATGTTTATTATAAAATGAGATAAAATCATTCCTAATTAGCTAGATGCCAATGAATTTGAACAAATAATTTGCTATAAAGACAGTCCATTTCGTCTTTATATATATTAAAAGTTCTATTCATCTATTATTTTCTATAGTATTGGAATTCTCTTCTTTTTTTTTTTTTTTTTTTTTTTTTGTTTTTTTCATTTTAAGATGTCCTTGTCATAAGTTAAAATAATTTTGACTTGATTAGAAATAAAATTGGTTGCCAATTAGGTTTGGATGAATTTCGGATTGTGCTAACTAATTGAATTAGTAAAATGTAATTAGTTTTCTAAAACTTTCTTTTCATAGTATTATTTCACTATAAAAAGGACATAAATGTAATTTTGGAAATTATTCAATATAAAAAATAAATACTTTTTTTTTTTTTAAGTTTATCTAATTTTTTTCTCATTTTCTTTCATACAAATATTTTTGATTCACCGAATTGATGAATAACCTAAATGTCTTCTTTGAGAAAATAAATCATTTCACATTATTTATGAGAAAACAACAGAATAAATACATCTTCCTTTTGTCACGGGTTGTGATCCAATTACAAAATTTTCTTTTATTATTTATAATTAGCTCTTTTGAACTAATTATATTCTTTATAGATATATTTAAATAAAAAAAAAAAAAAAAAAAAAAAAAAAAAAAAAAAAAAAAAAAAAAAAAAAAAAAAAAGAGAAGAAGAGAAGTTCATCAGATAAACACTGAAACAGGCATTTAGGAGATACCAAATAGGCAAAAAGATTGTAAATATGAATTAATCAATTTGGCTGCTTTTTCTCCTTTTAATACAAGAGAATCAATTACATTACAAAAAGAAAAGATTTGAAAATTTCGGCTACCAGCCCTCAGTGACTCGGCGGTGTCAAAGCATTTGGGATCTGTTGCTTGTCCCAGGTTCGAGCTTTGGGGGCGGACAATTATATATGTCACGCACCCTCCACGGTGACCCGATTAGGTATTTTAAAATACTTTTCTTTTCTTCAAAATTTTCACTTATATTCGAAAAAATGTGAACCAAATTAGGCATTAGCATTATCTCTCTGATGTGACAACAAATAATTTGCAAGTTGATTTACGTTTTAAATTTATTGAAGGTTCTGTTTTATTTACAATCTAATACGATTCTTTGTATTTGAGAATATGCAAATATTATTTCTTTGTATTAAAAAACATGATGGTGAGGAATATTGATATACATTTTTGACAAGTTAGTTGTAACCTCTTTTTTTATTAAGGAAAAATAACAATTATAATATTTGATCTTTCCTAGCTAAAGAGTCAATTTATATAAGATCAATGATGTATTATTTTACAAATTTGACATTAATTGAGAGCCAAATTATGGCATTAACATTATATCCAACGTGACAACAATTAATTTCTAGTTGATGGCATTTGACATTAGCATTATTTACTTTGGATTAACATTTCTTTCTTATAATTGGTATTTGGAGTTTAATTATATATTTTAACATGGAATCGTATTAATTGTATCTTTTAAAGGTTTTGTTTGAACATTAATTTTTTCCATTATTTTTATTATAATATTCTAAGAGACTCGCATTAATTCTATCAAAATCTCATAGATTTAAGTGGAACTAAATGGGAAAATAATCGTTGACTTGTTGCCTTGGTGGGTTCATGCCTAGAGGTTTCGCATGAAGCACCTGGGTTCAAGGCTTGACACCCTCTAAATAAGATGGAGGAGAAGCTAATGGGTTTAGATGGAATTGATGATTAATAAAAAAAAAAAAAAAAAAAAGGTATTATAAAATACCTCCTTTGTTTTTTACTATGACATTTTAAGAAAATGATAAATAACCCAGATGCCTTCTTCGAAGAAGAAGTACTTTTTTAAGAAAATTAAATTATTTTACGTTAGTATGAGAAAACAGCCGAATAAATACACTTTTTTGTCATAGTTTGTGTCTCTGTGATCACAATTATGAAATTTTCTTTTATTGTTCTTATTATTAGCTCAATAAATAAAATAAAATTAGCCAAATGGAAAAATCCCTGTCAATTTTCTTGCCTTGGTGGTTTCCTGCTGGTGATTTTGCATTAAGCACAAGTGTTCAAGGAGTGACAACCCTCCTTGAAAACAGAACACAAAAAGAAGCTAAACGTGTGGTATTTGGAGTTTAGTGGGTTCAAAAAGAGGTTTGTAGTTTAGTTCATTCAAACTGAGGTACTACAAAATACCTTTATTTATGATATTTTCTTATAATAGTTCTTTTGAAAGTTAAATTCATTGTATTCACTTTTCTTCATTTTCTGTCACACTTTTACATATAATTCTTTTTAAGATTTTTTTTTGTACATGTAGTATATTCTTTTAAAATAATTTCTTTTTCTTCAAAATTTTTAACTTTTTAAGTTAAGTAGTTGGATAAACCTTTGCAAGTTTAAGATTCGGTCTTCAAAGCCTACGTTTAAGCAACGTGTGTTCATGGGTTATTGTTTGAATGGAACTAGTCTTCAGTTGTTCCTATTTTGTAACTTAAATCAGCATGCACTTTCTCTGTATCCTATCCACGATTAGGTAGTTGCTGACATGTTGTAATGTTTGCTATAAATCTGAATAAAATCTCAGCAAACTAGATCTGAGAAGTTATCTCTAAAAGCCTTTTATTTTGTTTTGGTATCAAAGCCAATCTTGGCCAACGCCATCAACAATAACAAAAACAAACGTTGACCCATCACCCTCATGGCTACTCCTCCAAACAATCCAGGCAGCAGTAAATCACTAGGTACCAGTGAACCATCTTCCTTATCTGATTTGCAACTTCAAACAGAATCTCACTTACTCGCTACAATTCCATCAAACTTGACCAAACAACTATCTCCTATGGGAAACACTGGCCTACATGTTATTGAGGCACAAATCAGCTGGCTACTTTGACACAAAGCCTTGCCCTCCTGAATATCTGCCAAGAACCACACCAGGCAATACAGTGAAAATACCAAATCCAGATATGAAGACTGGATTTCAAATGATTAGTTGCTCTTAGGATGGCTGTATAGAACCATGAATCCAGACATAGCTTCTCAGCTAATGTAGAAATCGACTTCTAAGGAGCTATGGGATGCCGCGAATGAGCTCTCAGGTGCACACACCAAGAAGAGTCACTTACTATAAGGTGAATTGCAAAAAAATAAAGGAAATGGGGAATGAGATGGAGGAATATTGACGACCATGAAAGCCTTTTTAGACAACCTTACGTTAGCAGTAGCCCAATATCCTTGTCTAATCTAATCACCAAATTTTGAGTGGTCTTGATGCAGAGTACACCCCAATAGTGGTTCAACTCGGTGACAAAGAGTCACTATCCTGGATTTAGTTACAGACTACTCTACTAACCTTTGAAAGCAGGTTAGAATAACTCAATACCTATCAAAATGGCGGCATCAATTTGAGCCAAGCTACAGCCCATATGCAATAATAGACCTGAAAATAGGTCACCAACTTCAATTATGGCAGAGGGCAGAGTCGACCCACCAAACAACACAATAGTAAGGCTCAGAGCAGATTTCGTGGAAGAGGAAGAAGAAGTAATGGAAGTAAACTAACATGTCAAATTTGCAAAAAATAGGGCACACTGCCTCAATTTGTTGGAACCGATTTGATTAGAATTTCATGGGCAACACATCAAATCAGTGACCAGCCCAAAAACCAATCAGCAAATGCTTTTATGCCTCACCTAAAATCTTGAAGATCCTTATGGTATGTAGATACGGAGCAAGTCATCATGTCACCAATGATTTGGGAAATCTGCATCAGAAACAAGATTATAGTGGTAAGAATTTCTTGTAGTAGCAATGGAAGCAAGCTTGTATTAGTCACATCAAACATAAAATTACCCACTCAGCAAAAGATTTATTATTAATAATGTGTATGTGTGCCTAATATCACAAAGAATTTGCTGAGTATATCACAGTTGGTAGCTGATAATAAGGTAAATGTTAGTAGTTTAATTCTTTGGTCGTCTTGTGAAGGACAAGCTAACAGGACTAGTGATGCTACAAGGGAAACTTGAAGATGGTCTATAAAGCTTGAAGTTGTTTCCATTTCAAATCAATCCAACGTCACCAATCAAAACCTTCACAATCAAAGCCTTCACGTTCCAAGCCATTTCTCTTTCTACAATTTGTCAAGTCTAGAGTCATGTGTCAATCCTTTTTATTTCTCAAAAGAGGATGAATGGCATAGGAAACTAGGCCATCCATCTGGAAAAGAGTATTGTTTCAAGTTTTAAAACAATGCAATGTCAATTTCAAATCAAATGAAATAAATTTTTGTGATGCTTGTCAATTTGGAAAATCACATGCTTTGCCCTTTAACAATTCTGATTCACATGCAAAATCCATATTGGAATTAATTCACACTGATCTTTGGGGACCTGCACCATTACTTTCATCTTCTGGATATTGTTTTTATATACATTTCATTGATGATTTTAGTCGTTTCACTTGGATTTATCCTCTCAAACTCAAAAGTGACGTTGTTCAGGCTTTTAATCATTTCAAAAATCTTGTCGAAAATCAATTTGAAACTAAAATAAAACAACTGTACTCTGATTGTGGAACCTTGTATCTACCTTTTTCTCAAATAGTTCAACAGTCAGGAATCATTTTCAAACACACTTGTCCATATACCTCAGTCCAAAATGGTAGAGCAGAAAGGAAACACATGCATATTGTTGAAATGGGGTTAACTCTCTTAGCAAAGGCTAAAATGCCACTAAAATTCTTGTGGGAAACTTTTGAGAGTGTTGTTTTCTTGATAAATAGATTGCCAACTACTATTCTTCAAAACATCTCACCCATGCAAAAATTATTTAACAAAGTTCCAGATTATTCCTTTCTAAAGATTTTTTGTTGTAGTTGTTTCCCGTGTCTTAGACCAGATCAAACCCATAAATTCCAATTTCATTCAACAAAGTGTGTGTTTCTTGGTTATAGTGAATTCTTCAAGGGATATAGATGTCTCAGTTCCACTGGAAAAATATATCTCTCTAAACATGTAGTATTCAATGAAAAAGACTTTTCCCTTCCATGTTGGGTTCCTAAATACCAAAGCAACAATAAATCTTGTCATTATTCCTTCACCATTGTCATGGCACTCACCATCAAGTTCTTGTCGTCACACAACAGATTATGCTCGTACAGGCCAACATCAAACTTCCTCAATAGCATCATCAAATTCTCGAGGCTCAACTTTTATCTCACTAAGATATTTATCTCAAGATTTTGCCACTGCAATTCCCTTAAATGAAAAATTTGTGTAGCCCTCAATTCAAGCAGAAATAGATGAGTCACAAGTTGAACCTGAAATAGAAATCGGTGCCACAAATGAGAGGCAAAGAGGTTTCGACACTCAATAATACAGCCACTCTATGATGACTTAAGGGAAGAGTGGAATATTCAAGTGAAAATCCCCTTACATAGGTATTGTCGAGACCAATGAAAGTCTGAATTCTATGGAACCTATGACTATCTCAACAGCTCTCAGTAATAGTAATTGGAAGAAGGCAATGGAAACTGAATATAATGCTCGAATACAAAATCAGACATGGCATCTAGTTCCATCATCTACAACTCAATACTTGGTTGGCAGCAAATGGGTTTTCAATCTAAAATACAACCCTGATGGGAGTATAGAATGCTACAAAGCGAGGTTAGTTGCCAAAGGATTCCATCAAACCCCTGGCCTTGACTTCTTTGAGACATTTAACCCTGTCATTAAACCTTCTATAGTCCAAACTGTGCTCACTGTAGATGTCTCCAAAGGATCGGAGGTAAGACAACTAGACATAAATAATGCATTTCTTAATGGTTTACTTGCTGAAGATGTCTATATGGTGCAACCGGAGGGTTTCATTGATCGTAAGAAACCAAATTTTGTTTGTAAACTTGATAAGGCTATCTATGGGCTTAAACAAGCTCCACGCGCTTGGTTTGACAGGTTAAGGAACACTTTAATTGATTGGGGGTTTTGTAATTCCAAATGTGACACCTCTCTATTCTTCTTCAAATCTACAACCAAAGTCTTGTTTATTCTCATCTATGTCGATGACATATTGATAACAGGCAATGACAACAAACTTGTGCAAACTTTCATTTTTGCTCTCAAAGACATGGAGTCCCTACATTATTTTCTCGGAATTGAAGTTTGCAGGGATGAAACTGGGATGTATCTTACACAATCAAGATATATTCAAGAATTACTTGACAAAGCTGAAATGGGACATGTCAAAGGCTGCCCAACGCCACTTACAGTAGGTAAAAATCTATCTAAACAAGATGGTGAAATCATGCAGAATCCTAAATCCTATAGACAGATTATAGGGGTTTTTCAATATCTTACACATACTCGCCCAAACATAGCTTTCATTGTGAACAAACTAAGTCAATTTCAGCAACAACCCACAATGGTTCATTGGCAATCAGTGAAGAGAGTTCTTCATTATTTAAGAGGCACTATTTCTGTTGGCTTGCATATTAAGCACAGTGATAGACTTCTTTTAAGTGGGTTTTTTGATGCAAACTGGGCTAGTTGTCTTGATGATCGTCTCTCAGTAGCAGGTTATTGTGTCTATTTTGGTGACACATTAGTTTATTGGTCTTCTAAAAAGCAACATGTAGTAGCTAGATCAAGCATAGAGTTGGAGTATTGATCACTAGCTAATCTTGCTGCAGAATTGTCTTGGCTGACTTCTTTGTTGAAAGAATTCTCTTTTCCTCTCTCTTCCAAACCAATTGTATGGGTTGACAACTTAAGTGCAGCTACGCTTGTAGCAAATCTTGTGTTTCATGCTCGAACTAAGCATATTGAGATCGATGTTCACTTTGTTAGAGACATGGTTTTGAGGAAAGAGCTAGAAATCCGATATGTACCCTCACATGATCAAATTGTAGATTGTCTTACGAAGGCCCTGTCACATTCTCGTTTTGAATTCTTGCGCGACAAACTTGGTGTGGTAGAATCACCCCTTCGTTTGAGAGGGCGAGTTAAAGTAGTTGGATAAACCTTTGACAAGTTCAAGATTCACTCTTCAAAGCCTACGTTTAAGCAATGTGTGTTCATGGGTTACTGCTAAGGTTAAGTGGAACTAGTCTTCAGTTGTTCCTATTTTGTAGCATTAAATTAGCATGCACTTTCTCTTGTATCTTATCCACGATTAGGTAGTTGCTGATCATGTTGTAATGTTTGCTATAAATCTGAATAAAATCTCAGCAAACTAGATCTGAGAAGTTATCTCTAAAAGCCTTTTATTTTGTTTTGGTATCAAAGCCAATCTTGGCCAACGCCATCAACAATAACAAAAACAAACGTTGACCCATCACCCTCATGGCTACTCCTCCAAACAATCCAGGCAGCAGTAAATCACTAGGTACCAGTGAACCATCTTCCTTATCTGATTTGCAACTTTCAAACAGAATCTCACTTACTCGCTACAATTCCATCAAACTTGACCAAACCAACTATCTCCTATGGGAAACACTGGTCCTACATGCTATTAGAGGCCACAAATCAGCTGGCTATATCTTTGACACAAAGCCTTGCCCTCCTGAATATCTGCCAAGAACCACACCAGGCAATACAGTGAAAATACCAAATCCAGATTATGAAGACTGGATTTCAAATGATTAGTTGCTCTTAGGATGGCTGTATAGAACCATGAATCCAGACATAGCTTCTCAGCTAATGTAGAAATCGACTTCTAAGGAGCTATGGGATGCCGCGAATGAGCTCTCAGGTGCACACACCAAGTCAAGAGTCACTTACTATAAAGGTGAATTGCAAAAAAATAAAGGAAATGGGGAATGAAGATGGAGGAATATTTGACGACCATGAAAGCCTTTTTAGACAACCTTACGTTAGCAAGTAGCCCAATATCCTTGTCTAATCTAATCACCCAAATTTTGAGTGGTCTTGATGCAGAGTACACCCCAATAGTGGTTCAACTCGGTGACAAAGAGTCACTATCCTGGATTTAGTTACAGACTACTCTACTAACCTTTGAAAGCAGGTTAGAATAACTCAATACCTATCAAAATGGCGGCATCAATTTGAGCCAAGCTACAGCCCATATTGCAATAAATAGACCTGAAAATANTAATTCCCTTGAAAGAAGGGATTACAAATTCCTAAATATGTGCAGTAGAGATTATCTCCAAAACTAATGTTAATCAAATCTCAACAAATCTTAACACTCCCCTTCAAGTTGGAGCATGTATATCCAGCATGTTCAACTTGCTTCTTAAGTCCTTAAACACGTTTCCTCCAAGAACTTTTGTAAAAACATCTGCCAACTACAAATGAGATGGAACAAATTCTGTAACAATTTGACCTTCTTGTATCTTTTCTCTTACAACATGGCAATCGAGTTCTATGTGCTTGGTGCACTCATGATATACTGGATTTGCTACTATGTGAAGTGCAGCTTGATTATCACATAGTAACTTTGCTGGTCCTGTGGAAATCTGCATGTCATTAAGCAAAAATCTGAGCCAAGTCAATTCACAAGTTGTTGCTACCATGGACCTGTACTCAGCTTCTGAGGATGATCTAGAGACTGTTTTTTGCTTCTTGGCCTTCCATGAAATCAGTGAATTTCCCAAGTACACACAATAACCTGTGGTTGATCTTCGAGTCATAGGACAGTTTGCCCAATTTGCATCACAATAAGCCTTCAAGTTGAAAGAATTGCTTGATGAAAACAACAAGTCGAGACCTGGACTTCCTTTAAGATACTTAATAATGCGAAGAGCCGCATCCCAATGAGGCTTTCTTGGTGCGTGCATAAATGGGCTTAGGATATTGACTGAGTATGTGATGTCTGGTCTTGTGATTGTGAGGTAGATTAATTGTCCAACTAATCTCCTATAGCGTTCTGGATCATGTAGCAAATCACCTTGATCATCCGTAAGCTTTAGATTTACTTCCATTGGAAAATTCGAAGGTTGAGCACCTAAGTAACCAAAATCATCTATAATCTCTAAGGTATATTTTCGTTGAGAGATTACAATGCCTTCTTTGGACCTTGAAACTTCCAAGCCAAGAAAAAAATTTAAAGAACCGAGATCTTTGATGTGAAATTGTTGATGCAAAAATTCTTTGAGATTCTGTATAGCAGTAGCATCATTGCCTGTTATCACTATGTCATCTACATAGATGAGCGCCATAGTTGTAGCTGGACCTTTAGTTTTCACAAACAAAGAATAATCTGAATGTGATTGAACAAAACCAGCATTTTGATAGCTGGTAAAGGATGCATGAGCATAATCTGTCCTCGTACAGCAGAGTATGTCTCATTGAGTCCCCTAAGAAATTGACCAAGCCGAATTCTTTCTTCTTTTTCTTTTAGAACTTTATTACCTTCACATGTGCATGTGATTGAGGGGCTACAAGTGGTTAGTTCATCCCACAACATTTTCATCGTTGTATAATAAGAAAAAATGGATTCTTGATTTTGTTTTAGTTCAACAATAGATCGTTGAGTTTGATAATGATGAGAAAAATCACCTTGAGAGAATCGTTCTTCAAGGTCTGTCCAAATCTCTGAAGGAGTTTCAGCATAGAGAACACTTGATGGACGGCCGTCCCTAAACTTTTACAAACTTTTTTATTTTATTTTAATAGGGACGGGCGTCCATATTATATGGACGGCCGTCCCTCGCATATGATGGACGGGCGTCCATGTGAGTGAACGGCCATCCAAATTTGATGGACGGCCGTTCACTAGAAAAAAATTATAAAGAAATGGGAGAACCCGTTCCACGTCGGCTGGTACAAAAATTCGGTGTAAAAATTTCGGTATCTGTACTGTTATTGTAATAATTTAATGGTTAAATTAAAGAAGAAAAGGGTTGATGTGACTCTTTATATTAAATGTCAAAATTATTATTTTTAATAATATTTTTGAAAAAATTGAGTTAGGTTATTATTATATCGCAAGATTTAAATTTAAACATGTGTTTGGTAAGATTATTTTTTAATCTCTATATTTATTAATTTAGTTAAATACCCCCTACAATAAAACTTTTGAAAATAATAAAAACACCCCATCCATCCATTAAATGCCAGCAACCGGTGGCTGGATACCGGGAATATGTGAGTAGATGGGGTGTTTTTGTTAATTTATAATTTTTTATTATTAGGGGTGTTTAGTTAAATTAACAAACCTAGAGAATTTAAAGATAGTTGAATAACATAGAATTGAATGTTTAGAATAAGGAACAAAGTATTTTGAGTAGGATAGAGATAAGATAGGGTATAAATAATGCCTCAAACACAGTCCATCCTATCTTATGAACAACTCAACAGGATAATGATTTCCAATGTGGGGTCCTTTTTTGGCAATCCCAATTCTTACTGATCTACCCAATTTTGACCCAAGTCTTAGATCATCTCCAAATGACTCTTTATATGACCCAAACTCTTTATTATAAAGAGTTTATCCATAAGAACAAGAGTCCAACATGTTCTTTATCTTTAAAATATAAATTAGAGAGTGAGTTTGACTCTCCACATTTAAAGAGTCAAATTTCACTCTCTATTCTAATTTTAATTAATAAACTATAAGTTGCTATACATTTTATTTATTAATTCTCTCTCCCATTATGTCTCTTTTTTAAAAATAAAGAGTATCTTCATTAAATTTAAAGAGTCTATTGGATTGGAATAAAAATTGTGTTATTTATATTTAAAAATCAATAAAAATACTCTTTATTTATATGAAATATGCTCTTCAAAATAAAGAGCACAATTGGAGATGTTGTTGATAGGTATCATATATGTAAAAAAATAAAATCAGTCTCCATTAATATAACAACAATATTGTATTCACAAAGCTGATATTTCAATTAATTGACACTTAATTTGATAATATCACCTTAATTATAAAATAAAAATGATAGATAAGTGCTATAAATTATCAAATTAACTATCACATTACTTGAAATATAACCTTAGAATTCAAATTGTATATGTTATTTTATAAGTACAGCGTTATTGTAAAAATAAATGTGATAATTTATAATTTTTTTTTTTTTCCCGATAGAGAAGTGGTTTGTGTCGAATATTGGACTATCCGAAAGTCTTGTCCTCCATGATAAAATTTCTCTTCAAATTGATGCCGAGAGGAATTTATTTCTTAATTATGACAGGGTTTGGACTCACCAATTGAAAACTAAATGAGGAAACAGTTCAGAATGGTTATAGAGAGTACTGAGTGGACGACATATTCCAAGTGGTTTAATAAATTTTAGATTTTCACCTTTTAAATTAATAAAAAATTATTTAAATCAGAAATGAATCTCACTCATATGTGACCCCGTCTCAGGCCAATTTGGCTTGATTATGGCGTTGTGAGGCGTTGACGCGCACTACTAGGCTTTAAGGGAAGGCGGTCTCGGGTCTTTTGTCGAATTGGGAAGTGTGTCAATTCAAGAATTATGGGCTACGTTTGTTTCAGTTTTGGAAATACTACTTTTAGTATTCCCAAAAAAGTTAAACAGTAAAATACTCAAAAACTCAGATTTTTGGGAATACTACTCCCAATATTATTTAACTTTTTTTAAACCCCTTAAATTTGATAATTTAATTAAATATCCCTAAATATTTTTTTTTAAATTACAAAAACACCCCAATAATCCACATTTACCAGATTCCGGCCACCACCACCGGAAAATGACCGGAATCTGGTAGGATGGCGCACTACCGGCTGAATCTGGCCGGTAGTGCGCCGATCTAGCCTTTTCCGGCCAGATCCACCGTGGATCTGGCCGAAAAAGGCCAGATCTAAGGCCAAAGATCTGGCCGTTGACGGCCAGATCTTTGGCCGTAACACTCGGTCACGACGGCCAACAAACGGTCGTCGTTGACCATCAACGACGACCGTTTGTTGGCCGTCATGACCGAGCAAATACGGCCAGATCTGGCCGTTGACTGCCAGATCTGACCGTAGATCTGGCCTTTTCCGGCTAGATCCACAGTGGATCTGGCCGAAAAAGGCCATAGCGACGCATGACCGGCAAGATCCAACCGGTCATGCGCCCATACGGCGACTCCGACTGGGGATGTTTGAGGGTGAGTTAGGGGTATTTTTGTTAACTTTTAATGTTTTATTATAGGGGGTATTTTGTAAAAAAACAAACATAAAGGGTATTTTATTAATTTATAAATTCTACATCGTAATACCCGCCCAATTCAATTTTTTTTTTAACTTTTTTCAAAAAACTTTTCCCAAAACTCCCAAATTTTGAACCAAACGGAGCCATGATCTTCAATGCCAGAGTCGATTCAAAAACAACACAAAACATGTCGTTAACTCTATCTTAAAAGTCAATTGTTCACACCATGCAAATATACATTCATAATGACAAATATTCAATTGAGATTCAATCTCATAATGAAAGAGTGTCCCATGCAAAGTTAATGGTTTGTTTCAAACTTTGTTTCCACCAACTCTTCTTATAAACATTTTTTTACAAGCTCAATATGATAATTCATAATTAGTTAGTTTATAATAAATTTCACTTGAGTCCTGTCTGATAAATTATGATTGACCAATTATAATTTATAAACTATTATGTCGAAATTGTGAAAAAAAAAATCGTGAAAAGAGGTTATAGATATAACATTCCTCTTTCACGCTAGCAAAAGTAAATCCTATCTCTATACATACCATGTGGGAAAATGGTTACACTGATTAACAAACAAATGGTTGAAATATTTGTTGATTTGACGATGTAATAGCTATCGCTTAGTTTTTGATTGAATCGAATTAGGAGTCAAATGACATTAATCTCCCTAAAGCAGGGGCGGATTTAATGAATGACGAGTGGGGACCACAACCCCCACTCAAATTTTTTAAAAATTTCAGATTTTCTATTTCTATTTATATTTATTTAAATTTTATCCTTATAAATCTTTGAGATTTTGAGAACGGAATAGTCGGCCCCCACGGTAAGTTTGGTTTTGTTTTTGTAAAACCCCTTTTTTAATTCTAATATATTTATTACATATTCTTTGTGATTTTTATTTTTATGCAAGGGATCTATTAGTTTTTAAAAATTATATTGGGAGTGAAAATAAAAGGAATAAGAGCTGTTGGGTTTTCACATAATGGTTTAAATCCTGAACAAAGGGGTGAAACATGTAATCTATTTAGAGGTGAAAATCAAGTCGAGCCACTCAAACTATACTTGATGTTGGCTTGAACTCGACTCCGCATTAGTTGAGTCGAGTTCGAGTAGTTAATCGAGTAAAACTCGACTCAATATATTAGCGAGTCTTTCCAAGCCCGATGGTTAAGTTGACAGTTTTTAAAGTAATAAGGGTCATATATAATTTAAAAGTTATAAAATTTGCAAATCCACCCTTGTTAGATGAGCTTGAAATCGAGTTCGAACTTGAACTTGATTAAAACTCAAATAAAACTCGAAAAAATCTCAATTATACAAATTTGAATTCGAACTCGATTTTCAATTTCAAGTTTCGAGTTCGAGTTTGAACTTGATTTCTCAGGTTCGATTAGGCTTGAACTCGAACTCGAACTCGATACTATAGAGGTCGAGTTGAGTTTGATTTACCAAATACTCGACTTGATTCGATTTCAACCCTAAATCTATTAGATGTAATCTATTCCTTTGATTTTGCATTTAGCTTGCATATGATGAAAAGTATATTGGCAATTACTAATGAGTTATCACAAGCATTGCAGAGAAAAGATCAAGACATTGTAAATGCTATGGCCTTAGTCAAAGTCTCCAAAACAACGGTTACAATTGTTGAGAGATGAAGGATGGAAATCTTTGTTGAGTGAAATTTCTTCATTTTGCCAAAAACATGATATTGTCATTTTGAATATGGATGATATGTTTGCAATTTGAAGGCGGCCATGACGAAGAGTTGAGCACATGAAAAATTTGTATCACCATCGAGTTAAATTGTTTTATACTGTGATAGATATGCAACTTCAAGAACTTAACACTCGTTTCACTAAGGTTAGTACTGAGCTGCTTCTTTGTATGACATGGTTATATCCAAGTAATTCATTCTCTGCTTTTGACAAGCATAAGTTGATCCGTTTTGCCCAGTTTTATCCAACTGATTTTTATGCACTTGAGTTGATGGTACTTGAGAACCATATTATGACTTATGTTATTGTCAGGCGTTCTTGTGATGAATTTTGCTGAGCTAGAAGGAATTGGTGATTTGGCTAAGATTTTAGTTCAGTTTAAAAAAGACATTTTGTATCCGTTGGTGTATAAGCTTTTGAAACTTGCATTGGTTTTACTAATTGCGATTGTCATCGTTGAAAGGACTTTTTTTGCAATGAATCTTGGGAAAAATTGGTTACACAATTGAATGAGAAATCAATGGATGAATGATTGCTTGGCCACCTATATTGAGAAAGAGGTATTTGATATAGTTGATGATGAGATAATTATCCAATGTTTTCAGAATATGAAAACTCATCGAGGACAATTGCAGAAAAATTATTTTATTTTTACAAAAATTGTGTTTTTTAAAGATATTTATTTTTATTTTGTAACTTTTTGTTAAAACTCATCATAATTAAAAAAAAAAAAAATATGAATATGATTGGTTTTAATTTTTTTAGTTTATTTTTTTGTCCTTACCGAATGAAATTCGTGGGCCCGTTACTGCCCTAAAGTACATTAAAAGAAGTAAAAGTAACACTCAGTCACTCACCACAAGACAGGCCAAGAAAAAAACGATAATTCTATATGTTAAAAGTCAATTGTTCACACCAAGCAAATGTACGTTCATAATGACAAATACAGGATTGAGATTTCATCTCGAATGAAAAGTTAATGCTTTCTTTCAAACTTTGTTTTCACACTACCAAAAATTAATCTTATCATCGAAAATACATATATATAATTTCTTTTCATACAAATTTAAGTTTTAATTCAATTTTTCTTTGCTTTTTCAACTTTTTGACTGACGTGTGGACCACCACCAACCCGCAAGGAAAAAAAAATTCGGATAATGAAATACTGACCCCACCCATATATATATATAATCCTTGAGTGTTCCGATATACACACTCAAGGATTGAAAGTTGAAACAAACCTGAGGGATGTCATTGTGAAAACTGCCCCATAGTTGGCTTCCCTTGTTTCTGTGTAGTTTCCAACTATATATGAATCAGCAATATAATATTTATAAAATTATTTATGATAAAAGTTGGGAGAGATTATTTCATTGTCACCTCATCAACTTTTAAAATATTAGATTGTGATTGATCAACGGCCATAAATTTGTATAAAAAGATTCTGTCCCATATTTAAATATAATATTATTTATTTTATTTATCTTTAATAATTATATTAAACTTATTGAGATCTTAGTTTTGTATTTTAACTGATGTAACGGTAAATTGTTATGATCCAATGCATATTGAATAAAAATGAGTTAAGGTTTATACTTAAAAAGCTAGACACTGTATGATCGGATATGTTAGTTAATTAGTCAAAATAGTGTCTTAATGAATAGTAAATCTCACTTAAATTAGGTTAATTTTTTTAAATAATTGAAAGTTTTCTATCCGTGATAACATCACAATATAAAGAAAAGTGAATTTAATTTCTGTTATACTATATTCATAAATCATTTTTATTAATTTTCTTTTATAAACACAACATGTTAATTCATAATTGATCAATTTTATAATAAATGTTAACTGTTTAATTATAAACTAATTAATTATTAACATTTATAAAAGAAAATTGTAAAAAAGTGTTAAGCGATATAAATATAATCTTTCAATTTTTCTTTGCTTGCAGGTGAAGAAAAAGAAAAAACGTGTGGACCTGGACCACCACCGACGCGCAAGAAAAATCTAAACCCAACCACCACCGACGTGCAAGAAAATTCTAAACCCAACCACCACCACTCTTTTATAACTTTTTTGACCGACAAAGATTAAAAGAAAAACCAGGAAACTGCAAAGAAACAACTCTTTTATAACTTTTTTGACTGACAGAGGTTAAAGAAAAACAAGGAATCTGCAAAGAAACAACCAGTCAACCACCAACTAAAGTCGTCGCAAGCGCCCTTCTTCTGTAAGACGAAACTTCCAAGTGGTCCAACTCAAACTCCTGTCTGGCCCCAACGCCGATGTCGTTTATTCTATCGGTCGTATGCTGAACCACCATTGCAGCGTGTCTCTCTCGCCTCTTCCACTTTCTTCTTTTTCATTTTGACTGCTACCTTAGAAATCTCTCTGCCTCGTATCAAACTCTCAAACTCGCGACCTTTATGTGACACCTATGAAGGAAAGACAGCTGTTTGACAGGTGGTGCGAGTATGCTGTTCGTAAATGAATCAAGCGAGTAATATGAATGTACCTAACATTATTACTTCTTAGTTTAACGCTTACTTCGGTTACAGAACTAATGCTGGATTGGTCAACTCTTTTGGCTTTATATAGTTGCTTGGTCTCAGTGAGAAAATCCATCGTCAAGAATATCGATAACTTATTACAAGCTCTTAGTGATCACTACTGCTACTTCTCTTTGCTCATCTGTCTTTGATCGTCTTTATACTGAAGGATTGCTCAAATTTCATCGCTCAAAAACTTACATATTGATTTAAAAGTCTCATTTGTAAGGAAAGAATATCCAATGGAAATTGTAAGTAATTTAAATAATATATCCACCAATTTATTCCTCCCAACCAGACATATTATTATAACACACTCACTAATTTATTCCAACAAACCAAACACATTTTCTTAAATATTCTTAATAATCTTCAAATTAATCTAATTTTTCATTAATATAGCAACCCCAGTAATACAAAATTCACTTAACCAAAACTATCCTCACTCAATTAAGAAAAAGAATCACTAGATAAAAGGATATCACAAACATCCCTTTGTTTTTTTTTTAAGTGACATAAACACCCTTTCTTTTTTTAAAATCACATAGGCACCCTTTATTGAAATTCTAATGAATTTTAAAGAAATTTATTGATACCAAAGAAGTGACCACTTCAATCAATATGTTAATAATCGATTAGAAAAATAACCCAAAACGAAGCCAGACGCAAAATTATCTGGCCAATATTATTTCAATCAATAATCAATGATCAAACAAAGGAATATTTTTATCACTAGTCTTTAAGCTTAGAAACAAATAAAATTGTGACTATAATTTAACCCTTCAAATTTTAACATAAACATATAAACCAAACTGATGCCCAGTAATGCAACAATGGAAGCAAATGGAGTGATAGCACAAGCCCCGGAAGTTGAAGGAGGTTTCGAGGAAGTTGAAGGCGTAGACGAAGATGAACCTGCCGATGGGATTGAAGGGCTGCTGCCAGAAACTGTAGTGATCTTGACCTTCATGCCTTGGTCGCAGTGGCCTAATGTGACACAAGCAAAGTATGGTGTACAGGGCTTGTCCAATTTCACCACATCATTTCCAAACTGCAGTGATCTAATTTTTATGTTACTATTTAAGCGTTTGATCGATTATAAACATGTTTTTTAAAGTTCGAAAAATAGTTTGAATAGGTAAGAAACTTGTAGTCTCTACACATGCTCCATGTCTTTCTACGTTATCCGACTAAGCCTTAACCCCAATTTTGAATATGTTAAATTCATGTATTGGAGAGATGAAAAGCAAGAATGGTTTGAAGAGATGTGAGGTTGGAGCAAGGAGGAATGAGGAATGAGGAAGCCGCGGAGCCATGAGAATCATTGCCTGCGGCGACAAAAATCTCCCAGAACTTCCGGTTTTTCCTATCCAGACTTTACCATCTCTCACCACATCAACCAAATTTGAGTGTGACAAATGGAAAGAGAAACAAATTAAACGACTTGAAAATAGATAATTTGATTTCTGAATATTAATAATTTAATGGTTAAATTAAAGAAGAAAAGGGTTGACGTGACTCTTTATATTAAATGCCAAATTTGGGTAATATTTTTAAAAAAGTTGAGTTGTATTATTATTACGAGATAAGATTTGAATTTAAAAAAATCATTTTTTAATCCTTATATTTGTTAATTTAGTTAAATATCCCCTATAATAAAATTTTTAAAATTAATAAAAACACCCCCCTCCTCCCACCCTCACTCATTAAATGCCGACAACCGGTGGCTGACTACCAAGAATATGTGGATAAATGAAAGTGTTTTTGTCAATTTATAATTTTTTATTGTTAGGAGTGTTTAGTTAAATTAACAAACTTAGAGAATTTAAAGATAGTTGAATAAACTAAAATTGAATTTTCAGAATAGAAAACAAATATTTGATAGGGTTGAGATAAGATAAGGTAGAAATAATGCCTCAACAGGATAATGATTTCCAATGTGGGCTCCTTTTTTAGCAATCCCAATTCTTACTGGATCTGCCCCATTTTGACCCAAGTCTTAATAGGCATCATATCGTAAAAAAAAAAAAAAATCAGTCTCCATTAATATGACAACAATATTGTATTCACAAAGCTGATATTTCAATTAATTGACACTGAATTTAATAATATCACCTTAATTATAAAATAAAAATGATAGATAAGTGCTATGAATTATAAAATTAACTATCACATTACTTGAAATATAACCTTAGAATTCAAATTTTATATGTTATTTTATATGTATAGCATTATTGTAAAACTAACCGTGGCAATTTGTAATTCGTCTTTTTTTTTTTTTTTTTTTTTTTTGATAAAGAAGTGGTTTACATCGAATATTGGACTATGCGAAAGTCTTGTCCTCCATGACAATTTCTCTTCAAATTGATGTTGAGAGGAATTTATTTCTTAATTATGACAGATTTTGGACCCACCAACGCCAATTGAAAACTAAACGAGGAAACAGTTCAGGATGGTTATAGAGAGTAGACGATATATTCGTACTTAAGATTTGACAGAATGGTAAGTTTTTACCATTGATTCATAAATTTTAGATTTTCATCTTTAATTTAATAAAAAATTATTTAAATCTAAAATGAATCTCACTCATGTGTGGCCCCCGTCTCAGGCCAATTTGGCTTGATTTTGGCGTTGTTAGGCTTTGACGCGCTTTAAGGGAAGGCGGCGGCTGAATTGGCTCGCGTCTTTTGTCGAATCGGGAAATGTGCCAATTCAATAATATTTTCAATGCCAGAATCGATTGAAAAACAACAAGAAAAAAACAACACAAAACATGTCGTTAACTCTATTTTAAAAGTCAATTGTTCACACCATGCAAATATACATTCATAATGACAAATATCCAATTGAGATTCGATCTCATAATGAAAGAGGTTCCCGTGCAAAGTTAATGGTTTGTTTCAAACTTTGTTTTCACACTAGAAAATGTTACATCCATAAATTTTTTTTATAAATTTTTTTGCACAACCTTAACATAATAGTTTATAATTGGTGAGTTCATAATAAATTTTTCTTGAATCCTACCTAATAAATTATAACTGATAAATTATATTTTATAAACTATTACGTTGAGATTGTGAGAAAAAAATCGTGAAAAGGGGTAGTTAAAACAGTTGGATAAACCTTTGACAGGTTCAAGACTTATCTTCAAAGCCTACGTGTGTTCATGGGTTACTGCTGAGTGGGAGTGGAAGTAGTCTTCGGTTGTTCCTATTTTGTAGCAGTAAATCAGCGTCCACTTTCTCCTTTATCTTATCCACGATCAGGTGGTTACTAATCATGTTGTAATATTGTTATAAATCTGAATGAAATCTTTGTAAACTATGTTGGTGAAGTTATCCATAAAAGCCTTTGTATTTTGTTTTGGTATCAGAGCAGATCTTGGCCAACGCTATCAACAATAACAAAACCAAACGCTGACCCATCACCCTCATGGCTACTCCTCCAAACACTCCAGGCAGCAGTAGATCACCAGGTGCCAGTGAACCATCTTCCTTATCCGATTTGCAACTTTCAAACAAAATCACACTTACTTCCTATAGTTCCGTCAAACTTGACCGCACCAACTATCTCCTATGGGAAACACTGGTCCTACCTGTTATTAGAGGCCACAAATCAGCTGGCTATATCTTTGGCACAAGGCCTTGCCCTCCTGAATATCTGCCGAGAACCACACCAGGCAGTACAGTGAAAATACCCAATCCAGATTATGAAGACTGGATTTCAAATGATCAGTTGCTCTTAGGATGGTTGTATAGCACCATGAATCCAGACATAGCTTCTTAGCTAATGCAGAAGTCGACTTCTAAGGAGCTATGGGATGCCGCGAAAGAGCTCTCAGGTGCACACACCAAGTCAAGAGTCATTTACTATAAAGGTGAATTGCAAAAAACCAGGAAAGGGGGAATGAAGATGGAGGAATATTTGACCACCATGAAAGCTTTTTCAGACAACCTTACCTTAGCAGGTAGCCCAATATCCTTGTCTGATTTAATCACCCAAATTTTGAGTGGTCTTGATGCAGAGTACACCCCAAAATAGTGGTTCAACTCAGTGACAAAGAGTCACTATCCTAGATGAGTTGCAGACTACTTTACTAACCTTGAAAGCAGGTTGGAACAACTCAATACCTATCAAAGTGGCAACATCAATTTGAGCCAAGCTACAGCCCATATTGCAATAAATAGACCTGAAAACAGGTCGTCCAACTTCAGTTATGGCAGAGGGCAGAGTCGAACACCAAACAATAACAATAGTAAAGGCCCAGAGGCAGATTTCGTGAAAGAGGAGGAAGAAGTAATGGAAGTAAACCAACATGTCAAATTTGCAATTCACCTTATAGTAAATGACTCTTGACTTGGTGTGTGCACCTGAGAGTCCTTCGCGGCATCCCATAGCTCTTAGAAGTCGACTTCTGCATTAGCTAAGAAGCTATGTCTTGGATAAACAAAATACAAAGGCTTTTATGGATAACTTCACCAACCTGGTTTACAGAGATTTCATTCAGATTTATAGCAATATTACCACATGATTAGTAACCACCTGATCGTGGATAAGATAAAGGAGAAAGTGGACGGATTTATGTACAAAATAGGAACAACCGAAGACTACTTCCACTCCACTCAGCAGTAACCCATGAACACACGTAGGCTTTGAAGATAAGTCTTGAAACTGTCAAAGGTTTATCCAATGTTTTAACTCGCCCTTCAAACGAAGGGGTGACTCTACCACACCAAGTTTGTCACGCAAGAATTCAAAACGAGAATGTGACAGGGCCTTTGTAGACAATCTGCAACTGATCATGTGAGGGTACATATCGGATTTCTAGCTGTTTCTTCAAAACCATGTCTCTAACAAAGTGAACATCGATCTCAATATGCTTAGTTCGAGCATGAAACACGGGATTTGCTGCAAGTGCAGCTGCACTTAAGTGTCAACCCATACAATTGGTCTGGAAGAGAGAGAAACGAGAACTCTTTCAACAAAGAAGTCAGCCAAGACAATTCTGCAGCAGGATTAGTACTCATCGATAATCCGACTCTGTGCTTGATCTAGCTACTACATGTTGCTTTTTAGAAGATCAACAAATTAATGGTCACCAAAATAGACACAATAACCGGCTACTGAGCGACGATCTCAGGACAAACTAGCCAGTCTACATCAGAAAACCCACTTAAAAGAAGTATGTCATGTGCTTGATATGCAAACCAACAGAAATAGTGCCGCTTAAATAACGAAGAACTCTTTTCACTGATTGCCAATGAACCATCGTGGGTTGTTGCTGAAATTGACACAGTTTGTTCACAGTGAAAACTATGTCTGGGCGAGTGTGTGTAAGATATTGAAGAGCCCTTATAATCTGTCTATAGGATTTAGGATTCTGCATGATTTCACCATCTTGTTTAGATAGAGTTTTACCTAGCAAGCGGCGGTGGGCAGGCTTTGACATGTCCATTCCAGTTTTGGCAAGTAATTCTTGAGATATATCTTGACTGTGTAAGATACATCCCAGTTTCATAACTGCAAACTCAATTCCGAGAAAATATGTAGGGACCCCATGTCTTGAGAGCAAAAACCTTATTTAACTTGTAAATGAAAGTTGCACAAGGGTGTGTCATTGCCTGTTATCAATATGTCATCAACATAGATGAGAATAAACAAGACTTTGGTTGTAGATTTGAAGAAGAATAGAGAGGTGTCACATTTGGAATACAGAACCCCACAATAATTAAAGTGTTCCTCAACCTGTCAAACCAAGCGCGCGGAGCTTGTTAAGCCCATAGATAGCCTTGTCAAGTTTACAAACAAAATCTGGTTTCTAGGATCAACAAAACCCTCGGTTGCCACCATATAGACATCTTCAGCAAGTAAACCATTAAGAAATGCATTATTTATGTCTAGTTGTCTTACCTCCCATCCTTTGGAGACAGCTAGAGTGAGCACAATTCGGATGTAGAAGGTTTATGATAGGGCTAAATGTCTCAAAGAAGTCAATACCAGGGGTTTGATGGAATCCCTTGGCAACAACCTCGCTTTGTAACATTCTATAGTCCCATCAAGGTTGTATTTTAGCTTGAAAACCCATTTGCTACCAACCAAGGATTGAGCTGTAGAGATGGAACTAGATGCCATGTCTGATTTGCATTAGAGCATTATATTCAGTTTGCATGGCCTTCTTCCAATTACTATTGCTGAGAGCTGCTGAGACAGTCATAGGTTCCATAGAATTCAGACTTTCACTGGTCTCGACAATACCTATGTAAGGGGATTTTCGCTTGAATTATCCACTTTCCCTCGAGTCTCATAGAGTGGTTGTTCTGTGAGTGTTGACATCTTTTTGCCTCCCAGTTGTGGCACCGATTTCTATTTCAGGTTCAACTTGACTCATCTATTTCTGCTGAGTTGAGGGTTGCACAGATTCTGCATTTAAGGGAACTAGTGGCAAAATCTTGAGATAAATCTTTGGTGAGATAAAAGTTGAGCCTTGGGAATTTGATGATGCTATTGAGGAAGTTTGAGTGGCGCGTACGAGCAGAATCTGTGTATGAATACAAGAACTTGATGGTGAGTGCCATGACAATGGTGAGGGAAATGACAGGATTTATTGTTGTTTTGGTATTTAGGAACCCAAAATGGAAAGGAAAATCTTTTTCATTGAAAACTACAGTCTAGAAAGATATATTTTCCCGTGGAACTAAGACATCTATATCCCTTGAAGAATTCACTTAACCAAGAAACACACACTTTGTTGAATGAAATTGAATTTATGAGTTTGATATGGTCTAAGACATGGGAAACAACTACAACCAAAAATCTTTAGAAAGGAATAATCTGGAACTTTGTTAAATAATTTTGCATTGGTGAGATGTTTTGAAGAATGGGAGTTGGCAATTATTTATCAAGAAAACAGCACTCTCAAAAACTTCCCACCAGAATTTTAGTGGCATTTTAGCCTTTGCTAGAGAGGTAACCCCATTTCAACAATATGCCTGTGTTTCCTTTTGCTCTACCATTGAACTGAGGTATATGGACAAGTGTGTTTGAAAATGATTCCTGAATGTTGAACTATTTGGGAAAAGGGTAGATACTCGGTTCCACAATCAGAGTAGAGTTGTTTATTTTAGTTCTAAAATGATTTTCAACAAGATTTTTGAAATGACTAAAAGCTGAACAACGTCACTTTTGAGGTTGAGAGGATAACCAAGTGAAACGACTAAAATCATCACTGAAATGTATATAAAAACGATATCCAGAGGATGAAATAATGGTGCAGGTCCCCAAAGATCAGTGTGAATTAATTCCAAAACGGATTTTGCATGTGAATGAATTGTTAGGGCAAAGCATGTGATTTTCCAAATTGACAAGCTCACAAAAATTATTTCATTGATTTGAAACTGACATTGCTTGTTTTAAAACTTGAAACAACACTCTTTAGATGGATGGCCTAGTTTCCTATGCCATTCATCCTTTTTGAGAAATAAAAAGGACTGACACATGACTGTGGACTTGACAAATTAGCACAAAGAGAAATGGCTTGGGAATGTGAAGGCTTTGATTGTGAAGATTTTGATTTTGTGACGTTGGACTGATTTGAAGTGGAAACAACTTCAAGCTTGTACAGACCATCTTCAAGTTTCCCTTGTAGCATCACTAGTCCTGTTAGCTTGTCCTTCACAAAACAACCAAAAGAATTAAACTCAACATTTACCTTATTATCAGCTACCAACTGTGATATACTCAGTAAATTCTTTGTGATATTAGGCACACATAACACATTATTAAGTAATAAATCTTTCTGCTTAGTGGGTAATTTTAAGTTACCGATGTGACTAATATCAAGCTTGCTTCCATTGCCTACTACAAGAAAATTCTTACCACTATAATCTTGTTTTTGATGCAGATTTCCCAAATCATTGGTGACATGATGACTCGCTCCAGTATCTGCATACCATGAGGGATCTTCAAGTGTTTCAGGTGAGGCAATAAAAGCATTTGCTGACTGGTTTTTGGGCTGGTCAAACTGAGTTGATGTGTTGCCCATGAAATTCTGATCAAATCGGTTCCAACAAATTGAGGCAGTGTACATTACTCTTTCACACTAGCAAAAGTAAATCCTATCTCTGTACAAATCATGTGGGAAAATGGTTACACTGATTAACAAACAAATGGTTGAAAGATTTGTTGATTTGACTGTGTAATAGCTACCGCTTAGTTTTGACTTTTGATTGAATTGAATTAGGAGTCAAATGACATTAATCTCCCTAAAGTATGATTGAAAGAAGTAAAAGTAACACTCACCACAAGACAGGCACAAGGAAAGTGCAAAGAAAATTATGTATCGGATTTCGGATAATGAAATCCAACCACTACCACCCCATTTTTAACAAGGAAAGTGCAAAGAAGCAGCCAACAACCACTCACGGTTTCTAACACGCAAAAGGAAAATACCTATCGGATTCGGATTTCGGATTTTGTAACGACCAGGGCACCACTCCTCAAGAGAAAAAGACAAACAAAGAGAGCCAGGAAACCACCACTCACTATCCCTATATATGCACAGAAGCCTTGCTCAGTTTTTCTTATTCAAAAGCGCTTACACATATCAAGTAATTTAAGCTCATTCGTAAGAAAAGAGATGGATTTATTATACTCTGGGTATGATCCTCTAGAGGTATTTCAAGTAAGTATTTGTTTTCTCGTTCATGTTAAATCGATTTCAATCTCCACTGCTCCACAAAATTTCATCTCTCTCATGTCTCTGTAATGTAATTTACTAATGTACGCAGGCGGGAAAGTTGAAAATAAGTGAGGGAATGAAGTGTTTAAAAGATTTAGTAGAACAGTACAAGGACAACTTGATCCCAGAAAGTGCTGGAAGGGTTCCAGAAATCATGGCCTATCTTCAATACCTTCAACGACAAGTAGTACAGGTAACCTTACATACTAACGTTATATGCTTCGTCATTGTTAATAACTGGATCTTTCTTATCATCACAATAAAAAGTCTCTGCATTTCATATTACATCAACCAGTTTTTGTGAATTTTGGAAAGAAAAATTGGGTCTTGTGGTTTTGGTTTTCTAAGTCAAGTACATTTCTTTCAAATATTAGCATTTGGGTCCTTAGATTGAGCTAAAATTCTTCAAATCTGAAGAACAAAATGTGGCAATAGTTGGAATCTGTCACAACGGTGTAGAAACGATCGGAACTGGCCGGTAATTCGCTGATCTGGCTGTCGTTGACCGACAATGACGGCCATATCTTTGGTCATCGTTGACAGCCAAATCTGGCCTTTTGCGGCCATCGATGGCTAGATCTGGCCTTTTTCGGCTAGATCCATCCAGATCGACGCACTACTAGTCTGCGTCTAACGCCATTTTCTTACTAGATTCCTGCGGTGGTGGCCGGAATCTGGCACTGTGGATGGGTGGGTGTGTTTTTGTCATTTTTGTCATTTTATAAAAATTTTATATATTGGGGTGTTTAGTTAAATTAGCAAACCTAAGGGGTTTTTTTTGTTAATTTTTAACTTTTACCTCGTAATAATCATCATATTCAACTACCCAATATTACTCTCAAAATATTATCCAAAATAACAAACCAAACGGACTCTTTATTATTTAAAATAATATGTAATAATGTAAATTATTTTTACTGTGTTTACATTTACAATAGTGTATTTCCTTTTGTAAAATCTCATTTATAGTATTGAAAAAAAAAATATTAGAAAAGAGAAAATTTAATAGAAGGGAATGAACTATACCTCCCCGTTTCTTTTATTGTTTTCATTTTTAGAGTATTTCAGTGAGAAAAATATTTTATTATGTTTTAACTAACACTTAAATAGAAAATTATTTAGAATATTCTATTGGGAAAAGATTCTACTTTCAAAAATATTTATGAATACGTATTCCAAAAAATAAGAGTAAATATTTAGTTGAATGATGTTAAATACCCTTCTTTAAAAGTAATTTATTATATTTTTTTAATTCAAGAAAATATTTAAATTACATTAATGAAGTGGTTAAGGGGATGTTATACTAATGGGACTTTAATTAACTCATGAGAAAAAAGATTTCCATGTTTATTTTTTACAGTGAGTACTCTGCTTGTCCAATCCAAAATGACATAGTTTCTTTCTTTTTTTCCTTGAAAATATGTGAAGGAGATTGAATCTTTAGCACAACTGGGAGAAGTACCTGTATCTTCCAATGTCAATGGAACATATATGCAACGTGGACAGGTTCCTTTTCTCTCTCTTTATATTAAATGTATGAAAGAAATTAAAGTCAGATAAATCTTATGTAATTCGTTTAGTTTTAGTACAGTATGTGTCTTACCATATACATGCCTCAATTAATAAAGATAAACATATATTTAGTAATCCTTGGAGTTCTTGGCCAATGTCTCCATCCTTACTAGCAAACTATATAAGTTGACTCAGTTGCCTTGAATATGTTTCAAAGATTCAATCTCACTTATTAAGCTCAGTTTTATTTTCCTTTTGTTGCTTATTATAAGGTGATTGAGTTGTTTGTATATTACCAGGAAATCCCTCCAACAAGAGATCAAAATGCCTATTTTGGACCTACTCCAAATCAAAAGACTGAAATTGTGATGATTCCAAATAGAGAGAACACGTCACGTGCTAAAAAAAGAAAGTTGAAATCAAAGGTTTGGGAGGACTTCACAAAGTATGAAAAAAGATGGCAAGGAATGGGCTAAATGTAAACACTGTAAGAAAGACTTTGTAGGTTCAAGTAAGAGTGGAACCACACATCTCAACAATCATTTAAAAAGCTGCCAAGGTTTGAGAAATCCAGTTGGAGTTGTAAATAAAGAAAAAGAGAAAAGTATGATAGATCCAGAATCTAATGGTTCTGATTTGGTGCTAAAAATTATTAAGTATGGGCTAAACAGCATAGGGCTAAACAGCATAAAGGATTATATACTTGATGTTTACGAACAAGAGAAGGATAAGCTTCAAGGGTATTTCCATAAACTCTCATGTCGTTTTAATGTAATGATTGAGAAGATTGAAGGCTTATGGTTCCTAACAAGCTGGTTTATCGATGATAGTTGGGAATTGAAAAGGATGATTATTTTGTTGGGAGGATGGGAAGATGACGATGAATTTCAGGAACATCAAATCCATGAAAGTGTGAAGTCTTGCCTTGAGGATTGGAACATAGACAAAAAAGTATGCTCTATGGTAGGAGATGCAGTATTTAATGTTGAATGTGAGAAAGTTATGGAGGATATTAACAACTGGTTGAATGAACGAGGTTCATTTCCTTTCATTGGGAATTTTCGGTCAAACTTTCCTTTTGGATATGGAATCTTTGGGATTTTTTTTAATGCTTTGGACAGATTTGATCACACTTGTATTTTAGCTAAAGCATTGAAGATTTGGGACTACGTAAAGTTTCAAGATGCGGCAAAAAAAGCTTTGTCCAAGGGCAAAGCAGTAACTTTCTTAATTGTTCCTTCAAATCGGCGGTGCAGCTACGATATTCTTGAGTGGGTAATGGGATGTAAAGAAGCATTTTGTGAACTGGGGGATATAGATCCTGATTTCAAGTCTATAAATTTTATAGGAAAGGACTGGGATGAGGCAACTTTACTGTACAACAGTTGGAAAGTGTTCAAAGATTTGAGAGAAGACTTGTTAGATTCTGCATATAAAACCGCAAATGTGTATTTCCGAATGCTTCATGACATTATGTTGGCATTGGTTCAGTTGGGAAAAAGTGACGATATTTACCTTCGTTATTTTGCATCAGAGTGGCGAAAACATTTTGATAGATTTTGGAACCATTTTAATTTGGTTTTAGTGATTACAGTAATTTTGGATCCACGATTCAAAATGGATATTGTAAAACAGTTTTACAAAGAGATCTATGGTAACAATGCAAATGGATACCTTAAGAAAATCAATGAAGTCACAGATATTTACAATAAATATGTAGGGAGCACTAACAATTATATTGCTACATCAGAATCAGAACTCGGCCGTTATTTGAACGATTCTAAATGTCCTCTAGATGAAGCATTTAATATACTAGAATGGTGGCGAATCGAATCTCCAACTTATCCAACACTAGCTAAGTTTGCACGTGATGTCTTATCAATACCTCTCACTCTTGCTATGTATACACCAAGACCTCTCCCTCTTGCTATGCATGATTCAAATGGTTCGTTGTTACATGCAGTTAAAGACACTATTTATCGTGGTGATCTTGATGCTCACTTCAAACGAGCTTTGGGATGTACAAATGTTTGGTTGAACTTCCCTGTAATAAAATAATCAAGTTGTTGAATAAATTTATGTTCTCATTTTATTTTCCATTTAATTAATTTTGTTGTTCTTTTAATAAGAGAAACCATTGTGCTAAAATTAAAACAAGGGGTGAACATATTTATATAAAAATAAATGAAAAATATTAAGAATAATACTATACAACATATGTGGCAATATATGATTAAGTGAAAGTTTAATTTTAACTTTAAATTAGTCAATCATATATTACCTCGTAATGTTGTATGAGAAATGTTGTATAAAAATGATGTAGATGCAGTATTACTCAAATATTAAAGTGATCAAATTTTCATCTTTTTAACTCATGTCTTTTTATATCTTTTAAGCTTTATAATTGAAATTTTCATCCTAAGTCATATATATTCTAACATTATCATTTTATCTCGTATAGTGATATACGGAGGAGAAAAACCTATATAAAGACATATCAGTTGAAAACAATTATCTAAAAACAAAGAAAGTGCAAAGAAACACTGACCCTAGTTCCGATATACACACTCAAGGATTGCAACAAACCTGAGGGATGTCATTGTGAAAACTGCCCCATGGTTGGCTTCCCTTGTTTCCGTGTAGTTTCCAACCATATATGAATCAGCAATATAATATTTATAAAATTATTTATGATCAAAGTTGGGAAAGATTATTTCATTGTCACCTCATCAACTTTTAAAATATTAGATTGTGATAGATCAACGGCAATAAATTTGTATAAAAAGATTCTGTCCCATATTTAAATATAATATTATTTATTTTATTTATCTTTAATAATTATACTAAACTTATTGAGATCTTAGTTTTGTATTTTAACTGATGTAACGGTAAATTGTTATGATCCAATGCATATTGAATAAAAATGAGTTAAGGTTTACGCTTAAAAAGCTAGACACTGTATGATCGGAGACGTTAGTTAATTGGTCAAAATAGTGTCTTGAAGACTAGTAAATAAGTTTCAAGATGCGGCAGAAAAAGCTTTGTCCAAGGGCAAAACAGTAACTTCCTTAAGCGTTCTTTCATATTGGTGTTTCAGCCACGATATGTTGTTTGAGTGGTTATGGGGACTTAATGAAGCATCATTTATTATGCTTGAGTGGATGCTGGGATGTAAAGAAGCATTTAGTGAACTGAAGGATATAGATCCTGATTTCAAGTCTATAAATTTTATAGAAAAGGACTGGGACGAGGCAATTTCGATATACAACTGTTGGAAAGTGTTCAAAGATTCTAACTGTAAAATGCAATTCTTCGAATCTACAAATAAAACCGCAAATGTGTATTTCCCAATTTTTAGTGACATTATGTTGAAATTGGTTCAGTTGGGAGAAATTGATGAATAACATTTTCAGCTTTGCATCAGAGTGGCGAGAAGAATCGGAGGAATATTGGAACAATTCTAATTTGGTGTTAGTGATTACAGTAATTTTGGATCTGCGATTCAAAATGGATATTGTGAAACATTTTTACGAAAAGATTTTATTGTAATGATGCAAATGAATACCTTAAAAAACTCATTGTTGATGTCACAAATATTTACAATAAATATGCAGGGAGCACTGATAATAATATTGTTACATCAGAATCAGAACTGGACTGCTATTTGAAAGATTCTAAATGTCCTCCAGGTGAAGCATTTAATATATTAGATTGGTGGCGTGTTGAATCTCGAACTTATCCAACACTGGCTAAGATTGCACGTGATGTCTTACCGATACCTGTTGCTTTTCTTATGCATGATTCATTGTTACGTTTAGTTCAAGACACTGTTAATTGTGATGATCTTGATGCTGACCTCCAACTAGCTTTGGGATGTATAAATGTTTGGTTGAATTTCCTGTAATAAAATAATCAAGTTGTTGAAATAAATATATGTTCTCTCTTTTTTTTTTTTTTTTTTTTCCATTTACTTTATTTTATTGTTTAAAATTAAAATATTATTCTGCATGTTTGGCTTAGTATTTTTATCCATATTCTGGATCATATTCTCCAAATAATGTTTGGCACATTATTCCATAAATATTACCTTATTTTTTAATTACTTTTAGACCCCATAAAGTTATTAATTTCACTAAATACCCCCTAAAAAAAAAGTTTAAAAATTAACAAAAACACCCCCATCATCCCAACTTGTTAGATTCCTGCAACCACCGTCGGTGATAGCCGGAATCTATACAACGGCCTAACTTCCGACCAAAAATGGCCAGAATTTCACCGATGTGGCCTTTTCCGGCCAGATTCGTGGTGGATCTGGCCGGAAAAGGTCAGATCTGGCCGTCAGTGACTGCCAAAGAAATGGCCGTCGTTGACCAAAATGACAGCCACATCTGACGGCCAAAGATGGCCGTCGTTTGGCCTTTTCCAGCCGTCGACGGCCATAACAGACCATAGATCTGGCCTTTTCTGGTCAGATCCACCATGGATCTGGCCGGAAAAGGCCATAACGACGTGTTACGGCACAGGTCCGACCGGTCTGTATAGTAACGAAATTTTCCTGCCAGATTCCGGCTGTGGTGGCCGGAATCTGGCACTGCAGGTGGTGGGGGTGTTTTTGTCATTTTATATGTTAGGGTCTTTAATTAAATTAGTAAACCTAAGGGCTTTTTCATAAATTTTTAAAATTTACCTCGTAATACTCCCCTATCCAATAACCCAATACTATCCCCAAAATCCTATCCAAAATACTAAACCAAACGCACCCATTATTTTTATACGGTCAACATAGCGATCCATATGTTTTATACCTTTATATAAAATTAAATGAAAAATATTAAACTTCTCAAATTTTCATCTTTTAACTAATGTCTTTTTATATCTTTTAATCTTTATAATTGAAATTTTCATCCTAAGTCATATATATTCTAACATTATTATTTTATCTCATATTTTGGTATTCTAAGGAGAAAAACCTATATAAAGACGTATCAATTGAAAACAATTATCTAAAAATTTAACACTATTAAGAGAAAAATATACCTACAGAAGAAAGAAAATAGAGTTATTATATGAATTTAATCCCATTAATTTTCTAATTAGTCTTGTTATAAAATATTTTCACATTAATTTCAAAATTATTCTTGGTAATGCAAATTTTGTCTCAATTTTTTTTTTTTTTTTTCTAATTCACTTAAAAAGGACAGTACTTCAAAATCACAAAAGAGATGGAGCCACTACAAGAGCAAGTGGTAGAGTAAGGAATTCAATTGAGAAAAGGCAAGATCAAACAAAGGTATCATTTAAAATTTTCAACTCCAAGATGTATATAATATACATTTAAAATAATATATCAACACTCTTTTATTTAAAAAAAAAAAAAAAAAAAAAAAGTCAATTCACAATGAAATTTAAAACCTTAAGAGTTTTACTTCACATCAATTTTATCATTTTAACATAGAATTAAAAAGATTAATGCTTGATTGAATAATAAATATAGCTAAAACTAAAAATAATGTTAAAGTCAGTGTGTATAATCTAACAATTGAATAATAATAATAATAATAATAAAATCTCTCTAAAATTAGTAATAATACTTCCAAATACCACAGTCATGAGTGAGCCGGAAACATTGCTGGTTTTATACTGAAGTTATACAAAATTCCCAAATTCTCAAATTTAAGTTGATTTACTGAAATGAATTAAATTTGATTATATATGATATCAGATAAGGACTCATATTAAATGGATCCAACCAACCCATGTTGTAAAGAAAAGCCCAACAATGGGAAGGACCCATAATAAAGTAAATTGTAAGCCCAAAATAAACCTAACCCAGCCCAAGAACTAAAAGGTAACTAAAGAGTCAAACTCTCTCACAAACTCCTAGGTGGCAGCTCTCATTTTATTGCTTTTGAATTTTGGAAAATTAAAAGTAAAAAACTAGAAGCTACCATCTACGGGTTGTGAAAGATAATTTGTGAGATTGGATTGTAAGTGTAATACAATCCTTAAATTATAAGTGGTTAGATAGTATAAAAAACTAAAGTCAAATAATTGATTTGTTATATCATGATCTATAAGAAACTATACATTTTTTTTTTTTTTTCAGATTAATGTATTTGAAAACACTTTTTACAAATTATGATAATGCTCATTTTACATGTTTAATTTTTTGAATTTAGGTGGTTCAAATTTAAATGCATGCATGATCCACAATGAGTTTATGTTATTATTTAATTTTCATGGAGTACATGTTTAAATGTAAATAGTTACCTTAATCACGCAGAGTTTTCCTCATAACATCACTATACATTAATATGACGTCTTATGATTCGTTGATTGTATACATTATTAAATATATGTCATTTGTGTTACATTTTGTGATTAGTTGATTATATAATTAAACTTTTCTCTCAATTTTTTTGATTAAACTAAAAAATACACATTCCCAAAATATCATCAAAATCTCAAAAAGATTTACCATTCAAAATAAATTTCTTTTTTAAAATTCTTTTTGAATATTGATAAAAATGAATTTAAACCTGTATTTTTGAGTTGTTGTTAGGGAAATTAATGGTGGTTTTATATAATAACGAAATTTATCCATTATTTTGGACAGTGATGGATCCAGGATTTTTGTCCAGGGGGGCCTCGACAACCCTGCCATTATTGGTCAAATAACTAGTAAAAACTTAAAAAAAATATCAAACCTCAAGCAAAGGAAATAATACAGTATCAAGAATTTGAAAAGAAATAATACAGTAACATAATATTTTCCTATTTGAATAAATCTATGAGAAGCAAAATTTTGAGTAAATGTATTGAGTAAACCTTGAGCAAAAACTTCTTTTATTTTTATTTTTTTAATTTTTGGATTCGAAAGATTATAATATAAATTTTCATAACTTTAATCAGACTTAGCCTAAGCTAAAGTCAACCAATACTTAAATCAAGTCGTTGACTTTCAATATGAATTAATAAAAAAATGGAGAATTTTCTTGGTATAAACATAGATAGTAACTTAAATTTCTTTAATAATTTTGAGCAACTAAATGGTGACGTTTGAAATGTAAGAAAGTGATGGGTGAAGGGTGAAGAATAACTTTTTTTAAAATATAGTTAAGGTTTAATTTGGGAAAGTAAGAACATTCTTAGACACAAACACAAAATAAACTTACAAGATCTAAGCCTTTTTCACTCAAATTATAATAAAAACCTTCAAAAAATAAGTATGATTCAACCCTAAAATAAATTAAATTGAAATGAGCAATACACATACTTAAAACTGAAAAAACAGAAAACAAAGTTAATTGTGGCACCTTAAATAGGGAAAACTTCAACAATTTAGTCTTCAAAAGCTTTAAGAGCGAATAACACGAGAAAAAGAATGAGAGAGTAAAGAATTTTGGAGATAAAATCATAAAAAAACATGTAGAGTTGTGGAGAAGAAGAGTTGAGAGAGTTTTAAACTTTTAATATGATATGAGCTTAAATATATATATATATATAACAAGTTTTTTGTGAGCCTAAATATATATATATAATAGTTCTCATTTTCAAAAAATTTAAAGATAGGTCGTAGTATATATATTAATAACATTTTTTTTTGGGCCTATATAATAATAATTTTTTTTTTTTTTTTTTTTAAATATGTTGGATCTGCCCCTGATTTTGGAGAAAAAAATAGAAAAATACATGTGAAAATAAATAATTTTTTTTTCCTTGTGAAGAGTTAGGAATTCAGGGGAAGGGGCAAATTCAAAAAATAATATACTTTAAACTTTTTTCATAATGATATATATTGGAACTTTAATAAATGAGAGCAACCTGGAATCGAATCAAATCAAATGATCCAACATTTCATCTGAATAGGTTTAGATAAACTGTTGGGGGCTCACGTAGCCCATGCCAGATTAATCATATTCTGGGCGAAAACAATGAACTTATTTGAAGTGGGTCATTTTTCAGTAGAAAAGCCCATGTATGAACAAGAATTAATTTTATTTCCTACCTAACTATTTTAGGCTGGGGGTATGTCCTTGTTGGGACGTTAGCCTAAAACGTAAAAATCTTCAGTCATTTTTTAAATGATAAAAATACCTTTGGAAGTACGCAATTCAAAGGTGTATATATTGTACACTGATAGGAACAATGTTCATACAGATGAGACTTAATTATGCAAATATTGAGCATTTTGTTGGAAGAATATGTTTGAGCAGTTGTTTAATCAAAATTTAAGTCCAATTTCTCTTGGCTAGTAATGTCAGATATGTGTCAAAAGAAAATTCCATATTAAATATCGACATTTTCTGTGTCAGATTCAAATGGTTCAATTGAAGTCTTATATTTTAAAACAAGTTGTATATTAAATAATAAAAATTTGATCACTTCTTGTTGACTTATTTCCTTCATTTGCAAACAGAGCAAGAAGAAATAAGCACTCACATGCCATAATTGCTATATATTCACTGAAAGGTCGCTCAATTTTTCTCATTCAAAAGCTTACCTACTAAATTAATTAGGCTCATTTGTAAGGCAAGAAATGGACGCATTCTATTCGTGACAATATCACAACATATATAATATAAGTACTTTTAATAATAATAAAAAATAATAATTATTTCATTTTTGTAGGGGGATGATTGACTACACTTAAGCATTAGAGAAAATAAGTTGAAATTAGGAAATTGGGAGGAAAATGAGTAAGGGAAAAACCTAAATAAGTTTGAAATTGGGAAAAATAAACCTAATTAAGTTTAGACGGTAGGTTATTTTCAGTATTAAATGGGGTTTGAAGAGATTTTTTTTTTTTTTTAATTATAGAAGAGGCGTACTTAGCTATTGGGGGTGAAGATGAATTAGATGGGACCTAAAAATCACATCCGTTGATACAAAATTAAAGTTTTAAAATTTAAAATTGAAATAAAGTTTGTATTCAAGACAAAATCTAGAACACACAAAGAACAAATGAATCAATGAATCAAGAACAAATAAACATCAAGAGCACATATTTTTATCTGTCACTTAATCGCTTTTGTTCATTCATGATACCATATGTATAAATCAATATATTCGTAAGATAATATCACAAATATATAGCTAGCTTCCCTTGGTTTGTGATTTCATAACATACTTTTATATTGTACCAGCTGATGAATGCTTGGAAGCACACTCATACTTAGTGATTTTAAGGGTATTTTGTGAGGGAATTAGGTTTAATTGGTTAATTTTACTTAATTTCTGTATCTCTTTTGTTTTCTAGAATCACCGGTATGTTTTGTGAATTTTCAGGTATTTAGGTGCTAAAAAATGAGGACTTCAAGCGTGGACATTAAAGAGGAAAGAATTAGAATCGTGTCAGAATAAACGATTTGAGAATCAAAACTTAAATGAAGAAGTTATGGATTTTTTAAGATTGTTTGCTATGCTTGATTTTTGTGCCATGCTGTGAGTGAACACGCTTCACTAAAATAGGTGTAACTTTGGCTACAAAACTCCGATTGACCTGATTCTGGCGTTTCAAAGATAAGAGATAGATATATAATGTTTATGTTTCAGTCGTGATCCAGTTCAATCTGAAAGATGGTTAAAAATTGATCTGAAAGTTACATCAATGCATAGAAGACAAGCAGACGTGGGTTCTGGAACATGCCTCAGTGTTGCTAAAATAACTTGAGCTAAAGACCTCAGATTTGGATGATTCTTAGACCATTGGAAATATGATTCAAATAGATACAATTAATATGCCTATGGCTTCATCAGATTCAGAAGTTTTCATACTAAAAAGTGGAAGCCTTTTGGCTCATAATTTTCCAACAGAGGCTGTCTAGGAGAAACGGACAAAAAAAGGGAAACTTTGCCAAGCTACCATAAATTCCTCAGAACGAAGTGGGAGCTGTTCCACATATTGTTGTAAAGCTTTGGAAGTCTAGTTTACTAGAATTTTACAGTTTGTTATTCCGAGATTTCTAAAGGAATATATTCTTGTTTTAGTACCAGCATAAGAATCCTAATTCTACGAGGACTCAAGTTAAGATTAATCCGAATTTTATTCTCCTGTTTTGTATATGATTTTTTCCATTACTTTCCCACAACCCTAGAACTATAAAAGGATGTCTTTAGGTATTTTTTAGAAAGACTTCAAGTTTAAGAGAGGCAAGGAGAGGAGACTTCAACTTAGAAAGAATTGGAGGCAAAGTGAAGAGATCTACCTAAGGTTTTCATCTTTTCTCTTGTACTTCATGTGTTTGAAGGGTTTGAAGTTTGATTTTCTTATGATCATGTGTAACTAAATACTCGTCTAGGGATCCAACGTAACCTAACATGAAGGTTTTATGCTTTGATTAATTTTATTGTTCTATTAATTCAATATATTTCTAGTTTCATTCATTGCACTTAATTAGATCTTGATGTTTTGTATGAAATAAGTATGGTAATTAAAAATCATATGCTAACTTTAAAATATAAAACAATTGATTGTTTGAGACAAGGTAAGGAAAACATCATATGCAAAACTTGAATAGCTCTTTTGAATGATTGGATTGCGTTGAGGCAAACATCAGGCTAGATACTATTTGGTTCATATTTTGAATACTTATTCTTAATGGGTTCTTGATTGTTAGGCTTTACTAAACATCCTAGTGAGTTTAATGGTTAAGAATACTTGGTTAAACCCAAACATCAAATGGTAATATCATAGTGATGGAAGACTAAACCTTAGGAATTGGATTGAGATGACAATAAATTAGTTATTAGCAGAGAATCAAATTGTTATGGTGAAATTGGATACCTAAGTTTTTCTTGCATTCGTTTTCAATTAATTTTTAGTTGTGTTATTTAATTCCGTTGGTTAAGAAATCTTTTTGCTTCCATAGTAATTAGTTTAATTAAGGCATAATATATATTACATACAGTTCACAATGAGTCTGATGTGCATATACAACCAAATTAATGGATGATATGCATTTCTGTTGAACTTTTGAAAACACTCTGTTATAAGATCATGTTACTTTATAAGTGGTGTAGAATCATTTTAAGTTATTTCGCAAATTAATTTTCCTAATCAGAACCATATATTGTAGTCAAACAAGCAAATCCTAGCTATGTTTTTACAGGGCTACACCTCCTCAAGTTTTAAAAACAATTGGTGCTTTTTTAATAACTAAATATTATCTATTTCACATCTTGCATGATTGAGGACTTTTGGATGAATTGCATTTGTTGTGTTCATTTGAGCCCAGAGTTTTAGTGTTTATCATCCTAGCAATTTAAGCTAGGACAATGTAGGATATTTGCACACTCTAGCAGCTCCTGTGTATTAAATCTATGGCATATAGAAGGTATTTCTTTTATGAAAATTCTATAGTTGATATAAAGAAAAAAAATTTCAAAGTCATCTTCTTGTTATAAACCTCATAAAAATTATTATCTACTACAGGTTCGTGCCTCTTCTGCGCTTATTCTTGAGGCAGCTGACCTTAGAGGTCGTTCTGAGAAGTACTTGTTTGCTTATTCAATCCACATGCATGTCCCAAATACCTGAAGGATGCATCATTGGTGGTATGAATTTCAGCTCCTGCCAGCTGCACCATAGGCACTGGCTTATTCGTGCTAATGACGTTGTAGTATCGGGCGTTGGTGGAGAGGCTGTGATTGGAATGGTACGACTTAATTCACTTGTTATTTTTTCCCTGTGCAAGTTCAGTGGAAGTTCTGTGTCACTTTTATTTCTTCTTTCGAAAAATTTAAGTGTACTCAATTATTACATTAATATTTTCATCTTATTTGGTGCTTTGTTAAATTATATGGCCACCCTTATTTTGAAGCCTTATTGACAATGAAAGAGTGCTTTGTCGTTTATCATTGTCAACATGCTCTTGCTGCAAGGAAGGTGTTTTTCAATAGGAAGTCTTTCTGGTGATCAAGTCATGTTAATTAGAATTTTGAAAACAATTTACAAATATATTTATGGACTATTTTATCCTTATACAAAAATTTTAGAACATAAATACCCTTGAACTTTAAAAAAATTACCTAATGGTGGTGGCCAAATAGTCGTGGGTCGACGTTGGAAAGTCAAATCTAGCCGATCGTGCACCAATTTGGCCGTTTCCTGCCAAAGGTTGCCATTTTTGATGGATTTGGCCATTCGACGCACGGTTGGCCAGATCTGGCTTGTCATGCCCCATTACGGTCATTATCACCACTGCCAGCAGTGGCTTGAGGTGGGTAAGAGTGTTTTTGTTAAGTTGTAAACTTTTTTGTTGCTGGGGTATTTTAACCAAATCTGAAATGTGGGGGTCAAAAGAAATGATTAAAAAAATAACATTATATTAATATTTAAAAAAGAAGACAATTTAGTAATTTAAATAACATATCCTCCAATTTATTCCTCCAAACCAAATATATTAATATAACATACTCACTAATCGATTCCAACCAACAAAACACATTTCCCTAAATATTTCTAATAATCTTCAAATTAATCTATCTATCCATTAATATAATATTCTCAGTAATACAACATTCTCTGAATCAAATGCACTTTCAATAAATTAGTAAAAAGAATCACTAGATCAAAAGGATATCACAAACATCCCTTTGTTTTTTTAAGTTACATAAACACCCTTTCTCTTTGTAAAATCACACAAGCACCGTTTATTGAAATTCTAATGAATTTTAAAGAAATTTATTGATACCAAAGAAGTGACCACTTCAATCAATAAGTTGATAATCGATTAGAAAAATAACCCAAAACGAAAGCCAGATGCAAAATTATCTGGCCAATAGTATTTCAATCAATAATCAATGATTAAACAAAGGAATATTTTTATCACTTGTCTTCAAGCTTAGAAACAAATAAAAGTGTGACTATAATTTAACCCCTCAAATTTTAACGAAAACATATAAACCAAACTGATGCCCAGTAACGCAACAATGGAAGCAAATGAAGTGATAGCAGAGGCCCCGGAAGTTGAAGCAGGTTTCGAGGAAGTTGAAGGCGTAGACGAAGATGAAACTACCGATGGGGTTGAAGGGCCGCTGCCAGAAACTGTAGTGATCTTGACCTTCATGCCTTGGTCGCAGTGGCCTAATGTGCTGCCACAAGCAAAGTAACGTGTACCGGGCTTGTCCAATTTCACCACATCATTTCCAAACTGTAGTGATCTAATTTTTATGTTATTATTTAAGCGTTTGATTGATTATAAACATGTTTTTTAAAGTTCGAAAAATAGTTTGAATAGGTAAGAAACTTGTAGTCTCTACACATGCTCCATCTCTTTCTACGTTATCCGACTAAGCCTTAAGCCCAATTTTGAATATGTTAGATTCTTGTATTGGAGAGATGAAAAGCAAGAATGGTTTGAAGAGATGCGAGGTTGGAGAAATGAGGAACGAGGAAGCCGCGGAGCCATGAGATTCATTGCCTGCGGCGACAAAAATCTCTCGGAATTTCGGGTTTTTCCTATCCAGATTTTACCATCTCTAACCACATCAACCAAATTTGAGTGTGACAAATGGAAAGAGAAACAAATTAAACGACTTGAAAATAGATAATTTGATTTATGAATATTAATAATTTAATGGTTAAATTAAAGAAGAAAAGGGTTGATGTGAGTCATTATATTAAATGCCAAAAATATTATTTCGATTAATATTTTTGAGAAAATTGAATTGAATTATTATTATGAGGTAAGATTTAAATTTAAAAATGTGTTTGATAAGATTATTTTTTAATCCCTAAATTTGTTAATTTAGTTATATACTCCCTACAATAAATTTTTTAAAATTAATAAAAACACCCTCATCCACCCATTAAATGTCGGCAACCGGTGGTTGGCTACTGGAAATATGTGGACAGGTGAGGTGTTTTTGTCAATTTATAAATTTTTATTGTTAGGGGTATTTAGTTAAATTAACAAACCTATGGAATTTAAAAATAGCTGAATAAAATAGAATTAAATTTTCAGAATAGAAAACAAATATATATTTTAGGTAGGATAGAGGTAAGATAAGATAGAAATAATGCCCCAAACACAGCCCATACTATCTTATGAACAACTCAACAGGATAATGATTTCCAATGTGGGCTCCTTTTTTAGCAATCCCAATTCTTACTGGATCTGCCCAATTTTGACCCAAGTCTTAATAGGCATCATATATGTGAAAAAATAAAATCAGTCTCCATTAATATAACAACAATATTGTATTCACAAAGCTGATATTTCAATTAATTGACACTGAATTTTATAATATCACCTTAATTATAAAATAAAAATGATAGATAAGTGCTATAAATTATCAAATTAACTATCACATTACTTGAAATATGACCTTCGAATTCAAATTTTATATGTTATTTTATATGTATAGCATTATTGTAAAACTAACCGGGGCAATTTGTAATTAGGCTTTTTTTTTTCTTTTTCGATAGAGAAGTGGTTTACGTCGAATATTGGACTATCTGAAAGTCTTGTCCTCCATGATAAAATTTCTCTTCAAATTGATGCTGAGAGGAATTTATTTCTTAATTATGACAGGTTTTGGACCCACCAATTGAAAACTAAATGAGGAAACAATTTCGGATGGTTATAAAGAGCAGACGACATATTCCCACCTAAGAGTTTGGCGAAATGGCAAATTTTCACGGTTGGTTTCGTAAATTTTAGATTCCCACATTTGAATTAATAAAAAATTGTTTAAATCTGTAATGAACCTCACTCATGTGCAACTGCCGTCTCAGGCCAATTTGGCTTGATTCTGGCATTGTTAGGCACTGATGCACACTGCTAGGCTTTAAGGAAAGGCGTTGGCTGAATTGGTTTGAGCCTTTTGTCGAACCGGGAGGTGTGCCAATTCAAGAATTATGATCTTCAATGCCAGAATCGATTCAAAAACAAATTATTCACACCAAGCAAATATACATTCATAATGACAAATATCTAACTGAGATTTGATCTCACAATGAAAGAGGGTCCATTCAAAGTTAATGGTTTGTTTCAAACTTTGTTTTCACACTTAAAAATGTTACACCTACAAACTCTTCTTATAAACTTTCTCGCACAATACTAACGTGATAACTCACAATTGATTAGTTCGTAATAAATTTCATCTGAATTTTACCTGATAAATTATGACTGATCAATTATAAACTGTTATATCGAAGTTGTGAGAAAAAATTCGTGAAAAAGGGTTGTGGGTTAATCTTTCACACTAACAAAAGTAAATTCTATCTCTATACATATCATGTGGGAAAATGGTTACATTGATTAATAAACAAATGGTTGAAAGATTTGTTGATTTGACGGTGTAATAGCTACCTCTTAGTTTTGCTTGAATTGAATTAGGAGTCAAATGACAATAATCTCCCTAAAGTATAATTTAAAGAAGTAAAAGTAACACTTACCACAGGACAGGCCGAGAAAAAAAGGATAATTCTATATGTTAAAAGTCAATTGTTCACACCAAGCAAATATACATTCATAATGACAAATATCGAATTTAGATTCCATCTCAAATGAAAAGTTAATTCTTCCTTTCAAACTTTGTTTTCACACTACCAAAAATTAATCTTATCATCGAAAATACACACACATATATATATATATAAAATTTCTTTTCATACAAATTTAAGTTTTAATTCAATTTTTCTTTGCTTTTTCAACGTTTTGACTGAACTGTGTGGACCACCACCAACCCGCAAAGAAAAAAAAATTTGGATTATGAAATCCAACCACCACCTCTCCTTCTTTATCTTTTTGACTGACAGAGGTAAAAGAAAAACAAGGAAAGTGCAAAGAAACAACCACTCACTGGACACTGGCCCTAGTTCCCATATACACACTCAAGCATTGCAAAAAACCTGAGGGATGTCATTGTGAAAACTGTCCCATAGTTGGCTTCCCTAGTTTCTGTGTAGTTTCCAACTATATATGAATCAGCAGCAATATAATATTTATAAAATTATTTATGATAAAATGACAAAGGATTTATTATTATTTATGTCTTATGTTTTATCAGAGAATTGATAACCATATCATAAATATGAAGACCTCTTTTAGACCCCATTCTGATATGGTTAATTTTAACCCTTTGACAAGAGATATACAATCCACTTGACAAAGCCGGTTAAAATATGAAGAAGGAGTGATTGAAGGAGTAACAGTAACAATCACCACAAGACAAGAGAAATAAATAATAATTATTTATCTTAAAATTCAATTGTTCACACCAAGCAAATATACATTCATAATGACACATATCCAATGGGCGAACGACTTGTACATATTCAAAGTTTACTGTAATGACAAGTTGATACCCAAAAAGTTTTGAAACGACAAATAGGTACCTTCCGTCATATTCTGTTAGTGATTTTTGTTTATTAATAGTGAAAAGACTAAAATGCCCTTCAAAGTTTCAATTTTTGTTTTTTATAAATTTAAAAATTTCTAAAAAACCCCTAGGTTTGCTAATTTAATTAAACACCCCCATATATAAAATATTTGTTAAATGACAAAAACACCCCCACCACCCCCAATGCCAGATTCCGGCCACCATCGCCGGAATCTGGCCGGAAAACTGTATTACGACACAGATCCGTCGGATCTGTGTCGTAACGTGCCGATCTTTCCTTTTCCGGTCAGATCCGCCACGGATCTTGCCGGAAAAGGCAAGATCTGGCCGTCGAAGCAGCAGCCAGATCTGGCCTTTTCCGGCCAGATCCGTGGCTGATCTGGCCGGAAAAGGCCAGATCTACTGCCAGATCTGGCCTTCGACGCCGCAGATGGAGTTTTGCGGCGTCGACGGCCAGATCTAGCCGTAGATCTGGCCTTTTCCGGCCAGATCAGCCACGGATCTGGCCGGAAAAGGCCAGATCGACGCGTTACGACACAGATCCGACGGGTCTGTGTCGTAACGCAACTTTCCGGCCAGATTCCGGCGGTGGTGGCCGGAATCTGGCACTTGCCGGTGGGGGGTGTTTTTGTTATTTTATAAAACTTTTATATATTGGGGTATTTAGTGAAATTTGTAAACTTAGGGGGTTTTTTGAAATTTTTAAATTTATAAAAAACTAAAATTCAAACTTTTAAGGGCATTTTAGTCTTTTCACTATTAATAAACAGTAATAAACAGAAATCACTAACAGAACATGACGGAAAGTACCTATTTATCATTTCAAAACCTTTTGGGTACCAACTTGTCGTTACGATAAATCTTGGGTATGTATAAGTCGTTCTCCCCATATCCAATTGAGATTCGATCTCACAATGATAGAGGCTCCCATGCAAAGTTTATGCTTTATTTCAAACTTTGTTTTCACTTTTCACGTGGACATGTACAAAATTAAATACTTAAATCTTTTAACTTAGTTAATGATTTAAATTGAAATATAAATTTATGAGTCATGTCATGACCATGAATTTATTGCAATATGACAGATATGAGATGAAAGTTGGGGGAGATTATTTCATTGTCACATCATCAATTTTTTAAATATTAGATTGTGATAGATCAACGGCTCTAAATTTGTAAGAAAAAATTAAGTTAAAAGATTATGCCCCATATTTAAATATAGTATTATTTATTTTATTTATCTTTAACAATTACAGTATATTAAACTTATTAAGATCTTAGTTTTGTATTTTAACTGATATAACTGTAAAGTGTTAATTCAATTATTCTTTGCTTGCAGGTCAAGAAAAAGAAAAAACGTGCGGACCTGGACTACCACCAACGCGCAAGGAAAATTAAATCCTTTATAACTTTTTTGACTGACAAAGGCAAGGAAACTACAAAGAAACAGCCACTAAACAAAAGTTGTCGCAAATCTCGAAACGCCCTTCTTCTGTAACATACAACTTCCACGTGATCCAACTAAAACTCCTGCCTGGACCCCAACGCCGATCTTCTTACACGTGTCGTTTTTTCTATCGGTCGTATGCTGCACTACCATTGCAGCGTGTCTCTCTCGCCTTTTTCCACTTTCTTCTTTTTCATTTTCACTGTTACCTTAGAACTCTCTCCGCCTCGAATCAATCTCTCAAACTCGCGACCTTTATGTGATACCTATGAAGGAAAGACAGCTGTTTGATAGGTGGAGCGCGTATGTTGTTTGTAAATTAATCAAGCGAGTATGTTACAGAACTCATGCTGGACTGTTTAACTCTTTTGCCTTTATAGTTTCTTAGTCGCGTCGTATCCGCGTCGTTGGATACGATAAAAGCCACTTAGCCTTGGTGAGGAAATCCATCGTCTACAATATCCATAACTTATTACAAGCTCTTTAGTGATCACTACTACTACTACTACTTCTCTTTGCTCATCTGTCTTTGATCGTCTTTATACTGAAGGATTGATCTAATTTTATCGCTCAAAAACTTACATATTGATTTAATTAGGCTCGTTTGTAAGGAAAGAGATGGAAGCGATATCCATTGCATCTGATCCTCATCTTTATTTTCAAGTAAGTATTTATTTCCTCATCTCTACTTCTCCACAAAATTTTATCTCTCTGATGTCTCTGTAATTTATGCAGGTGGGAAAGATCAAAATCAATGAGGGAATGAAGTGTTTGCGAGATTTAGTAGAATGGTACAAGGTCAACTTGACCTCAGAAAGTGCTGGAGGGGTTCATGAAATCATGGCCTATCTTCAATTTCTTCAACGACAAGTAGTACAGGTAACCTTGCATACTAATGTTATATGGTTCGTCATTATTAATAACTGGATCTTCTTATCATCACAATGCGTTTCCTATTACAGAAACCAGCTTGTGAATTTTGGAAAGAAATATTGGGTCTTGTGGTTTTGGTTTTCTAATTCAAGTACACTTCTTTCGAATATTAGCATTTGGGTCCTTAGATTGAGCTAAAATTGTTGAAATCTGAAGAACAAAATGCCAGTATTTTACACAAGTGTTCTTACCTGTTATAGATCAAAATTCAAAACAATATTCCCCTTGTCATATCTATTAATCACGGGTTTTGAGTACAAGTGTACAACTCTGACCGAGGAAGCCGAGCTGTTCGCGAACGGCTCGGGATCGGCTCAAGAAAAGCTCGAGTTTAAGTTGCTCAAGTGCCTTTTCGAGCCGAGCCCGAGCCACCAAGTGCTCGGCTGGATAAGCTCCTGAGCCTTCATCGCTCGAAAGGGTATAAGTTTTTTAAATATAAGGTGAAAGTTTTTCAAGTATAAGGGTATATATGTAATTTATTATTTTATATATAAATTGTTTATTTCAAAAACCCTAGCACATTTTTTATCGCACTTCTTCTCCTTTCTTTTTTCCTTCCTTCTTCTTCTTCTTTAGCTCTTCTACCTCAAATCTACGGCATGACAAATCTTGTCTCGCTCTTCCTTCTCCAAGCCGCTTTTTCTTCTCCAAAAGTGAGGCTGTGAGATTTTGTGCTTATGCTTGCTCGGTTTTTGTTGCTTTTACATTATCATCAAGGTTTTGAAGAACCTGGTGGGTTGGCTTTGGATTTTTTTTTTCTTTTTTAAAGATTGTTGGTGGGTTGCCTTGATTAAAGTCTGTTAAAGAAAATTTCGGTATTGTTTTATATCCTAATCCATGTGCTACATACTAAATGACTTTATTATTTAAAATAATATATAATAATGTAAATTATTTTTACTGTGTTTACACTTACAATAGTGTATTTCCTTTTGTAAAATCTCATTTATAGTATTGAAAAAAAAAAATTAGAAAGGCACAAATTTAATAGAAGGGAATGAAATATGCTTCTCCATTTCTTTTATTTTTTCATTTTTAGAGTATTTCAGTGAGAAAAATATTTTATTATATTTTAACTAACACTTAAATAGAAAATAATTTAGAATATTCTATTGGGAAATGATTTTACTTTCAAGAATAGTTATGAATACGTATTCCAAAAAATAAGAGTAAATATTTAGTTGAATGATGTTAAATAGCCTTCTTTAAAAGTAATTTATTATATTTTTTAATTCAAGAAAATATTTAAATTACATCAATGAAGTGGTTAAGGGGATTTTATACTTATGGGACTTTAATTAGCTCATGAGAAAAAAGACTACTCTGTTTGTCCAATCCAAAATGACATAGTTTCTTTCTTTTTTTCCTTGAAAATATGTGAAGGAGATTGAATCTTTAGCACAACTGGGAGAAGTACCTGTATCTTCTGATATCAATGGAACAGATATGCAACGTGGACAGGTTCCTTTTCTCTCTCTTTATATTGAATGTATGAAAGAAATTAAAGTTAGATAAACCTTATGTAATTTGTTTAGTTTTAGTACAGTTATGTGTCTTACCATATACATGCCTCAATTAATAAAGAAAAACATATATCTAGTAATCCTTGGAATGCTTGGCCAATGTCTCCATCCTTGCTAGCAAACTATATAAGTTGACTTGGTTGCCTTTAATATGATTATTATAAATCTTATGTAATTTGTTTAGTTTTATTGCTTATTATAAGGTGATTGAGTTGCTTGTATATTACTAGGAAATCTCTCCAACAAGAGAACAAAATGCCTATGTTGGACCTACTCCAAATCAAGAGAACACTTCAAGTGCTAAAAAAAGAAAGCTGAAATCAAAGGTTTGGGACCACTTCACAAAGTATAAAAAAGATGATGGCGAGGAACGGGCTGAATGTAAACACTGTAAGAAAGACTTTGTAGGTTCAAGTAAGAGTGGAACCACACATCTCAACAATCATTTAAAAAGTTGCCGAGGTTTGAGAAATCCAATTGGAGTTGTAAATAGAGAAAAAGAGAAAAGTCTGATAGATCCAGAATCGAATGGTTCTGATTTGGTGCTAAAAATTATTAAGTATGGCCTAAACAGCATAAAGGGTGATATACTTAATGTTTACGAGCAAGAGAAGGATAAGCTTCGAGGGTGCCTCCATAAACTCTCATGTCGTTTTAATGTAACAATTCGGAAGATTGAATACTTATGGCTCCTAACAACCTCGTTTATCGATGATAGTTGGGAATTGAAAATGGTGTATTTTTGGTTGGATGGACGGGAAGATAACGATGAAATTGAACTTGAGGAAGATCAAATCTATGAAGTTGAACGTCTGAAGTTTTGCCTTGAGGATTGGAACATAGACAAAAAAGTATGCTCTATGGGAGGAGATTCAGTATTTACTCCTGAATGTGGGAAAATTATCGAGGATATTAACAGCTGGTTGAATGAACGAGCTTCATTTCCTGTCATTCGGAATTTTTTTTCAATTAGTTTTTTGCAATATGGATTAGGTATGGAGGTTAGGGAAAGTTATATTTCAGATAAAGCATGTAAGATTTACGATTACTGCAGGACGTCATCAAATGTAAATAAGTTTCAAGATGCGGCAGAAAAAGCTTTGTTTAAGGGCAAAACAGTAACTTCCTCAAATGTTCCTTCATATTGGTGGTTCGACCATGATTTTGAGTCGTTATGGGCATGTAATGACGGATTTATTATGCTTGAGTGGATTCTGGGATGTAAAGAAGCATTTAGTGAACTGAAGGATATAGATCCTGATTTCAAGTATATAAATTTTATAGAAAATGAGTGGGATGAGGTAACTTTGATATGCAACGTTTGGAAAGTGTTAAATGGTTTGAATAGTTACCTCGAATTTACAAATAAAACCGCAAATGTGTATTTCCCAGTTTTTAGTGACATTATGTTGAAATTGGTTGAGTTGGGAGAAAGGTATGATAATTACATTTTCGGCTTTGCATCAGAGTGGCGAGAACGATTGGAGGAATATTGGAACAATTCTAATTTGGTTTTAGTGATAGCAGTAATTTTGGATCCGCGGTTCAAAATGGATATTGTGAAACATTTTTACGAAAAGGTTTATGGTAACGATGCAAATGAATACCTTAAAATCATTGATGATGTCACAAATATTTACAATAAATATGCAGGGAGCACTGATAATAATATTGTTACATCAGAATCAGAACTGGACCGCTATTTGAAAGATTCTAAATGTCCTCCAGGTGAAGCATTTAATATATTAGATTGGTGGCGTGTCGAATCCCGAACCTATCCAACACTGGCTAAGATTGCACGTGATGTCTTACCAATACAGGTCGCTTCTCCTGAGCGTCCTTCATCGTTACGTAGAGTTTACGACGCTATTAATTATGCTAATCTTGAAGCTGACCTCCAACTAGCTTTGGTACATACAAATGTTTGGTTGAAGCTGACCTCCAACTAGCTTTGGTACATACAAATGTTTGGTTGAATTTCCCTGTAATAAAATAATCAAGTTGTTGAAATAAATATATGGTTTTTTTTTTTTTTTCCCATTTACTTTATTTTGTTGTTTAAAATTAAAACATTNCTTGGCCAATGTCTCCATCCTTGCTAGCAAACTATATAAGTTGACTTGGTTGCCTTTAATATGATTATTATAAATCTTATGTAATTTGTTTAGTTTTATTGCTTATTATAAGGTGATTGAGTTGCTTGTATATTACTAGGAAATCTCTCCAACAAGAGAACAAAATGCCTATGTTGGACCTACTCCAAATCAAGAGAACACCTCAAGTGCTAAAAAAAGAAAGCTGAAATCAAAGGTTTGGGACCACTTCACAAAGTATAAAAAAGATGATGGCGAGGAACGGGCTGAATGTAAACACTGTAAGAAAGACTTTGTAGGTTCAAGTAAGAGTGGAACCACACATCTCAACAATCATTTAAAAAGTTGCCGAGGTTTGAGAAATCCAGTTGGAGTTGTAAATAGAGAAAAAGAGAAAAGTCTGATAGATCCAGAATCGAATGGTTCTGATTTGGTGCTAAAAATTATTAAGTATGGCCTAAACAGCATAAAGGGTGATATACTTAATGTTTACGACCAAGAGAAGGATAAGCTTCTAGGGTATCTCCATAAACTCTCATGTCGTTTTAATGTAACAATTCAGAAGATTGATTACTTATGGTTCCTAATAATTTGGTTTATCGATGATAGTTGGGAATTGGAAATAGTGTATTTTTTGTTGGAAGGACGGGAAGATGTTCTCGAAATGTATCTTGAAGAAATTGTTGAGGAAGATCAAAACTTTCTAATTGAAGGTGTGAAGCTTTGCCTTGAGGATTGGAACATAGACAAAAAAGTATGCTCTATGGTAGGAGATTCAGTATTTATTGCTGAATGTGGGAAAGTTATCGAGGATATTAACAGCTGGTTGAATGAACGAGGTTCATTTCCTGTCATTCGGAATTTTTTGTTAATTATTTTGTCGCTATCTGGAACAGGTCAGGAGGTTGGGGAAAGTTATATGTCAGTTAAAGCATTTAAGATTTGGGATTACTGCAGGACGTCATCAAATGTAAATAAGTTTCAAGATGCGGCAGAAAAAGCTTTGTCCAAGGGCAAAACAGTAACTTCCTTAAGCGTTCCTTCATATAGGTGGTTCGGCCGGAATATGCTTGAGTGGGTACTGGGATGTAAAGAAGCATTTAGTGAACTGAACGATATAGATCCTGATTTCAAGTCTATAAATTTTATAGAAAAGGAGTGGAACGAGGCAACTTTGATATACTACATCGGTTGGAAAGTGTCAACTGATTTGAGAGGAGATTTTTGTAACTTGTATGATTCTACAATTAAAACCGCAAATGTGTATTTCCCAATTTTTAGTGACATTATGTTGAAATTGGTTCAGTTGGGAGAAAGTGATGATCATAACATTTTCAGCTTTGCATCAAAGGGGCGAGAAGAATTGGAGGAATATTGGAACAATTCTAATTTGATTTTAGTGATCACAGTAATTTTGGATCCGCGATTCAAAATGGATATTGTGAAACAGTTTTACGAAAAGATTTATGGTAACGATGCAAATGAATACCTTAAAAAAATCATTGATGATGTCACAAATATTTACAATAAATATGCAGGGAGCACTGATAATAATATTGTTACATCAGAATCAGAACTGGACCGCTATTTGAAAGATTCCAAATGTCCTCCAGGTGAAGCATTTAATATATTAGATTGGTGGCGTGTCGAATCCCGAACCTATCCAACACTGGCTAAGATTGCACGTGATGTCTTACCCATACCAGTCGCTTTTCCTGTGTTTTCTTCATTGGCACGTGGAGCCCACAGCGCTCTTGATTATTATGATATTGAAGCTGGCCTCCAAGTAGCTTTGGCATGTACAAATGTTTGGTTGAATTTCCCTGTAATAAAATAATCAAGTTGTTGAAATAAATATATGTTCTCTTTTTTTTTTTTTTTTTTTTCCATTTACTTTATTTTGTTGTTTAAAATTAAAACATTATTATTTTTATACAGTCAACATAGCGGTCCATATGTTTTATACCTTTATATAAAATTAAATGAAAAATATTAAACTTCTCAAATTTTCATCTTTTAACTAATGTCTTTTTATATCTTTTAATCTTTATAATTGAAATTTTCATCCTAAGTCATATATATTCTAACATTATCATTTTATCTCATATAATGGTATACAAAGGAGAAAAACCTATATAAAGACGTATCAATTGAAAACAATTATCTAAAAATTTAACACTATTAAGAGAAAAATATACCTACAGAAGAAAGAAAATAGAGTTATTTTATGAATTTAATCCCATTAATTTTCTAATTAGTGTTGTTATAAAATATTTTCACATTAATTTCAAAATTATTCTTTATAATGGAAATTTTGTCTCATTTTTTTTTCTAATTCACTTAAAAAGGACAGTACTTCAAAACCATAAAAGAGATGAAGCCACTACAAGAGCAAGTGGTAGAGTAAGGAATTCAATTGAGAAAAGGAAAGATCAAACAATGGCATCATTTAAAATTTTCAACTCCAAGATGTATATAATATATATTTAAAATAATATATCAACACTCTTTTATTTAAAAAAAAAAAAATGTGAATTCACAATGAAATTTAAAATTTTATGAGTTTTACTTCACATAAATTTTATCATTTTAACATAGAATTAAAAAGATTGATGCTTGATTGAATAATAAATATAGCTAAAACAAAAAAAAAAAAAAAAAAAGTTAAAATAAGTGTGTATAATCTAACGATTGAATAATAACAATAAAAATCTCTCTAAAATTAGTAATAATACTTCCAAATACCACAGTCATGAGTGAGCCGGCAACATTGCTGGTTTTATACTGAAGTCATACAAAATTCCCAAATTCTCAAATTTAAGTTGATTTACTGAAATGAATTAAATTTGATTATATATGATGTAAGATAAGGACTTATATTAAATGGATTCAACCAACCCATATTGTAAAGAAAAGCCCAATAATGGGGAGGACCCATAATAATATAAATTGTAAGCCCAAAATAAACCTAACCCAGCCCAGGAACTACAGGGTAACTAAATAGTCAAACTCTCTCACAAACTCCTAGTTGGCGGTTCCCAAATTTTTGCTTTTGAATTTTGGAAAATTAAAAGTAAAAAACTAGGAATTACCACCTAAGGGTTGTGAAAGACAATTTGTAAGATTAGATTGTAAGTGTAATATAATTCTTAAATTATAAATGGTTAGATAGTATAAAAAAATAAAGTCAAAAAATCGATTTGTTATATCATGATCTATAAGAAACTATACATTTTTTTTTTCAGATTAATAAATTTGAAAACACTTTTTACAAATTATGATAATGCTCATTTTACATGTTCAATTTTTTGAATTTAGGTGGTACAAATTTAAATGCATGCATGATCCACAATGAGTTTATGTTCTTATTCAATTTTCATGGAGTACATGTTTAAATGTGAATGGTTACCTTAATCACGCAGAGTTTTCCTCATAACATCACTATATATTAATACGACGTCTTAGGATTCGTTGATTGTATACGTAATTAAATATATGTCATCTGTGTTACATTTTGTAATTAGTTGATTATATGATTAAACTTTTCTCTCAATTTTTTTTTATTAAACTAAAAAATACACATTCCTTTTCAAAATATCATCAAAATCTCAAAAAGATTTACGATTAAAAATAAATTTCTTTTTGAATATTGATCAAAATGAATTTNAATTTTCATGGAGTACATGTTTAAATGTGAATGGTTACCTTAATCACGCAGAGTTTTCCTCATAACATCACTATATATTAATACGACGTCTTAGGATTCGTTGATTGTATACGTAATTAAATATATGTCATCTGTGTTACATTTTGTAATTAGTTGATTATATGATTAAACTTTTCTCTCAATTTTTTTTTATTAAACTAAAAAATACACATTCCTTTTCAAAATATCATCAAAATCTCAAAAAGATTTACGATTAAAAATAAATTTCTTTTTGAATATTGATCAAAATGAATTTAAACCTGTATTTTTGAGTTATTGTTAGGGAAATTAATGGTGGTTTTATATAATAACGAAATTTATCCATTATTTTGGACAGTGATGGATCCAGGATTTTTGTCGAGGGGAGGCCTCCACAGCTTTGCTATTGTTTGTCAAATAACTAGTGAAAACTTTAAAAAATACCAAACCTTAAACAAAGGAAATAATACAATATCAAAAATCTGAAAAGAAATAATACAATAACATAATACTTTCCTATTTGAATAAATCTATAAGAAGCAAGATTTTGAGTAAACCTTAAGCAAATCCATCTTTTATTTATTTATTTTATTTTATTTTTTTGGCTTCGAAAGATTATAATATAAATTTTCATAACTTTAATCAGACTTAGCCTAAACTAAAGTCAACCAAAACTTAAATCAAGTTGTTGACTTTTAATATGAATTAATAAAAAAAGAGGGAATTTTCTTGGTATAAACACAGATAGTAACTTAAATTTCTTTAATAACTTAAAGCAACTAAACGGTGACGTTTGAAATGTAAAAAAGTGGTGGGTGAAGGGTGAAGAATAACTTCTTTTAAAATATAGTTAAGGTTTAATTGGGGAAAGTAAGAATATTCTTAATCACAAAACACAAAATAAACTCACAATGTCTAAGCCTTTTTCACTCAATTTATAATAAAAAACCTCCAAAAAACAAGTATGATTCAACCCTAAAATAAATTAAATTGAAATGAGCAATACATATACTTAAAACTAATAAAACAGAAAATGGAGCTAATTGTGGCACCTTGAATATGGAAAACTTCAACAATTTTAGTCTTCAAACGCTTTAGAGCGAATAACATGAGAAAAAGAATGAGAGAGTAAAGAATTTTGGAGATTAAATCATAAAAAAAAAAAGAAACATGTGGAGTTGTGGAGAAGAAAAGTTGAGAGAGTTTTAAACTTTTAATATGATGTGGACTTAAAATATATATATTAATAACAAGTTTTTTTGCGGCCTGGATATAAGTATAATAGTTCTCATTTAAAAAAAAAAAAAAAATGAGGGTAAACCTAAGTATATATATTAATAGCATTTTTTTGGGGCTATATAATAGTAATTTAAAATATATATATATAAGACCTACCCTCAAAGGGGCTTGATCTACCCCTGATTTTGGAGTAAAAATAGAAAAAAAATATTGTAAAGAGTTAGGAATTCAGGGGAAGGGGCAAATTCGAAAAATAACATACTTTAAACTTTTTTCATAATGATATATATTGGAACTTTAATATAAGAGAGCAACCTGGAATCGAATCAAATGAAATGATCCAACATTTCATATGAATAGGTTTAGATAAACTGCTGGGGACTCACATAGCCCATGCGGATTAATCATATTATGGGCGGAAGCAATAAACCTATTTGAAATGGGTCATTTTCAAGTAGAAAAGCCTCCGTATGAGCAAGAATTAATTTTATTTCCTACCTACCTATTTTAGGCTGGGGGGTTGGTCCTCGTTGGGACGTTAGCCCAAAATATAAAAATCCTCAGTCCTTTTTTAGATGATAAAAATACCCTTGGAAGTACACAATTCAAGGGTGTATATATTGTACACTGATAGGAACAATGTTCATACAGATGAGACTTAATTGTGCAAATATTTAGCCCTTTTTTGGAAGAATATGTTTGAGCAGTTGTTTAATCAAAATCTAAGTCCAACAGCTCTTGGTTGGTAATGTCAAATACGTGTGAACCAGTATGAAAAGAAAATTCCATATTAAATATCAACATTTTCTATGTCAGATTCAAATGGTTCAATTGAAGTTTCATATTTTAAAACAAGTTGTATATTAAATAATAAGAATTTGATGACTTCTTGTTGATTCTGTCCTTCATTTGCAAACAGAGCAAGAAGAAATAAGCACTCACAGATCATAATTGCTATATATTCACTGAAAGGTCGCTCATTTTTTCTCATTCAAAAGCTTATCTATTAAATTAAATAGGCTTATTTGTAAGGATGAAATGGAAGCATTCTATCCGTGACAATATCACAACATAATATAAATACTTTTAATAATACTAAAAAAATAATAATTTGATTTTTGTAGGGGGATGATTGACTATACATAAGCATTAGAGAAAATAAGTTGAATAGGACATGTTCCCGGGGGGGGGGGGGGGGGGGGGGGGGGGGGGGGGGGTGGTGTGGTGGGGATTTGGTGTGGGGTGGTGGCGTTGGGAAAAATAAACCCAATCAAGTTAGAGGGTAGGTTATTTAGTATTAAAGGGGTTTTGATTTTTTGAAGGAGTTTTTTTTTTTTTTTTAAATTATAGAAGAGGCATACTTAGGTATTGGGGGTGAAGATAAATTAGATGGAACCTAAAAATCACTTCTCTTGATATAAAATTAAAGTTTTAAATTTTAAAATTGAAATAAAGTTTGTATTCAAGACAAAATCTAGAACACACCAAGAACAAATGAATCAATGAATCAAGAACAAATAAACATTAAGAGCATTTATTTTTATATTTCACTTAATTACTTTTGTTCATTCATGTTACCATATATATAAATCATTATATTCTTAAGATAATATCACAAAATATATAGCTTCCCTTGGTTTGTGATTTCATCACATCCTTGTATATTGTACCAGCTGATGAGTGCTTGGAAGCACACTCATACTTAGTGATTTTAAGGGTATTTTGTAAGGGAATTAGGTATAATTGGTTAATTTTACTTAATTTATGTATCTCTTTTATTTTCTAGAATTACAGGTATGTTTTGTGAATTTTCAGGTATTTAGGTGCTAAAAAATGAGGATTTCAAGAATAGACATTAAAGAGGAAAGAATCAGAATCGTGTACGAATAAACGGTTCGAGAATCGAACCTTAAACGAAGAAGTTATGGATTTTTGAAAATTGTTTGCGATGCTTGATTTTTGTGTCGTGCTGTGAGTGAACATGCTTCACTAAAATGGGCGTAACTTTGGCTACAAAACTCCGATTGACCCGATAAGAGATAGATATAAAATGTTTATGTTTAAGTCATGATCCAATTCAATCTAGAAGATGGTTAAAAATTGATCTGAAAGTTATGTCAACGCATAGAAGACAAGCAGACATGGGTTCTGGAACATGCCTCAGTGTTGCAACGATAACTTGAGCTAAAGGCCTCAAATTTGGATGATTCTTAGACCATTGGAAATATGATTTAACTAGATACAATTAATATGCCTATGGCTTCATTAGATTCAAAAGTTTTCATACTAAAAAGTGGAAGTCTTTCGGCTCACAATTTTCCAGCAGCAGCTGTCTAGGAGAAACGAACAAAAAATGGAAACTTCGCCAAGCTACAATAAATTCCTCAGAACGAACTGGGAGCTGTTCCACATATTGTTGTAAAGCTTTGGAAGTCTAGTTTACTTAGAATTTTACAGTTTGTTATGCCGAGATTTCTAAAGGAAGATATTCTTGTTTTAGTACCAGCACAGGAATCCTAATTCTACAAGGACTTAAGATTAATCCGAATTTTATTCTTCTGTTTTGTACATGATTTTTCCCATTACTTTCTCGCAACCCTAGCACTATAAAAGGATGTCTTTAGGTAATTTTTAGAAAGACTTCAACTTTGAGAGAGGCAAGGAGAAGAGTCTTCAACTTAGAAAGAATTGGAGGCAAGGTGAAGAGATCTACCTAAAGTTTTCATCTTTTCTCTTGTACTTCATGTTTTTTAAGGGTTTGAGGTTTGATTTCCTTATGATCATGTGTCACTAAATACTTGTCTAGGGATCCAATGTTACTTAACATGAAAGTTTTATGCTTTGATTAATTTTATTGTTCTATTGATTCAATATATTTCTAGTTTCATTCATTGCATTTAATTCGATCTTGATGTTTTGTATGAAATAAGTATAGTAAACATCATATGCTAACTTTAAAATATAAAACAATTGATTGTTTGAGACAAGGTAAGGAAAACATCATATGCAAACCTTGAATAGCTCTTTTGAATGATTGGATTGTGTTGAGGCAAACATCAGGCTAGATACACTTTGGTTCATATTTTGAATACTTTTTGTTCTTAATGGGTTCTTGATTGTTAGGTTTTACTAAACATCCTAGTGAGTTTAATGGTTAAGAATACTTGGTTAAAGCCAAACATCAAATTAATGGTAATATCATAATGATGGAAGACTGAACCTTAGGAATTGGATTGAGACGACAAAAAATTAGTTATTGCATTGGTTTTCAATTAATTTTTAGTTGTGTTATTTAATTCAGTTGGTTAAGAATTTATTTTGCTTTCTTAGTAATTATTTAATTTCTTTTATTTCTTTTATCTGTTTAATTAAGGCATAGTATATTATGACATACAGTTCACAATGGGTCTGATGTGCATATACAACCAGATTGATGGATGATATGCATTCTGTTGAACTTTTGAAAACACTCTGTTATAAGATCATGTTATTTTAAAAGTGGTGTAGAAACATTTTAAGTTATTTCGTAAATTAGCTATGTTTTTACAGGGTTACACCTCTTCAAGTTTTAAAAACAATTGGTGCTTTTTTAATAACTAAATATTATCTATTTCACATCTTGCATGATTGAGGACTTTTGGATGAATTGCATTTGTTGTGTTCATTTGAGCCCAGAGTTTTAGTGTTTATCATCCTAGCAATTTAAGCTAGGACAACGTAGGATATTTGCACACTCTAGCAACCCCTGTGTATTAAATCTATGGCATATAAAAGGTATTTCTTTTATGAAAATTCTATAGGTGATACAAAGAAAAAAAATTTCAAAGTCATCTTCTTGTTATAGACCTATTAAAAATTATTATCCACTACAGGTTCGTGCCTCTTCTGTGTTTATTCCTGAGGCGGTCGACCTTCGAGGTCATTCTGAGAAGTACTTGTTTGCTTATTCAATCCGCATGTCCCTCATGCCTGAAGGATGCATCATTGGTGGTATCAATTTCAGCTCATGCCAGCTGCACCGGAGGCACTGGGTTATTCGTGCTCATGACATTGTAGTATCGGATGTTGGTGGAGAGGCTGTGATTGGAAGTTCTATGTCACTTGTATTTCTTCTTTCGAAAAATTTAAGTGGACTCAATTGTTAAATTAATATTGTCATCTTATTTGGTGCTTTGTTAAATTATACGGCCACCCTTATTTTCAAGCATTATTGACAATAAACAAGTGCTTTGTCGTTATCATTGTCAACATTTTCTTGCTGCATTGGAAGGTGTTTTTCAACATCAATAGGATATCTTTCTGGTGATCAAGTCATGTTAGAATTTTTTTCTTACTGAGGAGAATTTGGGCTTTTCAAATCTGCGAAACAGTTCTGCCTTTGATAAATGTCTTTTTTGGTTGAACTGTCATAGTACACAAATGTGTTGTATAATTCAAGTCACACAACTCACCCCCATGTCAAAAATCCTATCAAAGTTTTTAAAATAGCAGATAGTAACTGACAAACTTACAATGGCTTTAATTCCTATGTCACTTGGAGTTGTTTATAGGAGAGAAAAAGAAAAATAAAATGATCAAACACTTCTTGATTCTCCTGGCAGGTTTTTCAGATCTCCAGTTTCTTTATTGTAAATCCGTAACCCTACATTGACTATAATGAAGATTTGCTTCTATGAGAAAACTTGGCCATCTCATTCTTCTCTTATATGTTTGCAGTTTCCACTCCTGCGTCCAGGGGAGAAAGAATTTGTTTATGAGAGCTGCGCACCTCTACCAACTTCATCGGGTTCCGTCAAAGGTTCATTTACATTTGTCCCTGGCAGGTAATTCATATAAATCCTTTACATGTTGAAGCAGCATTCTTCAATTGAACCTTTATTATTGGCCCGACTTATAAAAAAAGGGGCCCCATTGATATGTCCTTGTTCATAAGCAATTGAAAAGAACTCATATTTGTATTCAGAAAAAGTTATCTTTGAAGAGAATTCTGTTCAGGAAATGAATAGTCCATGATATGATATGTTAATCAATAAACTTATTCAGGCTTGTCCATTACTCAGTCAAAGTGAGCGTGCGTTAATCGCTTGCATTTGTTGGCCTAGAGAAGAAGAGAATGTTTAAGTTCCTTGGCTTCTACTGTTAAAATCGTCGAGCTGGGGAAGCAACATGTTGAAGTTTTCATATTTTTAAGACCAATCCTTCAACGTCGGACATCATATTATATTAATATTGCCATTTTCATTTTCGTCATTAATCTATGTACTTTTGTATCCTCTAATGATATTCCCTAATATACTGTTCTTCCAGATTGGTTGTATTTGCTTATATATATATACAGAGTAATAAATAAGCAAATACAATTATTTGCATTTGAATATTTGACTTGCTTAGCCTGGTGGCAATCGGAAGGTAGCTCAGTAGACAGAAACCTCATCTATAACCTTTTTACATGTAAAGCCTCATTTGGGTTACCATGCCTTGATTTCAGCATGACTGGACTTTCGGAAGCTGACTTCTGCACTCACATTCAACGGAATGAAGGTCCAGTAGAGTGGAGACATCGTTTACATGGCTTGTATGCAGCCGACAGCCTTCTCTATTAATTGTGCGAATGTGGCTGGGCTAGAAGTCACTGCCGGAAGAGTCCCAGCTCAGGAACCATGTTGGTCTATCAATGTGTTATTGCATGTTTTTGAGTTAAAAGCTCGTCGTGTTTCATCTCATGAAGGGATTTGTTTGAAGTAATTTTAGAATCACTTTTAGTGCCTTTTTTCTGTGGAAGTGTTTTGGTGGGTTAAGGGCAACTGCATATTGGCTTGCGATTATGAATAAATAAGAAAAAAGAGTTGGAAATCGGAATACATTTTTGTTTTTTTCGAAATCAAGAGATCCAAAAATCTAATGAGTTCGAAATGTTTCAAAACATAGTTTTTGAATATAATCTAAAAAAAATTAGTGTAAGATTAGAAAATGATTAAAATTTTCACAGTTTTCTATAGTTTATAAATTGAATTAAACACATTTTTTAATATTAAGATACAAGTTACAATTCAAATAATGGAATAGTATTTTAATTTAGTAAAAATTATTATTGGGTTATAAATCAAACAAATCAATTTTTTACTTAAATGTTTACACTGATTAATAAACAAATAATTGGAAGATTTGACGATGTAATAACTATCTCTTAGTTTTGATTGAATTGAATAATGAGTTACATGACATTAAACTCCCTTGAAGTATGATTGAAAGAAGTAAAAGTAACACTCACCACAAGACAGGCCTAGAAAAAAAAAGGATAATTCTATATGTTAAAAGTCAATTGTTCACACCAAGCAAATTAATCTCCTCATCGAAAATATATTATTTATTGGATTTCTGATAATGAAATCCAACCAGTACCACTCCTTTTTTAACTTTTTGAGTGAGAGGTTCAAGAAAAACAAGGAAAGTGCAAAGAAACAACCACTCACTGACCCTAGTTCCTATATATACACACTCAAGGATTGCAACAAACCGGAGCGATGTCATTGTTAAAACTGCGCCTTAGTTGGCTTCCCCTGTTTCTGAGTAGTTTCAAACTCTATATGAATCAGCAAGATAATATTTTTGATAAAATGACAAAGGAAAATGTGGTGAAAAGTCAGTCTCTGTGGCTTATTATTGCTGACGAATTCAACAGACGTGGGAAAATGAGGCATTTGTCTTAAATTATAGCATTTAATAGGTGATATCAATTTAGTTGATCCACATTAGGGTTATTATTATTTAGGGGAACGACTTACACCTACTCAAAGTTTGCTTTAAAGATAAATTAGTATTCAAAAGATTTGAAAATAGCAAATAGATACTTTCGTTACATACTGTCATTGTTTTAAAACCCGGACCGGAGGGCAAACCGTTTTGCTGTCTGGGTCACGGTTCAATCGGTCCAACCGGTTGGACCGGTCGATTGGACCGGTGATGTCAGCAATATTTTATTTTTAAAAAATTACATATTAACCCCTTAAATTTTAATATATTACAAAAATTCCTCTAAAAAAGTTCAAATTGATCCCTAAAATTTTTATTTATTTCAAAAATACCCCAATAAAATTACTAATTAATCCCTAAACTTTTGATATATCTTCAAAATACCCCTATAAAATTACAAAGTAACCCTCATAATTTTAAAATATTTCAAAAACCCCCCTGAGACCTAAACCGGACCGAAGAAGCTACCGGTTCACGGTCCAACCGGTCCGACAGGCCGGTCCGGTCCGGTTTTTAAAACAGAGCATACTGTTAGTGATTTTTATTTGCAAAAAGACAGTAATGATAAAAAAGACTAAAATGCCTTTGAAAGTTTGTTATTTTAGTTTTTTTTATTAATCAACTCATTCAATTACATAAATACCCACGTCATTATGGTGAATTGCAATTATGCCATCAAGTTATCATGAATTAGTGAAATGACCAGCTTGTCCATTTGAGTTTGTAAAAGATAGACACAACAAATGACCATTTTATCCCTATTTTGCTTGCAAATTTTCAAGGTGAATATATGCAAAGAATGCAGAAGAATAAAATTGCTTCTTGTGGCTGAAATTCTTCATGATTTAAAAAAAATCATCCATACAAAAGAACATATTTTGTAATGAAATTCTTCCTGAGTTACAAATAAACAAAAACTGTTTACAAGGAAGATATACAAAAAATGCAGAAGCAATTTCTAAGATGCTTCTGTTACAGCTCCTAAATATTGTGTAAATCTTTAATTGTATTTGTTAAGTTACATCTTCGACAATTTCCTCCATGATTCGTCATTCTGATTTCCAAAAAAGTGTAAACAGACAAAGAGATATACTATAGTTTTCAATAACAAAACAAAAAGATGATAAAAAATTAGAAATATAGCTATAGTAGATAAAAGTCAAGATACAGAACAAACAAATAATAATTAACANCAAAGAATGCAGAAGAATAAAATTGCTTCTTGTGGCTGAAATTCTTCATGATTTAAAAAAAATCATCCATACAAAAGAACATATTTTGTAATGAAATTCTTCCTGAGTTACAAATAAACAAAAACTGTTTACAAGGAAGATATACAAAAAATGCAGAAGCAATTTCTAAGATGCTTCTGTTACAGCTCCTAAATATTGTGTAAATCTTTAATTGTATTTGTTAAGTTACATCTTCGACAATTTCCTCCATGATTCGTCATTCTGATTTCCAAAAAAGTGTAAACAGACAAAGAGATATACTATAGTTTTCAATAACAAAACAAAAAGATGATAAAAAATTAGAAATATAGCTATAGTAGATAAAAGTCAAGATACAGAACAAACAAATAATAATTAACAAATTAAGAAGTATGAATTAGCAAATGAAAGCTCAAATTAAAGCATGCAAACTAAAATTGGATGGAGAATACTAGAATAAGACAATTCTTATTTATGATTCATATTATTGTATTTAAAAATGAGACAAAAATCAATCAATAATATTCCATGTACAATGCATTTAGCATTACAGAAAGTGCTAATTAAAAGTGTAATGATGATTTACAATTAATTAATTCATAGCTTAATTGTACACAGCAAAACAAAACCGGGCAGTCCAGATAAAAAAAAAAAAAAGAAGAAAATTGCCCCAGGCAGCCCACAATCCCAGCCCAAACCCCAGGAAAAATTAGAATAAAGATTCACCTTTTTACACTTACAAGTTGACGACTTGAAACAGCATGTAAAATTGCAGCAGCTTTGACACGTGACTTCCCGGAGCAGCACCAATAGCTGCTGGGACATGGACATGGTGAGTAACATGACACAGAGCACATACCAATAATAATTAACAAACAAACAAAACAGAAAGATAGGAAAGACATATCATAAGAAGTAAAAATAACCAAAAATTAAAAGAGATGGTGAACAAATATCATACAGGAAAAGTCATTCCGTTTTTATACCAACACAACTACTATGCTAACAGGAACAGATGAGCTAACTTATATCTCAGCATGCTTCAACCATTTCGAATTCACATTCAAATTGCATTTGGTTTGAGAATAAACAATTAAACCCATTAACACTAAGATTCTAATAAACAATTAAACCCAACAACATTGAATGTACCATCCTCATCAATAAGCTGAGTTGAAGTGCTTAAATCCAACAACACTAAGATTCTAATAAGCTATTAAACTCAGCAACTTAAGATTCTAATAAACAAGTAAACCCAGCAACATTGTATGTACCGTCCTCATCAATAAGCTGAGTTGAAGTGCTTAGATCCAGCAACATTAAGATTCTAATGCTTCAACACATAAAGTGCTTAAATCCAGCAACATTAAGATTCTCCACTATTCACTGCAGAAGCAAAGGTGTTCACATATTAGCAATTGATCAAATGCACAAATTATTAAACTTCAAATTGTCAGATAAATGCAATAATTTTCGTTGATAAATCATAAATTGCAAAGAATAATAGTAACTTATAACTATTTATCTTTAATCCAAACTGTAAATCATGCCAATCATACTTTATTGCAATTTCACTTCCATGCCCACCTTGTAGACTCCTCCATCAAATGAGTTTAGAAATTAGATTTGAAAGTTCTATATAAAATTTTATTTTCTACACTTAGCAACCAAACATCTAATCTAGTTCCCAATGCAATTAAGGATGTGAATTATGAATTTCAGATTGTTTCTATTCTAGTATGTCATGTGACTTCAATTTATGAGAAAGTAATACACCATGAGCAAGTAGCAATTGGTTGTATCATAAACCGAAAGGGTTTCTGGGTTATTGATGGTTGCTCGGACACATGAAGTTTTCGATAACATTATGTTAACTGAGTACAGAATAAGCCCTCTTGGGGAAATTGTCAGAATGCTCCAAACCGAGGTATTGTTCCCAAGCACCATAAACATCTCTTCTGTTATAACTCAAGCCTAATAAGCAAATTCGCAATACAAAAAAACACAACAAGATTCAAGATCAAAGAATCACACACACACACAATCAAGGCACGAATTTACCGGGGTTCGTCTATCCAATCTTGGATAGACTACATCCACGTTGAGCAATTTCTAAGATGCTTCTGTTACAGCTCCTAAATGGTGTAAATCTTCAATTGTATTTTAAGTTACATCTTCGAAATTCTCCATGATTCGCCATCTGATTTCCGAAAAAGTGTAAACAGACAAAGAGATACTAGGTTTTCAATAACAAAACAAAAAGATGATAAAAAATTAGAAATATAGTATAGTAGATAAAAGTCAAGATACAGAACAAACAAATAATAATTAACAAATTAAGAAGTATGAATTAGCAAATGAAAGCTCAAATTAAAGCATGCAAACTAAAATTGGATAGAGAATACTAGAATAAGACAATTCTTTTTATGTTCAATTATTATGTATTTAAAAATGAGACAAAACAATCAATAATATTCCATGTACAATGCATTTAGCATTACAGAAAGTGCTAATTAAAAGCGTAATTATGATTACAATTAATTAATTCATAGCTTAATTGTACACCGCAAAACAAAACGGGCAGTCCAGATAAAAAAAAAAAAAAGAAGAAAATTGCCCCAGGCAGCCCACAATCCCAGCCCAAACCCAGGAAAAATTAGAATAAAGATTCACCTTTTACACTACAAGTTGACGACTTGAAACAAGCATGTAAAATTGCAGCAGCTTTGACACGTGACTTCGGAGCAGCACCAATAGCTGCTGGGACATGGACATGGTGAGTAACATGACACAGAGCACATACCAATAATAATTAACAAACAAACAAAACAGAAAGATAGGAAAGACATATCATAAGAAGTAAAAATAACCAAAAATTAAAGAGATGGTGAACAAAATATCATACGGAAAAGTCATTCCGTTTTATACCAACACAACTACTATGCTAACAGGAACAGATGAGCTAACTTTATATCAGCATGCTTCAACCATTCGAATTCACATTCAAATTGCATTTGGTTTGAGAATAAACAATTAACCCATTAACACTAAGATTCTAATAACAATTAAACCCACACATTGAATGTACCATCCTCATCAATAAGCTGAGTTGAAGTGCTTAAATCCAACAACACTAAGATTCTAATAAGCTATTAAACTCAGCAACTTAAGATTCTAATAAACAAGTAAACCCAGCAACATTGTATGTACCGTCCTCATCAATAAGCTGAGTTGAAGTGCTTAGATCCAGCAACATTAAGATTCTAATGCTTCAACACATAAAGTGCTTAAATCCAGCAACATTAAGATTCTCCACTATTCACTGCAGAAGCAAAGGTGTTCACATATTAGCAATTGATCAAATGCACAAATTATTAAACTTCAAATTGTCAGATAAATGCAATAATTTTCGTTGATAAATCATAAATTGCAAAGAATAATAGTAACTTATAACTATTTATCTTTAATCCAAACTGTAAATCATGCCAATCATACTTTATTGCAATTTCACTTCCATGCCCACCTTGTAGACTCCTCCATCAAATGAGTTTAGAAATTAGATTTGAAAGTTCTATATAAAATTTTATTTTCTACACTTAGCAACCAAACATCTAATCTAGTTCCCAATGCAATTAAGGATGTGAATTATGAATTTCAGATTGTTTCTATTCTAGTATGTCATGTGACTTCAATTTATGAGAAAGTAATACACCATGAGCAAGTAGCAATTGGTTGTATCATAAACCGAAAGGGTTTCTGGGTTATTGATGGTTGCTCGGACACATGAAGTTTTCGATAACATTATGTTACCTAATTTACAGAATAAGCCCTCTTGGGGGCATTGTCAGAATGCTCCAAACCGAGGTATTGTTCCCAAGCACCATAAACATCTCTTCTCTAAACAAATAAAGCAAAACACAGTTTTAGCAAGCAGAAAATATAAGAACTGAATATTAAAAAAGAAAATGAAACACATCAAAAGTAAACATACCTGGAAATGGTTGAACACGACATCAGAGTCCTGAAGGTAGTTTGGATGATCCAATGACAAGAAAGCAAACTTCCATTGATCAACAAGTAAATGCGAGGGTCAGTCAAAACAAAACCGTCTCTGTTTAGGGTTCGTTGCAGTTCAGTGAAACTCACTCTGCCACTGTCGCCGGTTTCTGTTTCACTGGTCATCGTCGATGTTTTCCCGTTGATATGCTCAAACTCCTTCAAAGACCAACAATGAAAGAGGCACAAATGTTTTGGCTTTTCATTTACTCTAGTATTTGGCCAAAGTCAATGTTGGAACACGTGTCAAATTCTTAAACGAATCTTATAAAAGCAGTTTTGGTCCATTAACCGAAAACAATATTTAAAATTTAAAATTTAAAATTTTTGCAGCTGTACATGAAATTACCACACTGCCCTTTGGCAGACGAAAATCACTAACCGGAAGGTATCTATTAAAACAAACCTTTTGGATACCTATTTGTCTTTACGATAAACTTTCGATAGATGCAAGTCGTTCGGCCTACTATTATAACAATATTCATATAAATCCTTTACATGCTGAAGCGGCATTATTCAATTGAACCTTTATTATTGGTCCCATTTATAAAAAAGGGGCCCCATTGATATGTACCAACTGCTATCTTTCAGTCCTTGTTCAGGAAATGAATAGTAATAGTTCATGATCTATTAATCAATAAACTTATTCAGGCTTGTCCATTACTTAGTCAAAGCAAGCCTGAGTTAATCGCTAGCATTTATTGGCCTAGTGAAGAAGAGAATGTGTAAGCTCCTTGGCTTCTGGTCGAGCTGGGGAAGCAACATGTTGAAGTTTCATATTGTTAAGACCAATCCTTCAACCTCAAACATCATATCATATTAATATTGCCATTTTCATTTTCATCATTAATCTATGTACTTCTCCTGTGCTTCCATTTTGAAACGTTCGTGTCTGCAAATGCTTTAGTAATCTCTAATGCTATATCCTAATGTGTCAATATAATGTTCTTCCAGATTGACAGACCCAAAAGGTGGTCCATTTGAAGCCGAGGTGGCAGAGTTCTCCCTCCATCGCCCATATATATTGTTATGCTTGAAAATAAAGGGCTGATGCAAGACTTAGTCAGCATAAAAACTTAGAGCCTAGGTAGGCCCGCAGCCACTTAGATGTAGTCACGTCGCGTGGTGACATAAGCAGTACACTGTCAGTAAAGTAGGTGCGCGCCAGACCAGCCAGAAGCTGTGGTGATCCCACGTGTCTAATCCCTGCACCAAATCGCGTAAATCACTCTAGAAGGCGAGCAATGTGACATAAAGAAGGACTTGCACAGATAATCCCACCAACTCACAAATTCAATAATGATAACCTTAATCCATCCCACTATAAATTAAGAGCTCTTCTCTCATTTAAGGGATTAGCTACCCTCTCTCAAGAATATACCGCATTCTCTCTCTTGTACTATCATTTGTAAGTCAGTCCGCTAACGCGACTTGACCTCTATCATTAATACAAAAATCAGTGGACGTAGGACTTGCTTCCTTAGCATTCGAACCACTTTAAACGCTTTTCCCACTGCATTTACTCTCATTTTCTCATATTCACATGTATCTTCTTGGCCTGCTCAGCATTTCACACGTGCATTTCGTTAGTGTCAAAATCATGCATCAACAGTTTGGCGCTAGAAAGAGGGCCTAATTTAGTGTTCATCCTTCATCAGGAGAATCTCTAACTTACTGGTCCTACAACAGCAAATGGCCGCCAACCTGAACCTGACCGAACCAACCAGGGTGCTGAGGGGATACCCCAAGTCCAGGAGGGACACCTTTTCCGAGATACCTTCGGTTCCGTAAAATGTTGCGGGGGATATCCTATCAAGTTCACAACTTGACCCTGCCATTAGAAGCTACCTGGAGAGGTTTGACAATACTCTCCAGACGGTTAACCGAAGGTTGGACCGTTTAGACCAAGGCGTGCCACCCAAATCAGCTGGGGCGGTGCAACCGCCAAAAACGCATGTAGGTTACGCAGCGCAAAAACGCGACAAGGGGAGATAGCCCGTGCCGCGAGCACTACAGCGCGTCAACGAAAAGGTAATCAAGTGATAAAAAAGGGGCCTACGGGCTCCAAAGGGCCAACGAACACTGACAGCGTCTCGAACAGAATACTAGTGGCGTTAAGACTCGATGAAAGAACGCAGCCCGAGCTGTCCCATGCCACGTCGCAGGTACACCCCCATAAAAATGTTGGGCGGGGCGATTCTTATCACCGCCAGCAAAACGATCCTGATCGTCATCGTGCGGGAGGTTCCCACATTCACGGGGCAGTTCGTACCACCGCGAAGGTCGTGAAATACCCTACATCATTCATCACCATCACACAGCTCTAGCCAGCGTGTGTTAAAAGCAGCTAGAACCGCCGGTCGAGGCGAAGAGGAATCCGACCTTCGAACTTTCCTTAATCATAATTGCGAGAGTCGAACTCGCATGAGCGAAAGCAATCCCCAAATGGCTCTACTGCCTCAGATTGAGGAAATACAGCGAGCTCTAGATCGACTAAGAGCTCAGCAAAATGAGCAAGGGCAGGTCGCGTCTGCGTCCCTCTTCTCTCCCGAAGTGCCGGCCGTTCCACTCCCATAAAGATTCAGGATGCCTGATATGCGGGCGTTTGATGGAAATTCTGATCTGCAGGATCATTTATATGAATTCAACGACCTGATGAAACTTCACCAAGTCTCAGATCTAGCAAAATGTTGTTGTTTGGCAGTGACTTTAACCTCTCATGCCAAACGGTGGTTTAGGTCACTTCCAGTGGGATCGATCAGTTCGTGGCCTCAGATGAGCGTGACGTTCCTGAGGCACTTCCAACCGAACCAAAAATTCTCAATGCCTTTCAGCTACCTCAGCAATATAAGGCAAGAAAGGGATGAATCCCTCCAGTCTTACATCGATCGTTTTCACAGAGAACTCAACAAGGTAGCTCATACTCCCGAAGAGTCTGTTTGGACTCTCAACATAGCAGGAGTTCGTCCACAAACCGACTTGTGGAAAGAACTACAGGCTGAGGACGATGTTTCCCTAACCCAATTCTATAACCTTGCGGAGAAGTACCTCCGGATTGAAAATTCAGTGGCAGGGCTCCACCGTCGTGACCCTGGCGCTTTAGGCAGTACCTCTGGTCAGGGGGAAAGTAGGAGAGCTGATCGCAGATGGGTTACTGACGATCAACGAAAAGGAAAGAAACCTCGCTATGAGCCCAAAAAGTATTATGCTCCTATTCCTCGTCGCGATTGCGACATAAATCAATATACGCATTTGAATGCATCTGTATCGGCTATTCTTGACAAATTAGAAGAAGCCAGCCTGCTCGGGGAGCCTGAGCCCATGAAAAATCCACCGTCAGCCAAAAATAGTAAAAAGTATTGTCGCTTTCATCGGGACAACGGGCATCACACCGATGAGTAACGAGCTCTCAAACAGAAAATCGAAGACCTCATCAAGAAGGGGCATTTCAAAGAATATATTGACGACTCTACTCCCGCACAAGAGAAAAGTCAAGGGGAACAAGGAAAGAAGCGTCATGATCGCAAAGGCATATGCAGTGTCAACATGATCTTGGGAGGGCCGCACCTCGCGGGGAACATGTGAGGTACCCAGGAAAGATATGCTCGCGTGGCTCATCACGACCTTATCAGCGTGATGAGCACGACGCAACGACTACAAAAGGTTTGCAGGGAGGAGGAAATTACTTCTCCGAAAAGGATGCAGCTCATTTGCATCATCCCCACGACGACGCACTTGTAATTACACCCCTCATAGGGCGCCATAACGTCCACAGAATGTTGGTGGATAATGGAAGTGCTGTGAACATCCTGTTCTAGACAGCTTTCGAAAGAATGAACTTGGACGAGGCCGACCTGAAGCCCACCTCGATTCCCATGTATGGTTTTACAAGGGACCACCTGATCCCCCAAAAGAACAATCTTGCTTCCAGTCATGCTAGATGACTTTGACGAAGTGACCAAGGTTATTGAATTCTTGCTAGTGGATTGCCCATCCGCTTTTAATAGAATCCTGGGGCGACCTCTGCTGAGAAACTTCAAGGCAGTCACTTTGATATACCATCTGAAGATGAAGTTCCTCACTCCAATGGGGATAAGGGAAGTTAGCGGATCTCAACACGTATCTCGCGACTGTTATGTAAAAGCAGTGTAGATGGCGTGCAAAAGGAAGGGTATCTCGCATGGCATTCCCCGACAGGCTATGGCAATCAGCCGGATTGAGCCACAGCGTGGTCCAACTGAGGATAGTATGGATTATCGAATTCAGGAATGCCCTTCCAGTGGGCTAGTTGAGGATCTGTCCGAAGTATCGGTCGACTTGAGCGAGCCGAGCGGAGTGTTAAGGATTGGGAGCAATCTCAACCCCCAGCTCGCCTCCAAGCTGACTAGCTTCCTCAAAGAAAATATCGATGTGTTCGCCTGGTCGCATGTAGATATGGTCAGGATCAGCCCGGATATCATTTGTCATGGGTTGAACATCAACAACGAAGCCAAGCTAGTTCGCCAAAAAAGAAGAGCGATAGATCCAGAGCGATATGCCGCCTTAAAGCTAAAGGTGGATAACCTCATTCGAAACGGATCCATCTGAGAAGCGCTCCACCCGACCTGGGTTGCTAACCCGATTCTAGTGAAGAAGTCGAATGGCACATGGCGTACCTGTGTCGACTTCACCGACCTCAACAAAGCATGCCCGAAAGATAGCTTTCCCCTGCCTAGAATCGACCAGCTCGTGGATGGCACCTCGAGGCACGAGCTGCTAAGTTTTATGGACGTATACTCGGGATATAATTAAATTTTGATGTACGTGCGCATCGGATGAAGAGCATACATCCTTTGTTACAGATCGGGGACTGTACTGCTATAGAGTTATGCCCTTCGGCCTCAAGAACGTTGGCGCGACCTACCAACGATTGGTTAACCGGATGTTCTCTGAACAAATCGGTAAGTCAATGGAGGTCTATGTAGATGACATGCTGGTCAAATCTAATGTTGCTTTAGATCACATAGCACATCTCGCTGAGATGTTTTATATCCTCCGACTATACAGAATGAAGCTAAACCCCCTCAAGTGCTCGTTCAAAGTATCATCGGGAAAATTCCTAGGATACATGGCTAACCAACGGGGAATAGAGATCAACCCCGAGAAAATTCAAGCTCTCCTTGATATGTGATAAGAGCTTGAATGTTTATATTTTGTTAGTGATTTAATTGGTTTATTTATGGAAAAATGTGTTTAAAGTGTGGAATTTGGATTGTTTCTTTCATAAATACCATTTATGGGATCATGGGTGCATATTGAGTGTTTTTAGGCTCAAACAGGTTGTTGAAGGGAAAAGAATGATGTCGATAGGATTCACGACACGTAGGAACAAACGGCACAAGAATCAGGGTCGAAATGAGGGAGTTGTGATACGTCGAAGATGTTATAGAAAATCTGGAAATTCATCATTATGAGTAGGCCTCGATGTTTCTATCATAACTTGAGCTATAGAAGTCAAAATTTCATGATTCTGGTGGCGTTGGAAAGCTTATTTAGAGAGCTACAATGTTCATGTTAATGACTTTATCTAATTCTGAATTTTACAGATGCTTTGGACAGAAGGAACGATCACCGCGGTGATCATTCTTACCACCGCGGCGATGGGTCACGGGTTTGTGTTAATTCATTACCCTAATCCGAATCTGAATGGGTTAAGTTTTCTAATCTTTTTCCTAAGCACGACCAAGAACCCTAGGGATATAAAAAAGAGTTTTGAAGAAATTAAAGAGGACTTTTGGGAGGAGGAAGAAGACGGCTATCAAGTTGGAGATCGGGATCCTGAGAGCCCTCGTACACCAATTAGAGAAGTTTTTATCTTTTTCTTTCTTGAACCCATGTCATTGAATACAATGGTTGTTTTCATCACTGTAATTATGAACTAATTTTCTTTTCTAGGGCTAAGATGTAGCCCAATTTATGATTATGTGTTGACTTGGTTTGTTGTTAATTCTTATTGAGCTTTTAATTCTAAGTTTTATTATTGTGCATAATGCTTTCAATTCTCAAGGGCCCGAGAGTTGAATGATATCATGGGTTAGGTTGAGATCGAGAGATGAAATCTGATTTGTCTTAGGTAATAAAACTATAGATTGAGCGAACGCTAGAGATAGGTTACCGCGATCTGTGAGGCTCCGGTAAATTCCATAGAGCTTAATGATCTCTTAGCTCCTAAATCCAACTTAGAGATATCTTGGGTTGTTGCTTAAGGGTTAATTTGCTAATTGCTCGAGAGAGAGTTAGTGGAACACTAGTGGATTTGGCTTTTAGAATACGCTTGATTAGGTTAACAATAGATGTCAATGCATAGGATTAAATTGGTGTGAAATCTATGCCCTAGGTTTAGTCATATTGATTTTTACTTCAAAGTGTTTACAAATTCTGCCTTTATTTAGTACTTAGTTTTTAGTTTATTTACTTTTTCATTAAATTCATTCTTAAACCTCAGTTTAATCAAACAGCAATAGAATATAATAGTTTGGTACTTGGTAGGTAGTTCCCTTGGGATTCAACACTCGTTTACTCGAGTTTTACTACTTGCACGATTTCATACACTTGCGAATAGCCTGTCAATATGGAAAGCCCGACTAGCAAAAAAACAGGTCATGAGCCTTAATGGGCGAATAGCGGTGCTAAGTCACTTCATATCGAGGTTAACAGATTGATGTTTATCATTCTTCAGTGTTCTGAAGACCAATAAAAAGTTTGAGTGGACACCCGAGTGCGAACAGGCGTTCCAAAGTATTAAAGAACACCTCGGGAAGCCACCTCTCCTGTCCAAGCCTCTCCCTCAAGAGATCCTCCTCCTATACCTGTCCGTCTCTCAGTTCGCGGTCAGTGCAGCCTTAGTTCGGGAAGAGGAAAAGGTCCAATGGCCAGTGTATTACGCGAGCAAGGGTCTATTGGATGCCGAGATGTGGTTTCCAGAAATGGAACAATTAGCCTATGCCCTGCTGATCACTTCCAGAAGGTTGCGACCTTACTTCCACACCCATACGATCCATGTAATGACTAATTACTTGCTTAGGCTGGTCTTCCAAAATCCAGAGGCGTCGGATAAATTGCTTAAATGGGCCATGGAATTAAGTTAGTTCGATCTGAAGTACAAACCAAGATCGACTGTCAAAGGACAGGCTGTTGCCGACTTCATATCAGAATTCTCATATCTTCCAAGTGAGTCGGAGCAATAGCCCAGCGAAGCCATTTAGGAAACTACTTAGAATCTGTCGACCTAGAGCCTTTACGTTGATGGATCATCGAACAGAAAGAGGGTATATGCAGGTCTTCTCTTTTTGAGTCCCAAAGGGGCTCGCGTTCACGGCATTCTCCGGTTCGGGTTTAAGGCAACCAAAAATGAGGCCGAGTATGAAGCTCTGCTCGCTGGGTTACGATTGGCTAGAGAAATGGGTACAACCGCAATTAGTATCCACAACGACTCCATGCTGGTCGTTAACTAGATTTTAGGAGAGTACCAAGCCAAGGAAGAGAATATGATCCGCTATTTGAAGAAAGCTAAGGTCGCACTTACACTTCGAGATCACTCAGATTCCCAGAGATAGCAACTTTGTGGCAGATGTCTTGGCAAGGATAGCCTCATCATTGGACTCAAAAGCACCAGATAGCATTCCTGTTCGATTCATTGAGACCCCTAGTATTAGCCCGATTGAATAGGCCGTGAATGTAACAGAATCAGATTCTTGGATGACCCTCATTATCCAGTACCTCAAGGACGGGACCTTGCTTGACGAAAAAGTCGAGGCGAGGATTCTGCGAACAAGATCTGCTCGTTACACCCTTATCGGAGACCAGCTATACAGGCGAGGGTTTAGCGCTCCTCTCCTCTGATGTGTAACCAGCGAAGAAGCAGATTACATCATGAGGGAAATACATGAAGGGATCTGCGGTAATCACATCACCGCACGATCTCTTGCCAACAAAGTTGTTCGTCAAGGGTACTACTGGCCCCGAATCCAAGAAGACACCTACAACTTTGTCAAAAGGTGTGACAAGTGCCAGCGGTTCGTGAACATACAGCGAGCTCCTTCCCACCAACTGATAACAATGACCAGCCCCTGGCCATTTTCCATGTGGGAATTCAATCTCATTGGCCCCATGCCAGTCAGTAAAGGAGGAGTCAAATATGTCGTGGTCGTAGTAGATTACTTCACCAAACGGGTAGAAGTCGAGCCGCTAGCCGCGATCACGACCAAAAAGCTCAAAGACTTCGTTTTCAAGAACATTGTGTGCCGCTACGAAATTTCTCATACCCTCATCTTAGATAATGGTAAACAGTTCGACAACGAGGAGTACAAACAGTTTTGCAACGAGCTAGGTATCCATAAAAAATTCGCCTCAGTCGTAAGACCGCAACCAAATGGTCAAGTTGAAGCTGTCAACAAAACCATCAAGCACACTCTAAAGGCCAAACTTGGCACAGCCAAGGGGAATTGGGCCAACGATCTTCCCGATGTCCTATGGGCGTACAGGACAACTCTGAGAACCTCTATCTCGGAAACCCCTTTTTCGCTAGTATATGGTTGCAAAGCGATGATCCCTGTGGAGGTAGGAAACAATTCGCTACAGAGGGACTTGTACAATGAAACCGACAACGAAGCGCTTATGCGAGCAAGTCTGGACCTTATTGAAGAACATCGCGACAAGCTTTGCTAAGAATAGTAGCCTATTAGCAACGCGCAAAAAGGTTCTTCGATTATAAGGTCAGATGAAGAGACTTCCAGGTCGACGACCTTGTATTGAAGGAAGTTCTCCTCGGTACTAGAGAACCAAGTGCGGGAGTGTTGGGACCAAACTGGGAAGGCCCATACCGCATCGCCAAAGTGATAAGGTCGGGGACTTAACACCTAAAAAGGTTGAATGGTTCTATAGTACCGCGAGCTTGGATTGCTAAACACCTTCGACCTTACTATCAGTAATTCCGAACTCGTTTTTCTTTGTACAACTTTTATTTTATGACCTTTGTAAATAACGGATGTAATTTTGTTCTTTTGTAATCGCTTTACATCTGCAATTCTGTTCGCATGGGATGTACCATTATGTTCGCATAGACTTATTCTAGTGTAATTATAAAGTTACTATGCGATCTCATATGTAATGGAGGGTACCAAAAATTTCAAGTACTTAAACAATTATCAAAGGCGATCTTGATTCATTCATAATAAAAAAGGGGGGTACATAATCGAATCAGGACAAGAGCTACAAAGACGGATCACTGATCCTCGTTCCCAGGCCCTAGAGGGACGACCTTTACATTCCCTGGCTAGTCGCCAACTTCCTTTTCGGGTACAACCACCTCTGGGACATATTCTGGATGATCTTCTAGATTAGGTCCCTAAACCATCTCCTCAACCTCGGCTTGCGCCAGAACAGCCAGTTCATCCCGGTACTCTCCAAGAAGATCGGATAGATTCATCTCGGGGTTCTTTGCCTGAAGAGCAAAGATGGACCTGATCGTCCAATCTACAGCCTTGTTTTCCATCTCCGCTTCCTGCTGTGGCATTTCTGCTATTAGCGAGGCAATGCAACCCTGTGCGAAGTGGAGTACGACCTCAAGCTCTGTTCGCTGCTTTTCAGTAGCCTCCCACAGATTGGCCCTTTCTTGTTCAGCTCTAATGGCTCGCTCAGAGGAAGTCTACAGTGCTTGATCCTTCTCTCCAGCCTCCCTGGAAAGTCTGGCCACAGTCCTGAAGCTCCTTCACCTCCTCGCCGCATTTGTCCAGCTCGGTCTTCTAGAAGTCTACTGTGCCGCGAACAACGTCCCTTTGAGACATGTACTAGTTTGCCTGAGCAATGGACGAATCTCTGTCTGCTCGTGCGGCCTCCAACTCCTGCACGAGCCAAGCATTCTCTTCCCGCAGCTTGACCAATTGCTCGGCAGACCCCAGTTGGGCCTTCTGCTAAGACATGTGCAAGGAAAGCAAAGCCTACACGATAAGAGTAAAGAGTTAGTCTACTTCCCTTAAAAAGAGCGAACAAAGGTCCTCGTCCAGGACAACTCATTTACCTAGCTAAAGAGTTGGAACGATGTGGACAGTAGTTTGGCAAAGCTGGATGCTAGAAACTGCTCGAACAACTCCGTGAGTCTGCATTCTAATAGTGTTAGGAACACCGGCTGCAGATGGTCCGGGAGCTGGGCCATTGACTCTAGCACAGGCGTGCTGACACTCTCAGCAGTTAGAGCCTGTCCCACGGGCTTTTTGCCCGACCTCCTCCCGGGGACTGTGGCCGTCGGTCGCATCAGCTGACCAATGGAAATGCTAGTCGTGCCTCTAAGCGGCCCTCTCGAGCTAAACGCTCGGTAAGGTTGCGTCCTCTCGGGTTGAATGCCCAAGCCTTCCTCTTCGGACTTTGTTTCATCGGTCTGAATTTGCCGCCTCTTCTTGGACCTCGAGGTTGTCGCCTTCTGCCTCAGGCGAGCAGCCAAGGATGGAGGAACTTCTGTAGGTCGGGCCGGAGTACCCGCCTATGTTTCTTCGACCGGGGGACCTTTGGGAGTAGCTCCAACGGGGCCAATGGTATGCCTCTGGGGAAAAGAAAATTGTCTTGTTCGTGGTGACTTGGACACCCGAGGAGGCATGGTCGTTGCATGCGAACATCGTTAATAAAACAGTTCGCTACAAGAAAATTAAAAAGGACAGTAGAAACTTACTCGGTGGGGGCTCTAACGCTGCAAACTTGTTGAAGAAGTCGTACCTCCATAAGTTCTCAGTTGTCACGAGCAACCTCCCATCGCGACTCTCCTTGGGCAGAAAACCAAATGATACGATTCTGTTCGGGTCCGCGAGTAGGTTTAGACTGGTTGTTTTGTTAACTGTTAAGGAAAGCAAACGACTCATTAGCAAAAAACAAAAATCAAGTTGAGTTCAAAAGGAAAGAGAACCTACTCGAATCATGAAAACGGCTGATGCCATCATAACGAAAAAAGAAAAATTGTGTGTCGTATGCTCTTGTATTGCTCGGATAGCTATGTATCCCAGCTTGTATTGAGCTTTGCCTAGACAAGTACCAGGAATCCTTGTCCTTACTCTTTTTCAATATGTACAAGCAACTAAGCTCGACTGCGGTTAGCTCGCCCAATCGGTTCTCCTGACACGAGATGTACATGGCAATTGCGATCATGTATGCGTTCGAGGTGAGCTGCATCGGTGCGATCCCAAAGTGATCGAGGGCCGACCTGGTGAAAGCATGGAAAGGGATCAACCCCTCACCCTTGAAGATAACCTCCGAGATAGTGGCCATTCCACGTGGCGGATCCCCAGCAGTATGCACCCTGTCTCGGAAAACATCTATGCTGACAGCGAACTGATTAACCACTCTTTACAACTTGTCGGTGGTCATCCTCTACAGGCGAGCTGGCTCCTTCATCGACTTTGTCCATTAAGGGGTCCATTTTTGCAATCTACAAAAGCAACAAAAGGGTACCATTCAGTCTTTGTACATTTTTGTATGATGACATGGAGGAAAGTTTTCCTCCTTAAGCCCATAAAAACCCTAACAGTATACTTAAGAGCCTTCACCAACGGCTCCAACCTGACGGAGAACATTTCGTCTCCGATGAGCTACCGACAGACAGTCATTGCATGGTGATTGTCAAAGCTAAAAAACATTGAAGATAAAAGAAGGGAATCATCTTTACCTCTAGGAATGAGAAAGATCGACTCTTCTATTCCGAATATCAAGCGAACGCCACTCTAAAGGACAAGGAATCAAGATCGGCAAAAGTTTCTTGCTTTTTGAGAATGAAAATGCTATGACTTTGCCAGAAGAGAGCTTGGGGTTTTTATAGTGAAGGAAATAGCGCTTTGGTTTCCCGAAATCAAATGACGTTTGGGCGAAAAATGCATCTGACTGTTGATCACAACCACGTGTCACAAATCAACGAGGAAGAGTGACTGTCATGCCTTAGGAAACCAGATCATCACCCCTTTTTGTTGAAATGCTCAAGCGATGGCACGATTTTCCCTTCTCCACATTTAATGCGCCCACTGCCTCATTTAATGCTCTGATAAGGAATGTCGTTTCAGCATGTTTTGCATTTAGTGTGCATAGCTAACACTTATTGCACATAAGACACGTCTGTCAGAACAAAGAGCATTTCATTTAATGCGCTCACTGCAAAAGATGCAACGGATAATATCTAAAGAGGTCGTTACCAGCAACATTATTCATCGTTAATTGCGAAGCGACGTGACTCTTCGAACTTATCATCGGTCGCGAAGCGACATGATTGTTCGACCCCATCTCACGACAATCGTGAAGCGATGTGGCACCGACTACGATGCATCGTGGCCATGTACTAAAAAGTTGCTAAGTGAGAACAGGTCGAGAATCCCCTCAGGTCGGGGTCACTACTAGCACCGAGTACCCGTGACAAGGTCGCTGATCTTGAGGTCGCAGATCCTCCAAAGCCACCTATGGGAGAATGTCCTCTCAATGTTCTTTACAATCAGGTCGAAGCGACCAGCATCTCTTTAAACACATCAGATTGAGGAATTTATAGTTTCCAAGGTTCGATTCTCAAACCTTAAAAACTAGGGGACTTCTGTTATGCCTGAAAATATAAGGCTAATGCAAAACTTAGTCAGCATAAAAAGTCAGAGCCTAGGTAGGCCCGCAGCCAGTGAGAAGCAGTCACGTCGCGTGGTGACATGAGCAGCACACTGTCAGTAAAGTGGGTGCGCGCCAGACTAGCCAGAAGCTGTGGTGATCCCATGTGTCCAATCCGTGCACCAAATCGCGTAAATCACTCCAGAAGGTGGGCAATGTGACATAAAGAAGGATTTGCACAGATAATCCCACCAACTCACAGATTCAGTAATGATAACCTTAATCCATCCCACTATAAATTGAGAGCTCTTCTCTCATTTAAGGGATTAACTACTCTCTCTCAAGAATATACTGTATTCTCTCTCTTGTACTATCATTTGTAAGTCAGTCTGCTAACGCGACCTGACCTCTATCATTAATACAAAAATCAGTGGACGTAGGACTTGCTTCCTTAGCATCTGAACCACTTTAAATGCTTTTCCCACTGCATTTACTCTCATTTTCTCATATTCACGTGTGTCTTCTGGGCCTGCTTATCATTTCACACGTACATTTTGTTGGTGTCAAAATCATGCATCAACACACACACACACATTCATTATTGGATTATAAATCAAGCAAATCAAATTTTTACTTGAATGTTTACAGGAAGCCATGCTTGCTTAATTTTGGAAAATCTTATGGATTTGGAAGAGCAATTTGGGTAAGACCGTTTTGCGTGGTGGAATGACCGTGCAATGTCATTGCATGATCATACTGCTTGGTGGAACGTCCATTTTAGAAACCCTAGATTTGAGAAAATCTACCCATTGTGTCAAGAACGACCGATCCTGTGGGCTCTACAGGCTTTATCAAATCTGCATTAAATAAAGTAATGGCTAACTCATTTAAGGGATATAAAAACTTAAGGTTTTTATGCAAAAGGGTAGAGAACAGTCTTATCAAATCAGAGAACCTTTCCATATAATCCCATGAGCTCAAAATCCAAATCACTTACTCTCTCTTGTACTCACTTTGTAAATCTTTGAGAGTATCTTTGTTTTTATTGTGTGTATAAGCCTATAGAGAAGAGGTAATCATTCACAAACCACTTTGATTACAACCTTAGTGGCGAAATCCTGTAAAACTAGCTGCAATCTTGTAAATTTAAGTGTGTGTGGTGAAATCCTAAAAAACTACTGTATTTGGCGCAATCTGATTCTAGTGGGACTTCAAGGAGGTTGCCTTGAAGAGGTGAATCTAGGAGGTTTATGGATATAGCTCCAAATCATTATAAATCTCTGAGCATTTCTCTTTCTCTTTCTCTTTCTCAAATTATTTATTACTCTTGTTCATACATTCATTACACTTATTTATTACTTAGAAGTTGATTGCATTTATTGTTCTCATTTGGGTATTTTTATTGCTCGTTTGCATTAACATTAAGTTTGTCATTCTTTGGTTGTTTAGTTTATTTGTTGAACATAGATTTGTTAAACTCATCATTTGTTATTACTTGTATTCATAGTTTTTATTCCGCAATAATTTTTTATAGATTCCTATACTTCCTCCCCTTCCCCCCACCCCCCCTCACTCTTTCCTTCTTTCTGGGAATATTAGCCATATTTAGGGTTTAACATGTACAAATGTCTCATCAACTCATCCATTCTTGAATTGATATGCTAAAAGCTTTAGTTATCTTGCTTATTGTTTTGAATAAATTCCATTTAACTTAAATTATTTCAGCCTCATGAAAACCTTCTATTCTTTGAGGAGATTGTAGCGATGGAAATGCTCTTTGGTGAAACATTAATTATAGTTGGTCATGACTAATGTTATGCCTGATAAATATAGGGCTGACGTAAGGACCAGTCAGCCTGCAAAATTCAGAACATGGGCACACCCGCAGCCTACTTCTGTCAGAATAGTGGGTGCGCGCTAGGCCAACCAGGAACTGTGGTGATTCCACATGTCCAATCACTGCACCAAATCGCATGAATCACTCTAGAAGATGAGCAATGTGACATAAAGAAGGATTTACACGCATAATCCCATCAACTCACAGATTCAGTCATCATTAGCTCAATGCATCCCACTATAAATTGAGAGTTTCTCTCTCATTCAAGGGATTCGCTCATTTTTACTCTTAATTAGTTATCCTCTCTCTGTAATTTATAGCATTCACTCGCTTGTACTATCATTTATAAGTCAGTCCGCTAATGCGACCTGACCCCTATCATTAATAAAATAATAATAGACGTAGGATTCGCTTGTTGAGCATCGGAACTACTTTAAAAACACTTTTCTTATTGCATTTACTCTCTTTTCCTTTACATTCACGTGTGTCTTCTGGGTCAGCTCAGTATTTCACACGTGCATTTCGTTGGTATAAAAATCACGCATCAACAGCTAAGAAATCATCAGTTTCGCTTGATGGGCTGAGAAATCATCAGTTTCGCTTGATGGGCTGAGAAATCATCAGTTGGTCATGAAAACCTTATTGTATGAACAAGAATAAATTTTTATTTCCTACCTTGCTATTCTGGGCTGGGGGGTAGGTCCTTGCTTTGTAGTTAGCCCAAAACATTAAAATCCTCAGTCATTTTTTAAATGATAAAATATCTTTGGAAGTACACAATCCAGGGTTTTATACACTGTACACAGATAAGATTAATTTTCATACAGATGTGACTTAATCGTGCAAATATTCAGCATTTCGTTGGATGAATATGTCAAAATTTAAGACCAATAGCTATTGGCTGTTAATGTCAAATACGCGTGAACCAGCATGGAATGAAAATTCCATATTAAATAATGAAATTTTCTGTGTTGGATTCGAATGGTTCAATTGAAGTTTCACCTAACACTAATATTTTAAAACAAGTTGTATATTAAATAAAAATAATTAAACTTAAAAAAATATATATTTGATCACTTCTTGTTGACTTCTTTCCTTCATTTGCAAACAGAGCAAGAAGATGATAAACATGTAGCCTTTGGTGTTAACAATTGGGAATCGGAATTAGCATCTAGTCTTTGGTGTTAATTTTGCAATTAAATAAGCTTATTAACATAAGGTCAAATATGTTACTTTCACGATGTGTTTGGTTAGGGGTAATCCCTAATCATTGAGGTAATATTATCTTATATTACTTTATTATCATGTTTGGTTGCCAAATAATATAAAATTCCAGTAATCTTCCTAAATCAATAGTAATTAATTAATTACTATTGGTAATATAGGAGATAATCTGATTATCTTCATTTTCTTAAGTATTTTAAGATTACTTGATAATCTTATTTTTGTTACAGATTTACCCTTAACTATAAATTTTTTTGGATAATAATGCTCTTATTTTAAAAACAATTTACAAATATATTCATGGACTATTTTATCCTTAAACAAAAAAATTAGGACATAAATACCCTTGAGCTTTAAAAAAAAAAAATTACCGAAGGTTGGTGGCCAAATGGCCACAGGTCGACGTGGGAAAGGTGCATGACCGGTCAGATCTAGCCGGTCGTGCACCGATTTGGCCGTTTCCTGCCAAAGTTGGCCAAATCTATCATGGATTTGGCCATTCGACACACGGTTGGCTAGATCCGACTTGTCGTGCCCCATTACGACCATTTTCACCATCGCCGACAATGGCTTGGGGTGGGTAGGGGTGTTTTTATTAAGTTTTAAATTTTTTTTTTTTTTGGTTGCTGGAGTGTTTTAACTAAATCCGAAATGTAGGGGATTAAAAGAAATGATTAAAAAAATAATAATTAAAATAATATTATATTATTATTTAAAAAGGGGCAATTTAGTAATTAATATATCCATCAATTTATTCCTTCTAACCAAACATATTAATGTAACATACTCACCAATTTATTCCAACCAACCAAACACATTTCTCTTAATAATTTTCAAATTAATCTATTTTTCATTAATATAACATTCTCAGAACCAAATACACCCTCACTAAATTAGTAAAAAGAATCAGTAGATCAAAAGGATATAAGTTACTTAAACACTCTTTCTTTTTGTAAAATCACACAAGAACCGTTTATTGAAATTCTAATGAATTTTAAAGAAATTTATTGATACCAAAGAAGGGACCACTTCAATCAAAAAGTTAATAATCGATCAGAAAAATAACCCAAAACGAAAGCCAGACGCAAAATTATATGGCCAATATTATTTCAATCAATAATCAATGATCAAACAAAGGAATATTTTTATCACTAGTCTTTAAGCTTAGAAACAAATAAAATTGTGACTATAATTTAACCCCTCAAATTTCAACATAAACATATAAACCAAACTGATGCCCAGTAACGCAACAATGGAAGCAAATGGAGTGATAGCAGAGGCCCCGGAAGTTGAAGCAGGTTTCGAGGAAGTTGAAGGCGTAGACGAAGATGAACCTGCCGATGGGGTTGAAGGGCCGCTGCCGGAAACTGTAGTGACCTTGACCTTCATGCCTTGGTCGCAGGGGCCTAATGTGACACAAGCAAAGTAACGTGTACTGGGCTTGTCCAATTTCATCAAATCATTTCCAAACTGTAATGATCTAAATTTTTTTGTTATTATTTAAGCGTTTGATTGATTATAAACATGTTTTTTTAAAGTTCGAAAAATAGTTTGAATCGGTAAGAAACTTGTAGTCTCTACACATGCTCCATGTCTTTCTACGTTATCCGACTAAGCCTTAAGCCCAATTTTGAATATGTTAGACTCATGTATTGGAGAGATGAAAAGCAAGTATGGTTTGAAGAGATGTGAGGTTAAAGCAAGGAGGAATGAGGAAGCCGCGGAGCCATGGGATTTCATTGCCTGCGGCGACAAAAATCTCCCAGAATATTAATAATTTCAATAACACTACGGACACCGAAATTTTTACACCGAATTTTTGTACCGGCCGGCGTGGAACGCGTTCTTCCATTTCTTTATAATTTTTTTCTAGTGAACGGCTGTCCATTAAATTTGGACGGCCGTTCCACAAATAATGGACGCCCGTCCTTCACCCAAATATGAAAAAAAAAAAAAATTTTCCATTATGGACGGCCGTCCTTTTATTGTGGACGGGCAGCGTTCGTAAGTAATGGACGCCCGTCCAAAAGTAATTCGTAAAAAAAAATTAATTTAATTAATTTTTAACACTGTACGGTCGTCCCTAACTTGTGGACGACCGTCCATTAATTGTGGACGGGCATCCATACTTAATGGACGCCCGTCCATTCATTATGGACGGCCGTCCATAATGGTTGGACGGCCGTCCCTTTTGTAAAGGATGGCCATCCAACCCTTATGGGCGGCCGTCCATTACTTATGGACACCCGTCCATAATGTTATTAAAAATTTTTAAAAAAAAAAAATTTTCGCGTTTTAGGTTAAAACATTTGGGGGAAGTTTCAAATTTTTTTTATTTTCACAGGCAGCCATTACCATCTTCTTCGTCTTCCATCTGCGTCTTCTTCGTCTTCGCGATGTTTTTCTTCTGGACTCTCTGCGCTTCTTCTTCGTCTTCCATTTGCGTCTTCTTCGTCTTTGGGGTAATTAAACAGTTTCCTTTTTCAAGTTTTTTTTTTGAAATTTTTGTTTTTGGTTGGATGAATGTGTTGAATGGAGTTGAGTTGATGAGATAAAATCCAGTCAATTTGTGATAATACAATTGAGGCAACCAGCTGTGGCTGATAGTGCAAAAGTTCATCAAGTGGTAATTAATAAGAGTTAATATGGAATTAATTGATTCTTGTTACGGAACCCGTCTTTGACTTTGCGTTTATATTGAATGTTAGTTTAACGTCATTAATCAAGAGTGTCAGCCTCAGCATCACAATCACTTAAAACAATCCAACACTTGATGATAGATGTGATCACTTCATGTTTTTGGAGCCTTTAAACTGGTATTAGAATCACCGTGGAGGAGGAGTATTCTATTCAATCAATTATGTGAAACTTTGAATTGGAAAAATAATATTGAATTTACGATGACGAAGGTGGTGATGCTGTAAAATGAGCTGCATGCATCATCGTGAACGTCAAGGTCTTTAGTTATATTAAACTTTCCTCAGACTGATAGATTGGCGTAGTACAAAAAAGTCCACAGTGTTCTTGTGACAAAAACCTATTGTTTTGTCCTTATGGGAGCTGTATAAATCATAGTAAAACATATTAACCCAAGAGAGCCACATATCTAGTTATCAAATCGATTAAGGAGTCTTCATTAGTGGTAGAAACTAAGAAGCTCCTGCCTCCTGGGCCTGTATGCTGCAGCCAACTCATTTGAATTAATTTGCGAAACGTTGAATGTATAATAATTAGGCCTTGGATTCTGATATGCAGAGATTAAAGGTTAAAGATCTCTCTGGGAATATTTGCCCGAATGATAATGAATATGACAATAAACCAAGAATTGAATCATTGATTGTCTTTGCTGGATGAGTATTTGACTAATTAATTCGATATTAAAAATTATTCAAAGCCAGTTAACCATGAAAATTTGCACACCTACCTCCCAACCACAGTAAGTTAAAATAATTTAACATATGGAGATGTCCTGCTCATATGAGCTTAACTGTTTAATAAACAGACAAAATATCTGACAATTATTCATCCTATTCTATGTACTTAAATGACAATCATGATTTAGCGATCGCATCACCGAATAGGTTTCACACTCTTTCTTGTAATCTTTTGTGTTGGCGTGGCAGCCCTGTGACTGTGAGTTATTATTAGCTTTCAAGATTACAGTGCATATATATATATATATAGTATAACTGAATCAATAATGTGAACATTTAAAGGCGTTGAAAGATGACGAAGGTAGTGACGGTGTAAAATGGTGTGCATGCATCATTGTTAACGTCAAGGTGTTGTTGAGAAATAAAGATCTACTGTGTTGTTTTGTGGTCGATAGTTCGATACAAAATGGGCCACAAAAACCTACTTGTTTTGTCGTTGTGGTGAGAGGGAGTGTATAATTAATTACATTTTTGACGTCTACTGATCAGTCCCTGTTGGCGGTGCAAATTGAGGAGCTCCTCCGCCCGCTGCAGCTAGCCATCTTATACTTTAATATAGTCTATTTAATTTTGAAATGTACGTATGCTACTGCTACTCACCGACTTCAATTTGCTAATAGTTTAAGCACTCACACAAAAGATAATAATATATAGTACATATTCAGATTATAATATAAGCTTTATTTGGAGGAAATCTCATGGCAAACATGTTTCACGATGCAAGATGACAAGATCAATAAGTGAAAAGTAAAGAAATAATTTATTGAATGTATGATTGGCTCGAGGAAGACAGCCACCACCGCATGTTTGGGGCCTTGAGATTGTGATAATACATAGTATATAACTATATATTAATAGTTGCACCACCCAATCCAAGGGCCCATGTTATTTTCCTTCTTCGTTGTATCAACTGTTTATAAATATTTGCAACCATGCAATTTATAAAACTTTAAATTTCGTTAAAAAAATAATCCTACACATATAAATTTTTCTAAAAATATTTATTAAATGACAAGTTTTGCATGACCCTCACACAATTATTTAATGTATTTAACATATTTTTAATTTGTAATATTTCAATAGTTATATGTAATATCATTTTTGTATATGTTAATTTAGTTGAGATGTGTACAAACTGACCTAGACATTTTTGATGAAAAAAAGTGCAATGAGTTCTTAGGTCATGTAATTGGTGTGTGTATATATATATATATATATATATATATAGTGCATTTGGTTCAGAGAATGTTGTATTATAGGGGAATGTTGTATTATTGAAAAGATAGATTATCAGAGAATCTTTAGAGAAATGTGTTTGGTTAGTTGGAATAAATTAGTGGGTATGTTATAATAATATGCTTGGTTGGGAGGATAAATGAGTGGGTATGTTATGGATCACAAATCCATGGCCGAAAACGCTTTACTGGCACACGACCGGCAAGATCCCGTCGATTTTGCCCCAATATGATGACTTTTGCCAACGACCAGCGGTGGTTGCTAGCGGCCAACGGTAGTCTTGGGTGGTTGGAGGTATTTTGTTAAATTTTAAACTTTTATGGCTAGGGTGTTTTAGCTATATTTTCAAATGTAGGAAGTTTGAGGTAATTTTTATTTGGTAGACATATGAGGGCAAATGTGTCTGAAATGATAAAAGATTAAGGACAAAATATGGTCAAATTTAAGATTACCTCGGTAATCTCAAGATAATCTTATATTAACACCCTTTGGGAAGGTAATATGATTACCCATAATATTACAAACAGTAAACATTATTTGTAATAAAAGATTAAGTAATATTTTATTATTTGACAATCAAACAAGAGAATATAAAAAATTAAACAAATATTATAAGATTAATCTTATATTACCTCGAAGTAAACGCAAACTTAGATAATAATTTTTTTAATAACAATGAATATAACTTTGTTTCTAGGATCATGTCTTACTGTGTACTAAAGAATGATTGATGAAGCTACCAGGGAAAGTAGGCAAACCTTAAAAACGACAGAGATAAGTTAATAAAGTGGTGGGAATGAGCGGGCATGGGCAACAGGCTTGTGATTTGGATTGACTAAAATTAAATTCAAGTTATAGTGATGTGTAAAAATGTGATTGGATGCTGTTTGTGGATGGGATGGGACCTTAGAAGTCACAGTTGGTTTTGGTTGCTTGCTGTTCATTTGACCCAATTTCATTAATCGTGCCGTCTTAGTCATGTGTTCATATATATATATATTTTTTTTCTAATTAAGTAATATATATCTAAATTAATCTCTTGAATTTTTGAAATTATCAATTAAATAATCCTCTAATAATTATTCTTATTAATAATTATAAAAATTCAAACTCAAATCTATTTTAATAATATATCCAAAAATCAAAAGTCTTGAGTGAATCACCAAATTAAATCATCTTCACTTCCCCCTTTCCCTTTCTATCCTTTTACAATAAGTTAAAGCTTTATTTTAGGACAATTATTTTAAAAAAAAATTTCCTATTTTTAATTCTTTATTAACATATTATATTTTAATCAATATTTTATGATTACAGCTTTTTTTGTTTTAAATTAAAATAATTCCAAATGAAACATAATTTTCTATTCGCAATTTAACAGTAAAAAAATTGATATTGTTTTCTTTCTAAGAAATGAAAGCAAAATACTGTATATAATTTATTCTAGCATCCCATCTCTAAAATCTTTTTTCATTTAAAACTTAACCTAAAGTTCTTAATAACTTGTTATTTATAGTCTTAGAAAATACATGAATATGATTTTATATCATTTATCACTGCAAACATTTTCATCCAAATTACAAGATATATATATTATTTTCTAATTATATTTTTATAAATTTGATTTGATTTATTCTTGTCTATTAAAGTCATTTTTGATAAATTAATACTTAAGAAAAAAAAAACTTATATTTTCATAAACTCTATTTTTAATAAGTTTTACGCAAATAAACAGTAAAAAATAAAATAAATAAAACTTATTTTATAATCTTTTATTTCACTACGTAAAAATGAGAAATCAATATTTGATTCTAATGATTGTTAAAGAGAATTAAAAAAAAGTTGAACGCTTTGTGGCCTAAAGCTGCCTGACATAAGGTTAGATGATTAGTTCAACATAAACCCCTTTATTTGTTAATTTTGTGTTGCTTTTAATAAATCGACAAAAACTTTAATGACAAACAATCTTCACAAAAGATTGTTTCGAGTCCCATGAATTATAGAAATGATTACTATAGATCGGCATAACAAAGTTATAAAACCCAATAATAATAATAATTCTTAAATTGTCACTTTTGGTAACGAACTTTGATGCCGAGGCCCTTCTTCCTTTATATATATATATATATATATATATATATTTTTTTTTTTTTAAATCAAGCTTTTTGGAGTCATTTGGATCATATAATGTTTTATTATAGATGTATATTATATTAACAGAAAGAAAGATCACCTGGAAGATTATTGAGAATGTTTTGAAAATGTGTTTGATTGGTTCAAATAAATTGATGAATAATATGTTTAGTTGGGATGATAAATGAGTAGATATGTTATATAAATTACTAAATTGTCCTCCTTTTTAAATATTAATATAATAGTATTTATTATTATTATTTTTTAAATCATTCTTTTAACCCTTTACATTTGAAATTTTGGTAAAACACCTCAGTTAATTTGTAGCAAAATCACTCCCACCCATCCCAAGCCACTATTAGCAGCCAGCCACCATCGCCGACCGCCATCGACTGTCGACGGAATGACGCATGACTGGTCGTATATGGTCGGTCATACGCCGGCAAAGCCAGAAATGGCCAAATCTATGGCCATTTCACAACCAAAGATGCGTCGCCTTTTCACGACCAGATCTACGGTCGTGTTTGGTAGTGAAATGACCATAGAAACGCCAGATTTGGCCATTTTTGACCATGGATCTGCCAAAAAAGGCCTTGCCGGCGCACGACCGACCAGATCCCGCCAGTCGTGCACCATTACGATGACTAACGCTAGTGGTTGGCAGTGGTGAGTCACGACCTATGGTGGTCTTGGGTGGTTACGGGTATTTTGTTAATTTTTAAACTTTTTTGTGGCCAGGTGTTTTAGCTAATTTCTCAAATGTAGGGGGGTTGGGTAATTGTTATTTGATAGACATTTGAGGGCAATTGTGTTAGAAATAGTTTTTAATTAAAGGCAAAATGGGTCAAAAAATCATATTATCCCGGTAATGTTTTAATAACACCCTAGCCAGGTAATAAGGTTACCCCCCACATTACCAATAGTAAACACTATTTCCAATAAAAGATTCCCGTAATATTATATTACTTCCAAACCAAACATAAGAATCTTGCAAAAATAAACGAATATTACCCTCGTCATCTTATTTACCCCCGATCCAAACAACCCCATTGTACATAAATAAAAACATACATTAAATGGAAGAAAATGGTGTAGAAAAAAGAGGAAATTAAAATAGTGATGGTATTTCTGTCCAAAAAACTAATTTAAGTCATTTCGTACATTTGGGTTAATTGTTATTTAGTAGACATATAAGGGCATTTGTATCCAAAATATTTATTAATTAAGGGTAAAATTGGTATGAACAGTTGATTATCTTGGTAATAAAAAAATAACATCCTTTCAGATGATAATCGAATTACCTCCTATATTACCTACAGTAATCACTATTGGTATTGATCGATTACCAGAATCTTTGATTACTTGGCATCCAAGCGAGGTAATTACTGGATTAAAATATAGATTATCAGTATTATCTTTTATGACCTCGAACCAAACGCTCACGAATAGTTAATCTTTTGGGATGAGTAATTAAACCTTGGATAATTGAACAAAATAGTGGGTCTGGTTGGTGTAAAATGGTGTGCATGCATCATCGTTATGTGTTGTTTTGTGATTGACACAAAATGGGCTACAAGCTCTGTTTGTTTAACTTTTAAAATAATATTCGACCCGAATAGGATAAGATATGATATGACCAAATATGATAAGATTCTCATAATGTGTTTCCTTCATTTTTGAAAAATATTTTTTGAAAACATTTAAAATTTTATTTAACTCCATGTATTTGTTAATTTAGCTAAACACTTCCCTGCCCCCCAACAATAAAAATTTATAAATTAACAAAAACACGTCACCCACCCAACTAATTGTTGATAGCCAGCCACCATCATCGGACGGTAGCTGAAAGTCATCAAAATGACGCACGATCGATTGGATTTGACAGGTTATGCGTCAATGTGGCTGGAAAAGACCAGATCTATGACTAAAGATCTAGCCATTAATGGCCAAACTATGGCCATTGTTGACGGTCAAATTTCTGGCCGTCATCAATAGCTAGATAAACGCACGTCTGTCTAGATCCAATTGATCGTGCGTCATTCTTACGATTTTCAACCACCGTTCAACGATAGTAGTCGGCTACCAACAATTAGTTGGGTGGGTGGAGGTGTTTTTGTTAATTTATAAACTTGTATTGAGAAACGTAATTATCGGGCGGTGGTAGCTGACTACCAACAATTAGTTGGGTGGGTGATAGTGTTTTTATTAATTTATAAACTTTTATTGAGAAAAGTAATTATCGGACGGTGGTAGTCAGCTACCAATAATTAGTTGGGTGGATGTGAGTGTTTTTGTTAATTTATAAACTTTTATTGAGAAAATTAATTATCGAATAGTGGTGGCTGGCTAGTAATAATTAGTTAGGTGGGTGAAAGTATTTTTGTACATATATAGATTTTTATTGAGAAATATAATTATTAAATGTTTTGAGTTGAATAAGGTGTGATTAAATTTTGAATTAAATAGTTAATATTGAAACAAATAGTATATCTGAATAAGATAATAAGATGGGATTCAAAAGTGTACGGGCTAATTGTTTTGTCGTTATGGTGAGAGGGAGTGTATAATTAAATTATATTTTTTAAGAAAGCGACGTCTACTGAGTCTTTATTGGCGGTGCAAATTGAGGAGCCCCTCCGCCGGCTGCAGGTAGCCATCTTTCTTTAATTTAGTCTATTTAATTTTGCAATGTACGTATGCTACTGCTACTCACCGACTTCAGTTTGCTAATAGTTTAAGCACTCAGTTATCGGAATTGACATTTGGCTTCTTCCTCCACACAAAAGATAATAATATATAAAGTAAACATCCAACTGCATGTTTGGCTTCATATTTTAATCCATATTTTGGATCCTATTCTCCAAATAATGTTTAGTACAGTATTCCAGAAATAATACCTTATTTTTTAATTATATTTAAACCCCATAAGGTTATTAATTTCACTAAATACCCCCTGAAAAAAAAGTTTAAAAATTAATAAAAACACCCCCATCAACCCAACTTGTCAGATTCCGGTAACCACCGTCGGTGATAGCCGAAATCTGTACAACGGCCTAACTTCCGACCAGAAATGGCCGGAAGTTCACCAATGTGGCCTTTTCCGACCACATCCACCACGGATCTGGCAGTCAGCGACGGCCAAAGAAATGGCCGTCGTTGACCGAAAACGACAGCCACATCTTTGGCCATCGCTGGCCGTCGTTTGGCCTTTTCCGGCCGTCGACGGCTATAACAGACCGTAGATCTGGCCTTTTCTGGCCGGAAAAGGCCATAACGACGTGTTACGGCACAGATCCGACCGGTCTGTGCCGTAACGAAATTTTTCGGCCAGATTCCGGTGGTAGTAGCCGGAATCTGACACTGCAGGTGGTGGGGGTGTTTTTGTCATTTTATATGTTAGGGTCTTTAGTTAAATTAGTAAACCTAAGGGTTTTTTCAAAATTTTTTAAAATTTACCTCGTAATACTCCCCTATTCAATAACCCGATACTATCCTCAAAATCCTATCCAAAATACTAAACCAAACACACCAATATTATCCATATTCCCAATCCTATTCTCCAAATAATGTTTGGCACATTATTCCAGAAATATTACCCTATTTTTTTAATTACTTTTAAACCCCAAAAGGTTATTAATTTCATTAAATACCGCCTGAAAAAAAGTTTAAAAAGTAACAAAAACACCCCCAGGACCCATACTTGCCAGATTCCGGTAACCACCGTCGGTGATCGCCGGAATCTGTACAACGGCCTACCTGTCGATCATAAATGGCCGGAAGTTCATCGATCTGGCCGTCAGCGACGGCCAAATCTTAGCCGTCGTTGACCGAAAACGACAGCCACATCTTTGGCCATCGCTGACGGCCAAAGATGGTGGTCGTTTTGGCCTTTTCCGACCGTGACGGCCACAGCAGGCAGTAGATCTGGCATTTTTCGACCAGATCCGTGGTGGATTTGGCTGGAAAAGGCCATAACGATGCTTTACGGCACAGATCCGACCGGTCTGTGCTGTAACGAAATTTTTCGGCCAGATTCCGGCGGTGGTGGCTGGAATCTGGCACTGCAGGTGGTGGGGGTGTTTTTGTCATTTTATATATTAGCGTCTTTAATTAAATTAGTAAACCTAAGGGTTTTTTCATAAATTTTTAAAATTTACCTCGTAATACTCCCCTATCCAACAACCCAATACTATCCCCAAAATACTAAACCAAACGCACCCCAAATAATTGTTTAATGACATTATCTTATTTATAGGCTTTTAAAATATTATTTTATTATTTAAATTTATATTATGTTTTTAATTTCGATATTATTGTGACTCCATCATCACTATTTTTTTTTTTTTTTTCCAATTATCACTTATAAAAACCCTTCAAACACTACTCCCATTAACCCTGTCAATCGCTAACAATCGACTGATTAGGATTTGTGTAGCCGCCTCTCATAAGTCAAATTCTAATTAATCTCAATAACAAAATTCAACTTTCTACCACTAAAAGAGTCTTTGACCTTCCCTTTTCAAAAGCTCTAACAGTCTGAGTCGAATTTACTCTTTATTATCCACTGAAATATAAATTTGAGTAGTAAAATAGTATTTTAAAAATCAGTGGATGAGAAAGTGTCATTAAGTTATTGCTTGGTGAGAAAAAGTCGTTAACTCTAATATATAGTACATATTCATGTTATAATATAAGCTTAATGATTTGGAGGAAATCTCATGAGGCAACAAAGAAAAACATGTTCTACGATGCAAGATGACACGATCAATAAATGAACAACAAAGCTACGAACACCGAAAAACTTGCACCAAAATTGTGTACCAACCTACGTGTAACACGCCTCTGATTTTTTTAACAATTTTTTTTCTAGTGAATGGCCGTCCATCAAATTTGGACGGCCGTTCACTCACATGGACGCCTGTCCATATTATATGGATGGGCGTCCATATACAAGGGACGGGCGTCCCCATTTAAAGGACACCTGTCCCTGATTAAAATACAATTAAAAAAATTTGTTAAACATACTTTTGGATGGGCGCCCACAAATAATGGACGCCCGTCCTTCACCCAAATATGAAAAAAAAAAACAAATCTTTGGGGACGCCCGTCCACCAATTGTGGACGGTCGTCCCTTACTTTTGGACGGGCGTCCGTAAGAAATGGACGCCTGTCCATTATTTTGCTTTTACAAATAAAAAAAAAAAACTCTTTGGACAGCCATCCAAAAATTATGGACGACCGTCCTTTCACTGTGGACGGGCATCCGTAAGTAATGGACGTCTGTCTATTATTTTGCTTTTACAAATCTAAATAAAAACGATGGACGACCGTCCACAAATTGTGGATGCTCGTCCAAAAGTAATTCTTAAAAAAAAAAAAAAATTTAAACACTGGACGACTGTCCCTAAATGGTAGACGGCCGTCCCTTCATTGTGGACGGCCGTCCATAAAGAATGGACGGGCGTCCATTACTGAAGGACGCCCATCCTTTAATGTAATTAAAATTAAAAAAAAAAAAAAAAACTCGCGTTAAGTTAAAACATTTTGGGGAAGTTTGTAAAACTAAAACTGACAACCATTACCATCTTCTTCGTCTTCCATCTGCGTTTTAGGGTGTTCTTCGTCTTCGCGCTGTTGATCTTCTAGATTCGCAATTCTGCGCTTGTTCTTCGTCTTCGTCATCTGCCGTCGGTAATTAGACAATTTCTTTTTCAATTTTTTTTTTTGGTTGGATGAATGTGTTGAATGAAGTTGAGTTGATGAAGAGAAATCCAGTCAATTTGGTGGTACTTGTTTTTGTGATTGATAAATATAATTGTTTTTCCATTGATAAATAGAAATGTAGTTTATTTTGATGAATGTCTTAGGCCTGAATTTGATTCTCTGTATTTACACTGCACGCCATTGGATGAATGTGTTAGGCCTGAATTTGATTCTCTGCATTTACACTGCATGTAATCTTGAAACTGTTTCTGTCAAATTCAAACATTCTTGATCATGTGAACAATACAGAACACAAAAGAGGTATGCATATTCTTTTATGCAGTCAAGAATTTAGATGAGCTTTATTTTATCATTGACCATAATAGTAGTTTAGCATCAACTGAAATTGTTACAACTTCTGTTGAAATGATAATTAGCCAGACCATGGTTCCTAACGAATGTGATGACTTGATGATTAGCCTAAGACCATGGCTACCAACAATGTCTAAACTCAATCCATTTTAATTGCTGCATATGGCAATGAAGATTTCTTGTATGATTCCTCTCAGTATAGTACTTTTCTGAATTTCTCATGGTATAAAATTTTGGTGATGCAAAAATAGATGGGCGTGATTGAGACTTGTGATGATTATTGGATTGTTGTTTGCTCTTTTATTGATTTATTTGTTTTCAAATGTGGTGTGAGAAAGGCTTGAATCTCAGCCTCAAGTTTACTCAAAAGCGACAACTTGTTGCTAGTTATCATCACCACCTCCTTTTAATGTCACCTACTTATTTGAGAAACCCAGAAGCATAGGTGCATACTTTTGCTATCCGAGATACCTGAGTGAGATGTTCCTAAGAAATATTCTCAGCTGCGGATCTATTTTCCAACCACTGATGCTTTGCAGTTACTACCTCTTTTCTCATTTCTTATGATATTGGTAGCTTGTTTAACCTCTGAAATTTTACAGTTCTTTCTGTTGGATTTTCATATAAGATATATTAAGCTTCAGTGCAACTTATTATTAGTGAATTATTACCTTTTAAAAAGACTATTGTGTCTCGCTGTGTTTAATGGCTATTTCTTAGAAATCATCTAGATGATGATCTGAACGCTACTTTATGTTTATTAAGTGATGGTGTATAAATGGTAAAAGGTGTAAATGCTCCTCTAGGTAACTGGCTTGATATCAATACCATATCTTTTTTTTTTTTTGTAATTATTAATCCTGAATATATATGCCCACAAATACCATACTTTACCGAGTTAGAAGAGGCAACAAAATTAGAGGGAAATAAACCAATTTCAAAAGAAACCAATTTTCATAATAAAACAAAACTGGACTGAGATTCATTCATCAATTGAACTGTCGAAATGTCTACAAATATGATGTCCATACAATATTTATCAAATTCAAACATTCTTGATCATGTGAACAATACATAACACTTCTTTTTATAGAAATCTACCTATTCTTTTTCAGGAATAGGATAGAAGAAATCTACATAATACGTATTGCTAGATAAGAATTCTTGACTGCATAAAAGAATATGCATACCTCTTTTGTGTGTAAATTTTCATTTTCATTTTAATGAGCAAGTTCGTATATAAATTTTATTCAGTCTTTTGAAGTTGTTGTAGATTTACTTTGCTCTATTACTAGTCTCCACCTGCTGGATAATGCCTCCATGCTGCTCATTTCTTCACAATTCGACCTTTTGCCATTTGTGCTTTAGAATCTTCTTGGCATGCCCTTTCTATGTTGTATAAGTTGAGTTCTTATCTCAAAGTGTATATGTTAAGAGTAATTGGGTCTATGTCTTTGGTAGATTATGATGGTTTTTTTTATGTATACAGGTTTTAGAACAAGCGAAATAGTGAGGGCAAAAAACAACCATTCCTCAGGAGCACATCCTCTTTGCAATTCAATTTTGAGACTTGCGACTAAAAAACAATACGAGGACTTGTCGAAAAGAGATATTTGCCTCGGAAGAAGTTTGTATTTAGGACTCTAACAAGTTTAGGTTTAGTTGGTAAATTATGGTTGGATTAATCATTTGAAATGGGACCATTTGGTCAGTATGAGATATGATGGATATAGGCATTTGATATATGATTTTTTTGGTAGTTTGGAAGTTGCAGAGACAGACAGTGATCATTTTCAGGCTATACAATGTTCTTTAGATTAAAGAATCAGAACTTTGTAGTGACACCACAAGATTTAGCAACCTGGATAGGATTTGATTGTGAAGGTTTGGAAAACGTATCTAGAAACTGGGATTCCAAACAAGCTTGGATTATGTTTCCGGGACAGGGACTTACTATCCACATAGGTATAAATCTACAAAGTTACAGAATCCTGCTATGGAGTATTTCACAGATACTTGACTTTCACATTTAATGATAGGAAGAGACAAATGGAAATGTACGGTTAAAGATTTGTTGTTCATGGAAGCAGCAGTAGCAGGGAGGCAAGTTAATTCAGCATATGAAGAACTTCTCAACAGCCTCCTCATCCTCCAGTCAACCTCCACCCCCTGCACCATGATGAAGAATTTTTCCCTTTGTTTATAAATAGATTGATTTGAGCGGAGTTGTTAATAAAGAGTGTAGTTTGTTTATAAATAAATCTGTCTTTTGTTTATAAATAGATTTGTCTTTTGTTTATACATATGTCAACAACTCTTTTCAATGTATATGTATATGTAATACTAGACATACCCAAAGACATAAAAATTCAAATCTTAAAAGAAATGCATATCCAAAATGTCATGTACAATTGGAGTCTGCAATGTGACGATAATATATACTGAAAACATTCATAATAAGTTACATTAACGTCATTATCATGAATTCACTATCCTACACAACCAATGACGAAAATACAAAAAATAAAACAATTGTATAAGCATACAACTCAACTGCATTCGGTAGAAATTAACCAAAGCATGAAAAATTTATACCAAATACAATTCTATATGCTTCAACCTGGCAAAAATATCAAACATCTCCCAACGAGACATGTTCATCATTTACAAACTCCTGTCCAGTATAGAAATTACTTTGTCATGTGAGATTTGGAACCGGACCAGTGGACATCTGTCATTGTTTAACAACCACAATTTAGCACACGTTATAGAAAACTCAAGGCAATTACAATTATACAAGATACATAACACATACCTGTGTAGTAACAACATCGTTCAACAACACTTGAGTTTCCTCATCGGCCACGGAAGTACATGAAAGAAACTGTTCCTTTTGTCGCTGTACCGATTATCCTTTTCCTAAAAAGTATCATAACACATTAATAATCAAATAAGTAAATAATGTTTCAAAAAAAATACTGAAATAATGTATAAGTCATACTAATTCTTTGTTTTTGTAATTTTTTCTTTTTAACCCTATGTACAATTTCTTCAATCTTCGACTGCTTTCTTCTACATGGAGGACGACCTTTGCTACGAGCTGCCTGTGGACTAATGATTAGGGTATTCCCCTCTTTAGCAGGACTGTCCCCATCTTGACTAGTCAAACTGGTTCTGGAAGAGATGTTCACTGTTGTACCAAGCCCTCCCTCACTTTCCTTTTGCTTCAACTGTTTCCTCATGTCAATCATAAACTCCGTCATCATATTATAATCTTCCTCATTGTTTGATGCCAGATCCGCTACTGTTAGCATTAAATTAGACAACTTATAGAAACGTTGTCCTTTAATGTTGGTGCTCCACCTAGTATAACTGATCTTAATTTTCGTATGACATCTGTTCACATTTTTCCTCCAACGCCGTAAAATGTACTTTTTCGGAACATGTGAAACCCTTTTATGAATCAACACCATAATGGCATGTCTGCATAAAATCCCCCTGAACTCAAACAAATGAAAAGTACAACGAATATCACACTAACTTTCTTCAAAGTATACTGCATGAGGAACACGGCGACTATTGTCTCCAAACCAAACATCTTCCCAAACTTGAAACTCCTCGCATGAATCACATTTTTTCAGAAAAGATAACTCACAATAAATCTTCCCCGCAATCTCATCTTGAAGCTCTTTAAACTTTGCAGTTGTGTATGCACTTTGAAATTGTTTCTCCATGAGGTAATTAGTTATGCATGGTATCTAAAATTTGAAAGATCTAAAATCAGCCTCCCTTTCTTTTTCCACTTTAGCTCGCAATGTATTATCATATTGTTCCACAAATTGTTTCAAAGTGGTTTTGGAATTGACATACCCATCAAAAAATGCATGCATACTTTCACTACGTTGGGTAGTAGACATACTTGCCCAGAAAGTATCTTTAAGAAATGCAGGCACCCATCGTACTCTTTCTTTGTACAATCCACATAACCATGCATTCTCGTGAAGGTTGTGCACATCAATAAATTGGTTCCACCGCTCTTCAAACTCTTCACGCGTAAAGGAATCATACACAACATTTTGCAACTTAAACTTGATAGTTTCATATCCCTTATACCCCCTTAACTTTTCAGACAGTTTCTTTATTATATGCCACAAACACCACCTATGTCTTGTACCAGGGAAAACAATCTCAATTGCATTTTGCATGGCCTTATCTTGATCAGTGATTATTCCATTAGGAGCGACATCCATGCATTCAAGCCAAGAACGAAATAGCCATACAAATATCTCAGTGTCCTCATAAGAAATTCACCCACAACCTAACAACGATGAATGTCCATGATAATCAACCCCCACAAAAGCAGCAAATGGCATGTCACACTTGTTTGTTAGATACATTGTGTCAAAGGTGATAACATCACCAAATTCTTTATATGCAGCCCTACATCTAGCATCAACCCATAGCACATTCTGTAATCGACTCTCTTCATCTACATCACTCATGTACCAGAAATTTGAATTCTCCTTTTGCATTTTCCTAAAATACTCAAGTATTGCGGAAGCATCTCCAACTCCAAGTTGTAACTTTCTCACCCTTTCAATGTAGTTCCTATAATCTTTTTCTATAAACGTCAAATTCTCTACACCTCTTGCCTCAACTGAACATGACTGAAAATTTTTACACGGTCTAATCCCAGCCACATCATTAACTTCAAGTCGCCTTTTCATATAAGGTTGTATCGTTTGGTTAACCTTGAAATATCTTCTTTTTGTCGGACTTGTAAGATCATGGTTATGTTCAAGTACAACTGATTTAATTTCCCATTTGCATTCACCATTCAAAGCTGCACTAATCCGACTCTTACAATCTGTTTTGGCAACAGGTTGTTTTTTCAAGGTATTTCTAGACTTACATCTCTCCTTTCCAGAACAAGAACATGCCACTGTCACATATCTCATCTCTCCATCTTCGCCTTTCTTTGACGTACGTATCATTGCTTCAAATCCTATTTTGTTACCATACCGTTTGTAATACTTCACCAGACTATCAACTGAATCAAACACCATTCCAATATGAGGCTCTACTTCTTCCTTTGCACATCCCATATCTTCTAATTCATCACGTTCATTTTCCTGATTTAATAGTTTTATAATACATAAAATTAGAATGTACTAATACAACACATCAAAATAAACAATACGATACAATAAATTTAAAATCATGTTAACGAAAAAGTAGGTTTCGAGCACAATTTACCTCAACATCATTGAAATGAGGCAAACTGGACTCTTCCATATTCTGTAATTTAATGTAAATCAAATACTAGTGTTCACGTTCACGAAATCTGATTCATAACAATCACTAACAAATTTTCTCTATCAGTTTTTTTCTATTGTAACATATATTTAATCCAAAATATAATATAAAACTAAATAAATGCATAAGTTATATAAAAATTTCCACTGTAAAAAACTAAATAAATGCATAAATTATATAAAAATCGGTTATTAACCTAGACAAATCTTTCTAATCTCCCTTTCCACTGTAAAAAATGGCTATGGTTTGATGAAAAACTTATAGCTTTCGTTCTTCACACGGTAGCTAGAAAATGAGGAAAAAATGTTTGTTGCAGGAAGAAATGGCTGAGGAATGCAGACGCAACACAGAGGCGAAGAACAGATGACAACGATGAAGCAGAAGGGGACGACGAATTTTGGCGCTGGTTTTCTTTCGCTCGAAGAATTTTAGTGCTTGTTGTTGGAGAAGCGTATTGGAGAAGCTAATGTAAATAAAAAAAATTTATTAAAAAAACATTTTTTTTAAATTTTAATTACATTAAAGGACGACCGTCCCTAAATGGTGGACGACCGTCCATTCTTTATGGACGACCGTCCATAAGGGTTGGACGACCGTCCTTTACATAAGGGACGGCCGTCCAACCCTTATGGACGCCCGTCCACAATGAAGGGACGGTCGTCCACCATTTAGGGACGGTCGTCCAGTGTTTAATATATATATATTTTTTTAAGAATTAATTTTGGACGGGCGTCCATTACTTACAGAAGCCCGTCCACAATAAAAGGATGGCCGTCCATCGTTTTTATTTAGATTTGTAAAAGCAAAATAATCGACGGGCGTCCATTACTTACGGACGCCCGTCCACAGTGAAAGGACGGCCATCCATAATTTTTGGACGGCCGTCCAAAGAGTTTTTTTTTTTTTTTATTTGTAAGAGCAAAATAATGGACGGGCGTCCATTTCTTACGGACGCTCGTCCAAAAGTAAGGGACGACCGTCCACAATTGGTGGACAGGTGTCCCTAAATATATTTTTTTTTTCATATTTGTTTGTAGGACGGGCGTCCATTATTTGTGGGTGCTCATCCAAAAGTATGTTTAACAAATTTGTTTAATTGTATTTTAATCAGGGACGGGCGTCCTTTAAATGGGGACGCCCAGCCCTTGTATATGGACGCCCATCCATATAATATGGACGGGCGTCCATGTGAGTGAACATCCATCCAAATTTGATGGACGGCTGTTCACTAGAAAAAAATTGTTAAAAAAATCAGAGGCGTGTTACACGTAGGCCGGTACACAATTTCGGTGCAAGTTTTTCGGTGTCCGTAGCTTTGTTGTAAATGAAAAGTGGAGAAATAATCTATTGAATAATGTTGAATTTATGATTGGCTCGGTGAAGACAGCCCCCACCAGTCACCGCATGTTTGGGGCAGCCTTTAGATTGTGATAATATATAGGCCGAACGACTTATACCTACCCAAGGTTTGACAAAACGATGATTGGTACCAAAAGGTTTCAAAACGATAAACAGGTACCTTTCGTTAGTGAAAAGACTAGAATGCCCTTTGAGAAATATTAGTCTATTTTTTTAATTACTTTTAGACCCCTTAAGTTTATTAATTCCATCAAATACCCCCAGAAAAAAGTTTAAAAATTAATAAAAACACCTCCACCCACCCATACTTGCCAGATTCCAGCGGCTACTGCCGGTGGTAGTCGGAATCTGTCACAATAGTCTACGCCACCACCGAAAATGGCTGTTAATTCACCGATCTAACATTTTCCGGCCAGATCTGATGTGAAAAGGCCATATCTGGCCGGAAACTGATGGCCAAAGAAATGGTCGTCGTTGACTGTCAACGACGGCCGCAAAAATGGAGTGTTGCGACTATCAACGGCCAGATTTGGCCGTAGATTTGGCCGTAGATCTAGCCGGAAAGGCTAGATCACTGAATTACCGGCCATTTCCAGTGGTGGCGTAGACCGTTGTAACAGATTCTGGCTACCATCGGCGGTGGCCGCCGGAATCTGGCAAGTAAGGGTGAGTGGGGGTGTTTTTGTTAATTTTTAAACTTTTTTGTGGGGGTATTTGATGGAATTAATAAACTTAAGGGGTCTAAAATAATTAAAAAAATAGACTAATATTTCTCAAAGGGCATTCTGGTCTTTTTACTAACAGAAGGTACTTGTTTATCATTTTGAAACCTTTTGGTACTACTCTGTTGTTTTGCCAAACCTTGGGTAGGTGTTGGTATTTCCCCTAATATATACAGTATATATTAATTGTTGCACCAGCAAATCCAAGGGCTAATATTATTTTCCTTCTTCGTTCTATCAATTGTTTATAAAATATTTTATTACCTTTTGCAACCATGCAATTTATAAAAACTTTGAATTTCGATAAAATAATCTTATACATATAAATTCTTCTAAAAAATATTTATTAAATAACACGTTTTGCATGATCGTCACACAGTTATTTAACATAGTTTTAGCTTTTACTATTTCAATAGTCATTTGTAATATCATTTTGTGTATGTTAATTTATATATGCAAATATGCAGTGTAATACCGTGGGGTATCAAGAACCCAAATCCAAATTCACCACAAATGTATCTGAAATGCATGTGTACTGAGTTCTTAGATCATGTAGTTGGTGTAGATATAAAATATTATATATATATTTTTTTTAATAACAAATGAATATAACTTTGTTTCTAAGATCATAAATCAATTGTCCCATTCAAATTATAAGATTCATTTTACATAGTGATTGGATTGCGAAGCAATTTGATCAAAATTTATTGATATAAATCAAGTTTAATTTATTTTTATTTTTTTTTACTGCAAGAGACAAATAGATGTTATATATTTACAATTTGTTATTTTTTTTTCTTTTCTTCCTTACTTATATGAGAGAAAGTGAATAATAAACAAAAGAGTCTACCATTTTTTTGTTTTTTTTTTTTTTTGGATAGATGGTATTGGTCAGTTTGCATATACTTAAACTAATCTTCCGAATCCATCAAATATACTACAAACCACATGGTCAGGTAAGCTACAATATATTATTATAGTGACTCTAAGATTTAAACCCAAAAATTTAAGAAATGAGCAAATATCTTTGATTGTTAAGCCAACCTCTTGGATTGGGTCTAGCATTTTCCATGTTTATTAATTGGTTTCCTCTATGAAATTTATTTTTTCTGAAATAATATAATTAAATCAAATATTAGATTTGATAAAATATCAAAGTATGCTGGAGAGTAACAAACTGAGCATATATGTCAATTCTGGATTTCAACTTGAAATGTGGTCTTAAATTTTCCACAAGATTATGATTATGTTTTAATAATTTAACTATGCAATTTATTGTGGCTGTAACTGTTATAGTTAATGAGCTCGCCGAACCAGCCACATGCAGCCCTGTTCCTCTGTCCAGTTCAACAGTGAAGAACATGACACTGAAAAAGTGAAATTGCCGGATTATATTAGGCGGTTATATCTTAAAAACTCAAAAATATATTTATTTTAATATTTTTAAATCTTATTTATTTTATATCACTTATAAATATTAATAATTATTTTTTTCGTAAAATAACTCAATTTTACTTCTAAAAAAAAAATATTATTCTAAAAATCATCAAATAATAAATTAAAAAAACCATATAAATATTGGTTTCATTAAATCTGAAAATAAATTCGTGTAGAAAGTTGAATATTTCGAGAATCGGGAAGAACTGAGGTGAAACGACAAGAATAGAGAATATGTTGCGAATATGACGAGTGAGATCGGCCTCTTTTTACGTAAATAAATGGAGAGACGATTATTATTATCCACGTATTTATTTAAGCAGAAATGGAAAGAAGAAGAACGAAGACAAGACACGTCCACTTATCATAGACGTGAGCCATGACGACATGCGACTCAGTTCCATGATTCTCCTTCCCACCATTTTATCTTTCCATTTTTATGATTATAAAATCTTCACTCCGCCAATGCCCTTTGCTTCAAACTTCAAAATTTTGTCTCTGCACCTCCACAGAGCCAGACACAAGAAAAAAACATCAAGAAAGTTTAAGACTTTATTATCAGTTTCATTAATTGTATTAATAAACGTAGTAGAAAAGCATTGGAGAAGATCTTGTGCTGATGGTTGGTTTCTTTCTTTTTTGTTTTTCTTGTTTTTGGTTGGTAAAAATGTTGTCAAAATGTAGGAGTTGTTTAATTGGTTTTGTATACTTCTTCTGTTTGATTCGTTTTTTAAATTAATGCCCAATTGCCCATTTCGATCTTACATCAATATTTTGACGTATTCACAATGCCGTTTTTAATTTCCTTGTTTGGTTGAAACTGGAGTCAGACTCGGGTACTGCTTCGTTCTTTCTTTCTTTTAACCTTTCTTTTATAAAATGTTATCTTGCTGCAGTTGCTTAATTTTTAGATTGCTTTGTTTAATTTAATTGTTTTATTTTTTATTTTTATATATAAGGGAGTGTCTATCTGGATCTCATAGTAATTTTTAACACTAAAGAATCCTATATTAGATTCTCTTCCTGGGATTGAAATGTGAGAATGAGAGTTAGACGTTTTTCATACACAAACGCGTCTCTCTCTCTTTTACCTCTCTTGCTGTTTCGGAATTTTGTTGATGGAGCTGGTTTTCACGTTTTGAATTTGTGTGAACTTTTACAGGAACATTTGAACCTCAGCTTCTTGTAGAGTACTGTGAGTTAGAGAAAGAGGAGAGAAAAGAAAAGGTCCTAATTTGAGGTTATTTTTGAGGTACAATGGACTTCTCCTTATCTTTTTGTACATGTTCTAACTTCAATTTTGTTTCAGTAACAATGCAACTACTAAGCTCCATTGGAGCTTACTGCATTAGTTTGGTTTGTTCATAATTTGTATCCTCTTCCCACTTGCATTCATGATCTTTTTCTTTTTTACTCTTGTGGGTGGATTTTCACCTTTTTCTTGCCTTATTGTTTCTTTCAATCAAAGCCAGAAATTGATGACAATTCTTTTAATGGATGATCTGAACATTTAGTGATAAAAAAATTCTTATTATTTATATTTCTTTTTGTTGGTATGCAAATCAGGGCTTGGAGAGCAAGAAAAAAGATAAAAAATGATGGAGGATCTATGGTTAATGTTCTGTGGGAATCTGGTTGTTCAGATACTTCTGGAAAGCGAAGCAATTCTCTTTTTTGTGTTTCAGTAACACCAATTCATGTATCAATCATGCATTATCATTTGCTTTGATGTTTTGCTTCTGGTCATGCTCTTATTCATTTGATTCAAAGTCATCATCAAAAGGCTTCACACTCTGGCACGTTTTCAACGATTTGCACCACTGCAGATAATAGCTGCAGTGCTCAATGGATGTCTTGGATTAGTGTATCTGGTTTTAGGCATTTGGATTTTGGAAGAGAAGCTGAGGAAAACTCGACTGCTTTACCTTTGAATTGGTGGTTATATTACTGATTCAAGGTGTCACATGGTTTGTTGTGTTTGACAATAAGCCTAAGGGGAAGCCGTCTTCCAAGAGCACCAATGCGGCTACTGTCCATTCTTACCTTCTTATTCTCTGGGATGGTGTGTGTTTTATCTACTTTGCTGCCATACTTAGCAAAAAAATATCAATAAAAATAGCCTTAGATGTTCTTTCTTTCCCTGGAGCATTGTTGCTGCTGATATATGCTTATAGGGAAATAACCATGAAGAAAGTGACACAAAGGCTAGCGAAAGTGGTCTATATATGACCCTTTGAATGGTGAGCCAATGGGATAAGTAAAACTGATTCTGTTGTCAGTTACTGGATTTTCCAAGCTGGTTTCTTCATTAACTATCATTCTGGTGGTTGAATCCATTGATAAAAGGGGTAGGGAGAAGACTCTTGAGGATGAGAGACATACCTAGTCTGCGTGAGGCAGATCGAGCAGAAAGCTGTTTCTCAATTCCTGGATCAGTTGAACAAACAGAAACAAATTGAACCATCATCTCAACCATCAATCTTGAGGACAATAATAATATGTCACTGGAAAGAGATTTTCGTGTCTGGGTTCTTTGCTTTGCTAAAGATTCTTACCATCTCAGCTGGTCCTCTGCTACTGAATGCCTTCATTTTGGTTGCTGAGGGAAGCACAGCTTTCAAATATGAAGGTTATGTCTGGCCATAGCCCTTTTCTTTGCAAAGAGCTTAGAATCCTTACACAAAGGCAGTGGTATTTCAGAAGCAGACTAATTGGTTTGAAGGTCAGTCTTTGCTCACAGCAGCCATTTACAAGAAGCAATTGAGATTGTCAAATGCTGCCAGGCTGACGCACTCAGGTGGTGAGATAATGAACTATGTTACAGTGGATGCTTACAGGATCGGAGAATTCCCTTTCTGGTTCCACCAAACCTGGACAACAAGTCTGCAGCTTTGTATTGCCCTTGTAATTCTCTTCCGTGCCGTGGGTTTAGCAACAGTTGCAGCCTTGGTGGTTATAATCCTCACTGTGCATATCAACACCCACTTGCAAAGCTGCAACACAAGTTCCAAAGCAAGCTCATGGTTGCACAGGATGAGAGACTCAAGCTTGTCACGAGGCCCTTGTGAACATGAAAGTTTTGAAACTGTATGCATGGGAAACCCATTTCAAGAAGGTCATTGAAAATTTACGGAAGGTGGAATATAAATGGTTATCCCAGTGCAGTTGCGAAGGCATATAATAGCTTTCTCTTCTGTGTCATCGCCTGTGTTGGTTTCGACTGCCACCTTGGGGCATGCTATTTCCTCAAGATTCCTCTATATGCTAGTAATGTTTTCACTTTTGTTGCGACTTTACGTCTTGTTCAAGACCCTATAAGATGACCCTGATGTTATTGGAGTTGTCATTCAAGCAAAGGTTGCATTTGCACGTGTTGTGAACTTCCTTGAGGCACCAGAGCTACAGGGTGCACTGTGAGGCAAAAGGGCAACTTGGAGAATGTAAACCATGCCATTTTCATCAAATCAGCCAATTTTTCTTGGGAGAAATTCTTTGAAGTCCACGCTGAGAATATAAGCTTAGAAGTTAGACCTGGAGAAAAGGTGGCTGTATGCGGAGAAGTTGGTTCGGGAAAATCGACCCTTTTAGCAGCAATTCTTGGAGAAGTTCCAAAAACTGAGGGAACTGTAAGTTGCTACTGTTCTTATTCTATCTTCTGTAGTAGTAGATACTTGTAAACCTTTTCTAATTTTCTCCTGATAGTTGGTCTGCACTTCTAAAGTTTGTAATCTTGCATTTATAGGCCTAATATAATTTTAAACCTGTTTTTTTTTTTTTAATATCTGTAGATTCAAGTGTATGGAAATATATTTAAACCTGTTTTTTTTTTTAATATCTGTAGATTCAAGTGATGGAAAGATAGCCTATGTTTCCAAACAGCTTGGATCCAAACTGGGAGCATACGAGAGAACATTTTATTTGGGTCTTCTATGGATAGCCAACGATACCAGAAACACTTGAAAGGTGTTCCTTGGTCAAAGATCTTGAGTTGCTTCCTTATGGTGATCACACTGAAATAGAGAAAGAGAGTTAATTTGAGTGGTGGTCAGAAGCAAGATTCACTGGCTCGTGCTCTTTATCAGGATGCTGAATATTATTTGTTGGATGATCCATTCAGTGCTGTGGATGCTCATACGGCCACAAGTTATTTAATGTAACTGCTTTTCTTTTTGAACATGATCTCTATAATACCTTGGTTTTCGGAAAGCTAACTTAAACTCTCCCAGGAATATGTTATGGGAGCACTTTCAGAGAAGGCAGTTTTACTTGTGCTCATCAAGTTGATTTCCTACCTGCATTTGATTCTGTTTTGGTTAGTGTACTCTCAATTTCTTTTCTTCTCTTCCTTCTGTGTTTTGAAGTAACTTGAGATTTTTTTGTAGTCTGGATTTTCCATTTCTAGTTGCCATGTCATTATTCTGGAGCACTTTCAGTGTTAGATATCTTCTGTTACCTTAAGGGCTTAGTTGCTTAATCTAAACAAACTGATTGAATTTAATCAATTTGGATCTAGAATGCACTTGCTTGCAGCTTTAACCTCAACCATCTATTGGTTAATTACTATTTCTGCAATTTGATGGCATCTGCATCATCTTTCATGTCTTTTTTCATGTTCAAAGTCTCCAAACTTTTTTGTATTGTATGTTTTATGTTTGTATTAGATTCTATAAGTTATAGGACTATTGTTTTGGTTTCTATTCACCAAGTAGCCTATGAAAGAATACATAGTTAGTGTTGTCCGGTCTTAATAATTCGCTTCTTACTCTACGCAATGAACAATCTGGTCAGACAGAGAACACATAGTGACCGTGCAGTCGAAATAGATAATTGAAATGTATGGCTTTGTGCAAACTCTGTTGCATTTTTTCTTTTTTATGATCTTTCTATAACTAGTTATTGGTAGTAATCTTGTTTTTTCTGACAGTTAATGTCAGATGGGGAAATCCTGCGGGCAGCTTCTTATCATCAGTTATTGTCATCAAGTAAAGAATTTCAGGACCTTGTCAATGCACACAAAGAAACTGCTGGTTCTGAGAGACTTGCCGTTGTTACTTCTCAGAAGCATGGTACACCTGCTTAAGAGATCAAGAAGGGTTATGTGGACAAACAATTTAAAGCACCCAAAGGTGATCAGCTGATAAAACAAGAAGAGAGAGAAATAGGAGACACAGGGTTACAGCCATACATACAATATCTGAATCAGAACAAAGGCTTTTTGTTCTTCAGCTTGGCTGGTCTTTCCCACCTTGTATTTGTGTTTGGTCAGATATCACAGAACACTTGGATGGCTTCCAATGTAGATAATCCTCATGTTAGCACATTGCGGCTGATAGTAGTTTACTTAGTGATTGGATTTACCTCAACAGCATTTTTGCTGTGTAGATCTCTCTCTACTGTTTTCTTAGGTCTTCGATCATCACAATCTATATTTTCACAGCTTCTAAATTCTCTTTTCCGTGCACCTATGTCGTTTTATGACTCCACACCTTTGGGAAGGATACTTAGTCGGGTAAGCATCTTGATTGTAAAATGTTTGCCTACAAAGAGGGGTTGATGAAACTAATATTTCTTTTAATGTTTGAATGTTGGTCCTTAATATAGGTCTCCTCCGATCTGAGTATTGTTGACCTTGATATCCCGTTCAGTTTAATCTTTGCTGTTGGGGCTACCACTAATGCTTATACTAATCTTGGAGTACTAGCTGTTGTCACCTGGCAAGTTCTGTTTGTCTCAATACCAGTGATTTTTGTGGCTATTCGCTTGCAGGTAATATTATGCAAATTTTCCTAATGAGTTATATTCAGTGGGGCAGTCTTCTATAATCTTCCATGGGACATATATTTTGGAGTTGTCACGATGAACCTTAACAAGTAAGTTACTGATTATTATATAAATTTTCTTTTTTCAGAGATATTATTTTTCTTCTGCTAAAGAATTGATGCGGATCAATGGCACAACCAAGTCTTTTGTGGCAAATCATTTGGCCGAGTCAGTAGCAGGAGCTATGACAATAAGGGCCTTTGAGGAGGAAGAGCGTTTTTTTGCAAAGAGCCTTGATCTCATTGATACCAATGCTAGTCCTTTCTTCCACAGTTTTGCTGCAAATGAGTGGTTGATTCAAAGGTTAGAAGTGCTCAGTGCAGCTGTTATCTCGTCGGCAGCACTCTGCATGGTTTTGCTTCCTCCTGGAACTTTTAGCCCAGGTGAGTACTATTGGTATCTTCAAAGAGCCACTGCTATCTTCTAATTCGCAAATATCCATGGACATATTTTAGAATTTGAAATATTTTTTGAGACAGATTCTTCATATATCATTAAGCTACTAATTGTTATTCAATTACTTCTGTTATGTACAGGATTTATCGGGATGGCACTTTCTTATGGCCTTTCCTTAAATGTTTCCCTAGTTATGTCTATCCAGAACCAGTGTACTATAGCAAATTATATCATTTCTGTGGAAAGACTAAACCAATACATGCATGTACAAAGTGAAGCCCCTGAAGTGATAGAAGACAGTCGCCCTCCAGCCAACTGGCCTGCTGTGGGTAAAGTGGATATCTGCGATTTACAGGTAAAAATTCTATTATGTTCATTACTGTTCTGTCTGAATGGTGATTAGTATACTGAGAAATTTATTGATCAACAGATCAGATATAGGCCTGATGCACCACTTGTCCTTCGGGGCATCAGTTGCACATTTGAAGGAGGTCACAAAATTGGTATTGTTGGCCGAACTGGCAGTGGAAAGACTACTCTCATAGGTGCTCTATTTCGTTTAGTGGAGCCAGCTGGAGGGAAGATTATAGTAGATGGCATTGATATCTGTAAGATTGGGCTTCATGATCTGAGGACACGTTTTGGTATAATTCCTCAAGAACCTACACTTTTCAATGGCACTGTGAGATATAATTTGGATCCTTTATCTGAACATACAGACAAGGAAATATGGGAGGTAAGTTTCGATACTATTTTGTTCTCTGTTGATGTTTAGGATCTAACAGATGCTTTGACTGAAATTCTTGTTCATTGAAGTACTTTTTGGTTTTTTACATCTGCATGCTAATCATTTCCTGGGCACTTTCTTAGGTTCTTGGAAGATGTCAGCTTCTGGAAGCTGTCCAGGAGAAAGAAGAAGGCCTTGACTCCTTAGGTAAGTATAGTGGCATCTATAAATTTTCAGGCTTCTATTTTTGATAGTGATATTAACTATGAATTGGTAATATAGTTGTGGATGATGGATCAAACTGGAGCATGGGGCAAAGACAACTATTCTGTTTGGGGCGTGCGCTGTTAAGGAGAAGCCGGATATTGGTGCTTGATGAAGCAACTGCATCAATCGACAATGCAACTGACACCATTTTACAGAAAACTATTCGGACTGAATTCGCAGATTGTACTGTGATTACAGTGGCTCACAGGATACCAACGGTGATGGATTGCACCATGGTACTTGCCATTAGTGATGGTGAGTGACTGAGTCCCGTTTTTGAGCTTCATCTGATATTAATATAACTTAATGAAGGATTCATATATTTAAACAAGGAGTATTTTCTATGTTGCAGGAAAGCTTGTGGAGTATGATGAGCCAATGAATTTAATGAGGAGGGAAGATTCGCTTTTTGGGCAGCTTGTGAAGGAATACTGGTCTCAGTTGCACTCTGCAGAATCACATTAAAATGAAAAACTATTTCTTGTCTCTCTTGCCTTGGCAGCAAGAATTGTAAGTAGGATGTATAGTATTGCCGCAATATGTTAGGGGTAGAGAGCAAAGAACAAGAGGAACATTTGTTCCATTAGTCGGTTGCATTAAGCCGTATTCAAACCCCTATGCGTATTTATCAAAAGCATTGAGGTCTGGTACACCAGTTTTCTTAGGAATTTCAACAGCTTTTCTCATACTGCAAAATTAACTGGACCTTCTCCAAGCTTTCGACTTTGAAACACATGCAAATATGACCAAAAACGAAGATGGAAATATAAATGCTGAAAATGACCATAAATTAAACTATATTTTCTCACATGTGGATATGGGTATAATACTTGTCAAGTGAGCTGGCTGTGCTCTTCAAGTTTCAATAAGAAGCTTGTTGATTATCTTCAAGTCACAATAAGTACCATTTGAAAGAGAAACAGAAGAGAGCGAGGAAAAACTAAATCCTTAAACACATTGTTTGTCCAGTTTATGAAAGTGAGTGATTAGCCCACAAAATGGCTCACAAAAACTCTTTTGATATCTAGTATTTACAAAATAAAGGGACTTTAATTTTTAAACTAATTCAAACTTGGCATGCGTTGTAATATCATTCTTTGGTTGAAGAAACAAGAGGGAGAATCTGTCACTGGGTTTCTTTTAAAAAATGTTATCTTTATGCAGTTGTTTAATTTGTAATTTGTTTTGTATGGTGTCTTGTTTTTATAAAGGAATCAATATTTTAACGCATTAGCGTCCCGGATTAGAATTTTCATCCTGGGATTGATTTAATATATGACTATGAGAGTGAGACGTTTCTGATACAGGCTGATAAGTCTCTGTTGAAACAGTGATAATTTGCTGGAAATTTTGTTGGAAATTCAGTTTGTTTTTTAATCAATTTTTGGCGCCAAAGAACTGCTGCTGTCTCCTCTGTCTGCCGTGAATGGAGCTGCTTTAGTGGTTGATTTTTAGTGACATGTTTAGGTGCAATCAGCTAAGATTAAGGATGTATTTGTTGTAAACCTTACTTTTAAATTTCAAATCTGAATTGTCTGTTTTTAGTTGGTGTAATAGTAAGCTTTTGGATATATAAATTGTAATATGCATTGTAATGAAAGAGATTTTCTCTCAACTCAAATTCATTTTCATCTTTTCCTCAGTATTCCCGGCACTAAACACCAACAATTGGTATCAGAGCCACACTAAAATACCTGAAATCTCTCTTGCACTCAATCATCCATCTTAGCTCAAGAACACCTCCCATCTCAGCTCAAGAATATTCTATTCCAGTCTTCTTATTTTTCCTGCTTCAGACATCCAAATTGAATCAATGGTTGCTCAATCAGCCTTGATGTCACCTTTAGTGTTTAATGGGGAACATTATCATATATGGGCTATAAAAACGAAAGCTTTTCTTTGGGGTCAAGGGCTGTGGCAGTATGTGGAAGAAAACAGGCAGCCACCACCATTGGGACCAAATCCTACTCTGAATAAGATGCGAATGCATGAGGAAGAAGCTGCCAAAGCACTGAGAGCCCTATCCCACATCCATGCTATTATAACAGACCTTGTATTCACAAGGATTATGGCATATGAAACTCCAAAGGAGGCATGGGATAAGTTGAGAGAGGAATACATGGGAAGCAACACAACAAGGAATATGCAGGTGCTGAATTTAAGAAGAGAGTTTGAGATGTAGAGGATGCAAGAATCAGAGAAGGTTAAGGATTATATTGACAGGCTGATGAGTGTTGTCAACAAAATAAAGCTGCTGGGAGTGGAGTTAACAGACAGGAGAGTGGTGGAGAAAGTCTTGGTAAGCTTGCCTAAAAGATTTGAGTCCAAAATCTCCTCTCTTGAGGACTCAAGGGATATGGGGCAGGTTACTCTTACAGAGCTGGTTCATGCGCTACAAGCACAAGAGCAAAAAAGACTCTTGAGGCAAGAAGATGTAGGTGAGGGTGCAATATGGCAACTCACAAAAGTAAATCAGTTCGAGGGAACAATAGGAGATATGTCGGTGATAAGAAAGGGAAAGAAAGGATCGATGGTCAATGGGGAAAACTAGGTGGGATGAAGGAATATCCACCTTGCTCTCACTGTAAAAAGAAGGGGCATTTTGAGAAAAAATGCTGGTTCAGGCCAGAGATATAGTGTAGGGCCTACAAACAGTTTGTCCATATGGAGAGGATTTGTAAGAACAAAGGAGAGCAGCCCCAATAGCAAGCACGGGTGACAGATGATCAACAACCTGAACAAGGGACAAAACAGCTGTTTGTAGCCTCTTGCAGTGCAACACTAACAAGCTATGAAGGCTGGCTGGTTGACAGTGGATGTACAAACCATATGACACCACACCTGCAGGATTTTGTTAAATTAAATCCAGCACATCGGTCCAGGATCAAGATTACAATGGTGACTATGTTGAAGCAAAGGGAAAGAGAGATGTTGCAGTCCAGACCTCTACAGGTACAAAGCTCATTTCCAATGTACTCTATGCACCTGAAATTAGTCAAAGTCTTTTAAGTGTAGGACAAATGTTAGAAGACAATTATGTCTCGCATTTTGAGAATCAAATCTGTCAAATTTTGGACAGTAAGGGGTGTGAGCTGATGAAAGTTAAAATGGTGGGGAAGAGCTTCCCCATTAAGCTGAAAAGAATTGAAAATAGAGCTTGTAATGTAAGGGTAGATGGGTTTGAGAAATGGCATAAGAGACTTGGTCACTTTTATTATCAAGGTCTCAAGGAAATTCAAAGCAAGAAATTGGTCCAGAATTTGCCCGAAATAGAGGAGAGTAAAACTGTATGTCCAACTTGTCAACTTGGCAAGTTGAGTAGGCAGTCTCCTTCCCTGTAAACCAAGCCTGGAGAGCAGCTGAAAAACTCCAGCTCATTCATACAGATGTGTGTAGTCCTATGAAAACCTTGTCATTGAGTGGAAGTAGGTATTTTGTATTGTTTATAGATGATTGGTCCAGGATGTGTTGGGTGTATTTTTTGAAGCAAAAAGGAGAGGTTGCTGGTGTATTTAAGCAGTTTAAGCAATTGGTGGAAAACCAAACTGGAAAAACTATAAAATTCTTGAGAAGTGACAATGGTACAGAATACACTTCTCAAGAGTTTGAACAAGTATGCAAGGAAGCTGGAATTAGGCATCAATACAATAGCCCCTACACTCCACAGCAAAATGGAGTCAGTGAGAGGAAGAACAAATCAGTTGTAGAGATGGCAAGGTGTATGGTGGCAGAGAAGAGGTTGCCAAAGAATTTTTGGGCAGAAACTGTTAACACAATAGTGTTCTTACTCAGTAGGCTTCCCACAAAAGCCTTAGACAACAAAACACCTTATGAAGCCTGGTATGGAGTTAAACCAGCAGTAGATAGGCTCAAAGCATTTGGAAGCATATGTTACATTTTGGTTCTAGCAGCAAAAAGATCCAAGCTGGATGAGAAGGCCTTAATTGGCATTTTTATTGGTTATAGTAGTCAATCTAAAGCCTATAGGGTGTATGTTCCAGAAACAAAAAAAATTCAAATTTCCAAGGATGTCAAAATAGATGAGGATGGAGTTTGGAATTGGGAAGAAAATAGAGCTGATGTGGAGACAAAACCAAAATGGATAGAAGCTGTAGGTGATTGGATTATTGAGGATGATAAGAGTGATGCAGAAGAAGGACTCTCGGTTAGAGGTACCAGACCTTTAGCTGAGGTTTATGAGAGATGTAACATGGCTTCACTTGAGCCAACATGTTACTTTGAAGCAGCAAATTCAGAGGTTTGGAGAGCTGCCATTAAGGAGGAGCTGGCAATGATTGAGAAGAACCAAACTTGGAACCTGGTAGACAGACCTCAGAACAGAAAAGTGATCTAAGTTAAATGGATTTTCAAGAAGAAGCTCAATTTGGGTGGCTCAGTCTTTAAGCACAAAGCTAGGCTGGTTGTCAAAGGTTTTGCTCAGCAGTATGGAGTTGATTTCCTGGATGCCTTTGCACCAGTTGCAAGGCATGACACAATCGGGTTGTTACTTGCAGTGGCAGCACAATTTGCATGGAAAATTTTTCAGTTAGACGTCAAATCAGTCTTCCTCAATGGATGACTGAATGAGGAGATATATGTTGAACAGCCGGAAGGGTACAAAATTAGGGGAAAAGAAGATAAATATCTCCTAAAGAAGGCCTTGTATGGCTTGAAACAGGCACCAAGGGCTTGGTATAGCAGGATCAATGATCACTTATTGAGTTTGGATTTTGTGAGAAGTCCAAATGAGCACACATTGTATATTAGAGAGATTGATGAAGATGTGATGATTATCTCCTTGTATGTTGATGATCTACTTGTGACAGGGAGCAAACCAACTCAGTTAGAGGAATTCTAGAAATCCATGTTTGATGAGTTTGAGATGACAGATTTAGGTGAAATGGCTTACTTTCTCGGGATGCATGTTTATCAAAGCACAACTGGAATTTTTGTTAATCAAGAGAAGTATGTAATTGAAGTTCTAAGGAAATTCAATATGGAGAATTGCAAATCAGTGGACATTCCACTAGTTCCTAATCAAAAGCTGTCAAAGGATGATGATGCAGAAAGTGTTGATAAAGGGCAGTATAGGAGCTTGGTTGGCTGCTTGCTATACCTAACAGCAACCAGACCTGATATCATGTTTGCTACAAGTTTGCTGTCCAAGTTTATGAATCAGCCCAAGGAAACACACTTCAAAGCTGCAAAAAGAGTGCTAAGATATGTAAAAAGGAGCACCAACTTTGGAGTGTGGTTTAGGAGGTCAGAAAACTTTGGATTAATGGGATTTTCTGATAGTGATTGGGGTGGTTCTATGGAAGACATGAAAAACACTTTAGGGTATGCTTTCTTCCTGAATTATGGTGCAATTTGATGACTTTAAAAAAAACAGGAAACTATGTCACAATCCACAACAGAAGTAGAATGCATTTTGGCTGCAGCTGCTGTGAACCAAGCTGTTTGCTTGAGAAAAATTCTGGAAGATTTGAAACTAAAGCAGAGACATCCTACTGTAATTATGTGTGACAATTAGTTGGCTGTGGCTATGGCTAAAAATCTAGTCCATCATGGAAGGACTAAACACATAAAGATCAAGTTTCATGCAGTGAGAGAAGCTGAGCAAGAAGGGGAAGTTAAACTGGTTCACTGCAGTGGTGATGATCAAGTGGCTGACATCTTGACTAAAGGATTATCCAAAACCAAGTTTGAAGACTTTAGGCTCAGACTTGGTGTTTCCAGCAAAATTATCAAGGAGGAGTGTTGAAACAGTGATAATTTGCTGAAAATTTGGTTGGAAATTCAGTTTGTTTTTGAATCAATTTTTGGCGCCAAAGAACTGCTGCTGTCTCCTCTGTCTGCCGTGAATGGAGCTGCTGTAGTGGTTGATTNTTGTTTTCCCTGTGATAATGTTTAACTCCGGCATTGTCTCTGTTGCAGCTTATAGATGGAGATATTGTTTGCTTTCAAAAATCTCATACAGTTGAAAGTGCTGAACAATATCGCTATCCAAATGTTCCTTCATTTTAGGACTATGTGCATAATCAACAGGTACACCTCCATGGTCCCTATTGTATTCAGAAAACAAACTTTTCTTTGATATTCATTTTGTTTTATTATTGGTTTACAATCTCCCTACATTTGTGATTTATCTCTTTGCTTTTTTGTAGTGAACATCTTCCTTGTCATCCCTAGACATTGGGTTTATTTTTTTACAATTAACTGGTATTTATCAACTCATCATTTAACGTTGCTAAATTTTGCATGATTTTGTGTGGTAGGTGGTTGTTCACTTCCGATCTCTTGAAAAGCCGAAGGAAGATGATTTTTGTCTAGAGATGTGAGGGCTTAATATTAGATGAAGTTGAATTCTGTTATTTTACTGCGGATTTATCTTTTTTATTGTGCATTATTTTATGTATATGTATATTTCCGAGTAATTGTATCTGATACTATTGTGTTTTGAATGTCAAGGTCAAAGCTTTTTACGTATGATGTTGTTGTAGAAAGAGTAGCTCAAATACTGAATTTGGATGATCCATCCAAAATCAGGCTTACATCACATAACTCCTACTCTCAGCAACCCAAACCTCAACCTATTAATTACCGTGGTGTTGATCATTTGGCAGATATGCTGATTCAAAACGACCAGGTAGTACTCATGGTCCTAGTTAATGTGGGATGTTGAAATTTAATGGAAAATGTAATATTATGCCTTTTCTCATCGTGTTCTTGGACAGACTTCTGATATATTGTACTATGAAGTATTGGGCATTCCTCTGCCTGAATTAGAAAGTCTGAAATTTCTTAAAGTAGCATTTCATCATGATATGAAGGGTGAAGTGAGTATGTTGATCAATTTCTTAAGTTACTCTTAAAAGATGTTGAGCCTTTTTCCTGCTTTTCGGCAGAATCTATTTGTGCTTCACTTTTTTACTTGAATCTAAAAATCTGGAGCAGGTGGAGTTGTCTCATCCTGATGCAGAACTCCGGTTGCTAGAAGTTTTCTATCGTACGATATACAAGGTCTGAAGTTTTCTATAATGAGATTTACAAAGTCTTATTCGTGTGAAGAGATTTAAATTTCTACTTGATTCCTCTCAGAACCTTGAAGGAATTGAAAAAGAAACTCCTGCTGGAAAGAAAGGAGCTGAGGAGGCCACCGGTGAGGTCATCATGTCTCTCACTAGGCTTGGGGAAAATTTTAATCGTCAAGTGGAACAGATAGGTTTGCAGAACATATTGGAGAATCCAGCTGCTGCTTTAGAGCTATCTAAAAGGCTCTACAAGAATGAAGGATTTGAAAAATGATTTATCAGACGAGTTGATGGCATCTGTGCCTTCTGAAGTTTCCGTTGTTCGGGTTAATACTTAGTCCATTTTCTTCTGTTTATTCTATTCTCTTTCAACTTTACATTTCATATTCTCTTTTTCCCAGGACAAGGTAGTCTTATATGCATTTTTGAAAATGTTAGAGAGCAGAATGGCCAATCTGAGCGCTAAGGTTACCTTAAGTTCTAGTAAGTTAGCAGAAGCAGAGGCAAAGCTGAAGAGTTATGAATCATCTAAGGTGGATCATAACTCTAGAGTTGAATCCCTGGAGGCTGAAGTGATCAAGAAGCAAGCAAAGAATGAGACTTTGAAGAACCAAGCTATTGTTTCAGAGCAAAAAGCTTCCAGCACCCAACAGAAGGCTATATTCCTGGAGGCTGAAGTGATCAGGAAGCAAGCAGAGAATGAGGCTTTGAAGAACCAAGCTATTGTTTCAGAGCAAAAAGCTTCCAGCTCTCAACAGAAGGCTCTATCCTTGGAGGCTGAACTGATCAAAAAGCAAGCAGAGAATGAGGCTTTGAAGAACCAAGCTATTGCTTCAGAGCAAAAAGCTTCCAGCTCCGAACAGAAGGCTCTATTCCTAGAGGCTAAACTGATTTGTAATGAAGCAGAGAATGAGGTTTTGAAGAACCAAGCTATTGCTTCAGAGCAAAAAGCTTCCAGCTCCGAACAGAAGGCTCTTTTCCTGGAGGCTGAACTGATTTGTAATGAAGCAGAGAATGAGGTTTTGAAGAACCAAGCTATTGCTTCAGAGCAAAAAGCTTCTAGGTCTGAACAAAAGGCTCTACTCCTGGCGCGGACGATTCTGAAGTGGGATAAGTACTCAAAGGAACTGTCTGATGCTGCTTCCAAGCTCATTGAAGATTCCAATGGCTCTGGGATGTCTAAGGATCAAGGTGCTGATCCACTTACATTCCTTTCTTTAAGCTAGCCAAGACCAAGCTCTGGATCACTTGGACCTGAACTCCTTTGAATGTGGTATTTGTTTCATATTGTTGGTATTTGGCCGGAGAACTCTAAGAAAGAAAAGGAGAAAAAATGCAGAAGGTGAACTGCTGTATTTCATTACACTGTAACTTGCAATATATACACAACAAGGCTTACTGTTTTACCAACTACAACAACCATTCAGACTTTAAATTTCAAAAACAAAGTTGGTAACTTAATGCACACTTATCTTACACTGATTACACCTAAACATGACACAAAATTAACAACTCCATAACAACTCCATCAGCTTCAGTTTCAGCAGGAAACAAGGGAATGCAACTGCTACTTGGCCCCAAGAAACTAATTCAAAAACAAACTAACTTAACTGAATTTTCCAGCAAATTATCAATGCTTCAACACATATCTACAGAGGACGCAGAACATTAAGAATTTACATGTCGAGGTTTCGAAGTTCCAAAGCTGTTGCTTTAGAAAGAAAGCTTCCAGCGTTGAACATAATGTTCTTGTGTTCTTATAGTTTCAGAAATGTATGTATGTATTATTATTTTTAAACATAGTATCTGAAAATAACAATATATTTATTTTCATTATCTTATTATAAATTCGAATATTTATCTGTATTCTACTTAAACAGTATACTATCACTTTGACACATACGTTTGGTTCCCTATTTGTATTTGGAATTGGAATTGGATTTAGCCAAAAAAAAACGTTTGTTTCAGTGCTCAGAGAATCAAATTCTAAAAAACTGATTCCTAACACACAAAATGACCACTCTGACAAAAGCTCAGTGGCTTTTTTTTTTTTTTTTTTNATGAGATTTACAACGTCTTATTCGCGCGAAGAGATTTAAATTTCTACTTGATTCCTCTCAGAACCTTGAAGGAATTGAAAAAGAAACTCCTGCTGGAAAGAAAGGAGCTGAGGAGGCCACCAGTGAGGTCATCATGTATCTCACTAGGCTTGGGGAAAATTTTAATCGTCAAGTGGAACAGATAGGTTTGCAAAACATATTGGAGAATCTAGCTGCTGCTTTAGAGCTATCTAAAAGGCTCCACTCTACAGGAATGAAGGATTTGAAAAATCATTTATCAGATGAGTTGATGGCATCTATGCCTTCTGAAGTTTCCATTGTTTAGGTTAATACTTAGTTAATTTTCTTCTGTTTATTCTCTTCTCTTTCAGCTTTCCATTTCATATTCTCCTCTTCCTAGGACAAGGTAATCTTATATGCATTTTTGAAGATGTTAGAGAGCAGAATGTCGAATCTAAGTGTTGAGGTTACCTTAAGTTCTAGTAAGTTAGCAGAAGCAAAGGCAAAGCTGAAGAGTTATGAATCATCTGAGGTGGAACTCTAGAGTTGAATCCCTGGAGGCTGAAGTGATCAAGAAGCAAACAGAGAATGAGACTTTGAAGAGCCAAGCTATTGTTTTGAGCAAAAAGCTTCTAGCCCCCAACAGAAGGCTGTATTCCTGGAGGCTGAACTGATCAGGAAGCAAGCAAAGAATGAGGCTTTGAAGAACCAAGCAGAGAATGAGGCTTTGAAGAACCAAGCTATTGTTTCAGGGCAAAAAGCTTCCAGCTCCCAACAGAAGGCTTTATTCCTGGAGGCTAAACTGATCAAGAAGCAACCAGAGAATGAGGCTTTGAAGAACCAAGCTATTGTTTTAGAGCAAAAAGCTTCCAGCTCTGAGCAGAAGGCTCTATTCCTGGAGGCTAAACTGGTCTGTAATGAAGCAGAGAATGAGGTTTTGAAGAACCAAGATATTGCTTCAGAGCAAAAAGCTTCTAGGTCTGAACAAAAGGCTCTACTCCTGGCGCGGACGATTCTAGAGCGGGATAAGTAATCAAAGGATTTGTCTGATGCTACTTCCAAGCTCATTGAAGATTCCAGTGGCTCTGGGGAGTCTAAGGATCAGGGTGCTGATCCACTTCCGTTCCCTTCTTCAAGCTGGCGAAGACCAAGATCCGGATCACTTGGACTTGGACTCCTTTGAATGTGGTATTTGTTTCATATCTACAGAGTACGCATAACATTAAGAATTTACATGTCGAGGTTTTGAAGTTCCAAAGTTGTTGCTTTAGAAAGAAAGCTTCCAGCGTTGAACATAATGTTCTTGTGTTCTTATAGTTTGAGACATGTATGTATGTATTATTATTTTTAAACATAGTATCTGAAAATAACAATATATTTATTTTCATTATCATATTATAAATGCGAAATATTTATCTGTATTCTACTTTAACAGTATACTATCACTTTGATATTTAAGTTTGGTTCCCTATTTGTATTTGGAATTGGATTTAGCAAAAAAAATGTTTGTTTCAGTGCTTAGAGAACCAAATTCTAAAAAATTGATTCCTAACGCACAAAATGACCATTTTGACAAAAGGTCAGCGGTTTTTTTTTAATTTTTCCTGCTTTTTCTCTCTCTTCCTTATTTTCTTCTTCTTCCTTCACCATGCTAAGGCATTCAAAAACCCACCATGCTAACACATTTTAACACAATCAGAAACCCACCCTTAACTTGAAACCACCATCGGCGTCAGGAAATCCAAATCGTCATCCCCAACAGTCACCATCTTCCACGTTACAACCAAAGCTAGACCATCTTTCACTTGCATTCAAACTCAACACTTAAAGAACCTGAAACTCCTTCTACAACGATAATTAGCAAAAAAACAAACAACCACTAGCGGAAGAGGACAACAACAAAACATCCCACTGCCAACCTCAACAGATCAAAAAATTGAAGCCAAAATCCACACACCCTGCCTACCAACAACAAACACTAGCCTATATCCAAAGCACCCCCCGACTGGACATAAACACATTCACGATCTACTGAGGAAGAAGAAACAATTACAGATAACATTTCCACACCATAGTCATAGACTAAGAACCCAAAGCAAATCATTTCACCATCATTATCCACCACCTTCAAGCCCCACCTCCGGCGTTGACAGGACTCCAGATCCACTAGCAAAAAAGGTTTTCTTCTCCAACCTGAGCCTACCACCTTCGACAGCCACCACCTTAGAGCCCCACCACCAGCGCACATGAGCCCATATCGAGCACCATCGTCGGTGAAACCTCCCCCAACCCGAGTCCAGCAGCTTCTTTAACGAGCACCAGTTCCACCACCATCGTCGGCGAGAGCTTATCGAACCCGAAGCCACCGCATTCTTTAAGCATCAATGGCGTTGTTTAACTACTTCATTAACCCACCATCGACCACCCTCCGCCAACCCCACGCCGCCAGATCTAAATGATTTGTTAAGAGGTAACCCAAACAATGCAGCACGGTGATTTGGTTTAGGTCCCTGATTTGGTTTATGTTTTAGGATGCATTTTTTTTATATTAGTTTAATCTTTGTTTAGGGTTTATTTATATTTGTTTTATTTTGAATTTGTATTATATTTGTTTATGTTTTACTTGTACGCAATGCAATGTATGAATTTCATTAGTTGTTTGTGTTTTATTTGTAGTTGGTTAGATTGTAGTTAATATGGTTGTATATGGTTAGGAGTAATTAGATTAGTTAGTTGAATTGGTTACTATAGTTACTGTCAACTACAGTTAGTTAACCATGGTTACTAGAAATTTTGGACAGATTCGGTATCGTTATTTTTCGGATAGCCGGGATCCGACGTTGATTTCTGATTTCCATGGTTGCTCCAAGTTTTGGGCAAAAGTATAGCGCGCAGAGCAGAGCATTCTGATATTCATATTCAAACTGTTCCAAGGTGGCCAGTTTTGGACCTACCCAATGCTCAAAGCAATCAAGATCTTTATTGGCCGTCAAAAGTCAGTATAATTTGGCCCACCATCGAGGATCGACTACTACTTTCAATAGAAAATGAAGTTTCGACATTTTTCCAGACTTAGAGTTTGTCATACACCATTAGTCAAAATTGCCTATAGCTTCCCCTGCATTGATGACTTCAAGTAGTGTTGGATCGAACGAGGTAACAATTTATCTGTGTTTAGTTTATGAGGTTTAAATGTGCGTATGTGTGTTGGTAATGTGTTTACTGATTATTATGGTGTCCCAATCTTGGTTGTCGTTCTCACCGTACTATTATTAGATGAGTGATAAGGTCAACTGGTTCGCTAAGATGACCCACAAATTTCTGGTTTTGTTGTCTGAGCGTGCGAAAATTTCCCACGGTACTTCAATAAAAACAACAAATTCCTAGGATATGTTGGATAACTTATCATCATTAGTTGGGAGGAGACTCAATGTGACACAACTAGCCTCTAAGTACTTTCGCCTTAAAAAAGTATATCAAGCATGGCGAAAATTGTTTCAACTATTTGGTTGATGCGGGTTATCCAAATAGAGAGGGGTTTATAATAATCTTCATTTTTTCAATACAAACATATATATGATTAATAATATACACAAATCCAAGAAAAGTAATTTAAATATTTCAAACAATTTTACGTTTATATTATTTTTTCTGATTTTATTTCGTCATACAAAAGGATTTTTAAGAAATAAGAACAATCAATTTAGGATTATGGTTGAGACTAAACAAGGAGAGTGCAGTGGGACAAATTTTAGTACAGTCTCGTTCTCCCAAAAGAAGAGCCAAACATAAGAAGAGGACTAAAATTGAAAAAGATTATGGTTGTGCTCAAGAAAGAGTCCAAATTATCATGGAATACATTAATTTTTAAATTCTTTTTAATATTCTTAGTGTTAATAAATGCTTCTTTTTCATTAATTTTTAATTTTTTAATCACAAATTTAAATTTATGTTGAAATTAATTTTTAAAATGAATAATTAAATTTCAATAAATACTTATTAAAAATTTATTACAAAAACTACAAATAAATTAATAAATTCCATGATGGAATATTTGGAAATTCGATGATGCAGTATATGTAGCCCGATTGCATATGTAATGAAAAACCTCTTGGCATTCGAGCAAAGTCAATTTGATGATAATCTCTTATGTGACTATGTTATCTTCATGAATTATCTTGTTAACAATCCCAAGGATGTGGAATTGCTTGTTCGACAAGAAATTATTGAAAATCTACTTGGGGATAGTGAAACGAGTGTCAACTTTTTTTTCATAAACTTGTGGAACAGGCTACTTTTGATTCTTATTATTTCCAGTTTTCTTCTCTTGTTGAAGATCTGAATGCGTATTGCAGAAGACCTTGGAACGAGTGGAAGGGAAATTTGAAACAAGATATTTTGAGAACTTCATGGACTGCCATTTCTGCAATTTTTGCTGTCATTCTTCTCCTACTTGTATTCACTTTAATACAAGCTGCATTTGTGTCCTACAGAAAGCATATATAGATTTCTATCATTTATTGATACCAAAATGTTGAAAGAGTTATTCCTATGACGTAAGTTTTCTTTTATGATCTATAATACATGTTTTGGTTGAGAAGAGGTTTAAGAATACTATATAATTTCGTTCTTGCGAGGAATTTTATTAATTGCTTTAGTCTTTAGGAATATCTACCTTTAGTTTGGATATAGATCAATTTGCTTGTGTTGGGGTCAATTTAAGAATGTTAATGCTTTATTCTTAAGCATCTTCTTCAAGAATTTCATTTTAAATTCTATGTAAGTTGAATCATTTGTTTGCTGGGACTTCAAGTAAATAGAGTTATTGTAGCTTCAACCATTACACTCACTCAGCTTTTATATTTGGTCTATGAATGTAATGCAGCAACAAAAATTCTGAAGGTTGGATGTGCAGCTTGAAATTGTAATTATGGAAATACTCTCTCTTATATATATGTTTGTTTTATTAATTGAAACAATTATCATATATTGTTAAGATTACATTATTTGTTCATTTTCCTCTACTAGGATTTTCACTTTCTTGCCTTTCAAACATTAATAAGATTGTGTGCATGTACATACATAAATTTCATTTTGATTTCTGTTTTTATTTCTTGTAAGACATGAATTTTTTTTATCATTCCTTTTCATCTTAGCAGAGGAATGTGTTAAAACAGATAAGCAATAGACCATGAGAAATATTAAAAGATCCATACTGCTATGCTATGGATTTTCCATTCCCATTTAAATGAAATTTAGTGTTTGGGGTTGCGTCCTTGACACCCATGAGGGCTTAGCTGGATCGTTCATATGATTTATTCCTATAGATTTGGGGATTAAGCCTCCTCACGGTCACTTACATGACCAAAGACCATTGTTTCTCACTTCTCAAAGATTGTAGTGTTTGGTAGGGCTCCAGTTTCAAGCCAAGCTTGCGAAGCAAAATTAGATCATTATTTTAACATTTCTTGATTTATCTAAATTACGAAACAATAAGAGAACAGGCATAATTTGAGTGTACTTATTATGGCTAATCACTGTGTGTTTCTTTCATGCCACCATTTTCTTCTCCAAGGCAATTAATATTTACTGTTGGCCAGTAACATTAGCACATCCATCCAGGTGCAACTGCATTTTTCAAATGAGAACCAATTAATATAATAAAAGACTCCACCTCTTCGTGTCTCGTGATTTTTTGACCACCTTCTGGTGATTCCCTTTGCTCTCTCTCAGTATAATCTAATTAACTACTCTTTTAGGTTTCAATTCATTGTCTCTATTGCGAAACATGTTGTCGTACATTATGGATTTTTCCCAAGAGAGGTTGAAGAAAGAAAAGGCGGAGGCACACCTTTATAGAATTATAAAGGTTGGTCCTCTCAATCTTTGATTTAGTTACTACTAAATTTATTGATTATACACTACAACAAAAATGGTCTACGGTAACATGCAAAAAGTGTTACTGTAGGTAATTCGTAGCATTTATAAGGATGCTATGACAGCCCATATTACTAAAAAGCAGAGATTGGTAACACTTTTGGCATGTTTCTAATCATTTCAGTAACTGTCATAAAATGCTGTTGTTAAGTATATTGTAACACTTATTCGTAGTTACGAATGATTTTTGGTAACACTACATAAATGTTATAAATAAGTTTTTTATAACATTCTTAACCTGTTACAGTTTAGTTTTCTGTAACATTCTCAAAATGTTATAAATAAGTTTTCTGTAACTTTCTTAACATGGTACAGTTTAGTTTTCTGTAAATTCTCAAAATACTATAAATAAGTTTTCTGTAACTTTCTTAACCTGTTACAGTTTAGTTTTCTATAGCATCTCAAAAAGCTATAGATAAGTTTTTTGTAACATTCTTAACCTGTTACAGTTTAGTTTTCCGTAACATTGTTAAAATGCTACTATAGATGCTGGCAGCCAAGGCATATGATGAAAGATTGTAAAGCCCCTCCTGCACCCGCAGCGTAGACATCTAGAGATACCAATGCTCGAGTGTTTACAGTAGCTCAGAGTGAAGCTGAAGCTAGACCATCTGCAGTTACTGGTCAGTTATTATTTCATTCAGTTCCCTTTTATGCATTAATTGATTCTGGAGCCACATATGGGATTTTAGAGAGATTGGGTTTAAAACCTATTAGAGTGGATTGTCCCATTAAGATAGAGTTACCAGATGGCGTTAGTGTAGTAACTCAAGAGATTCTTCCAGGGGAGTTCGTAGTGATCCATGGAAGGGCATTGCTAGTGGATTTGATAGTGTTTGATATGCCTGATTTTGATGTTATTTTAGGCATGGATTTCCTAGGAGGTTTGGAGTAGAGATTGATTGTCGAAGAAAGAAAGCAAGATTTAATCTTGATGATGGAGATAAGTTTAATTTTGGCGAGGGTTACCAGCTGAGGATATATTGCTCATGTAGTGCACAGTAGTGATGTCCCACAACCAGAGATTTAGAATGTGCCAGTAGTTCGAGAGTTCTTGATGTATTTCCGAAAGATTTGACAGGTTTACCTCCAGAAAGAGAAGTAGAATTCGGTATTGAACTGGCACCAAGGACCGCACCCATTTCTAAAGCCCCTTACCGGATGGCCCCAGCCGAGCTTTAGGAATTGAAAAAGCAGCTTCAGGAACTCTTAGACAAGGGTTTTATTCGACCTAGCCATTCTCCCTGGGGTGCTTCAATTTTGTTTGTGAAAAAGAAGATGGATCTCTACGGATGTGTATAGATTACAGGGAGTTAAATAAAGTGACAGTGAAGAATAAATACTCGTTACCTCCCATAGATGATTTGTTTGATCAGCTGAAAGGAGCAGTAGTGTTTTCAAAGATTGATTTGAGGTCGGGTTATCATCAAGTAAGGGTTGCAGAGCAAGATATTGCAAAAACTGCTTTTCAGACCAGATATGGGCATTATGAGTTTGTGGTGATGCCTTTTGGGTTAACCAATGCCCCAACAATCTTTATAGACTTCATAAACAGGGTGTTTCAGGATTGTCTTGATCGATTCATAGTGGTGTTTATTGATGATATCTTGGTGTATTCTAAGACAGAAAAGGAATATGAAGAACACCTAAGATTTATGCTACAGCAATTGCGAGATAAAAAGTTGTTCGCCAAATTTTCTAAGTGTGAGTTTTGGCTAGATCAAGTTATCTTTCTGGGCTATACCGTCTCAAAAAAGGGTGTATCAGTGGATCCAAGTAAGGTAAAAGCAATTTTAGAATGGCAACAGCCGAAGACAATAAAGGAAGTTAGAAGTTTCTTGGGGCTAGCAAGTTATTATAGGCAGTTTGTAGCAAGGTTTGCTCAGTTGGCCAAACTGCTTACAGCTCTCACCAAGCAAAGAACTCCTTTCATTTGGTCGAATGCTTGTGAAGAAAGTTTTCAAGAGTTAAAAAGAAGATTGACCACAGCTCCTATTCTTGTGTTACCATAAAAGGGTGTAGATTATGGCATTTATACAGATGCTTCATTTCAGGGACTTGGTGTAGTATTGATGCAGTTGGGTAGAGTAATAGCTTCTGCTTCTCGTCAGTTAAAAGAGTATGAGATGAGATACCCTACACATGATCTAGAGTTGGCTACTGTAGTTTTTGCACTGAAAATATGGAGACATTATTTGTATAGAGCAAAGAGTAACATTTATACAGATCATAAAAGCTTGAAGTATTTCTTCACCCAAAGAGAACTGAATATGAGATAGAGGAGATGGTTAGAGTTGGTTAAAGATTATGACTGTGAAATTAAGTATCAACCTAGGAAAGCCAATGTAGTAGCCGATGCCTTGAGTAGAAAAGCTTACTTGTCCCGACTTACAAGGTAGAAAGAATTAATAGAAGAATTGTGCAAAGAACAGATTGAGGTCATACCAGGAAGGATTGCTAGGTTAGAGATTCAGTCTACATTACTGGAAGAAATCAGAGGAAAGCAAGTTGCCAATGAGTGGTGTCAAAAAATAAGTCAACAAGTGCTTGAGGGTAAGATACCGGAGTTCCATTTGTTAGATGGTGTCCTCCGTTTCAGGGGTCATTTGTGCATTCCTCAAAATGATGAGTTAAAGAAGAGAATTCTTACGGAGGCTCATGACACACCAGACACTACTCATCCTAGAGCAACCAAGATGTATCAAGACTTAAAGAAAGGCTATTGGTGGCCAAGTATGAAGAAGGATATTGGAGATTTTGTAGCTAAGTGACTGGTTTGTCAACAAGTTAAAACAGAACACCAAAGGCCATTAGGGTTGCTTTAGCCGTTTAGTATTCCTGAATGGAAATGGGAGAGTATTTTGATGGATTTTATTACAAGTCTCCCTAGAGTGCAGAAAGGGTTTAATGTTATATGGGTGATAGTAGACAAATTGACCAAGTCAGCCCATTTTCTTCCAGTAAAGGAGAGCACTATTTCAGATCAATTGGCCCATATTTACATTAAAGAGATAGTGAGACTACATGGAGTACCCAAGACAATAGTATCGGATAGAGATTCCAAATTTGTCTCAGCTTTCTAGACTAGTTTACAGAGGAACTTGGGTACCAGATTGGCTTTTAGTACCGCCTACCATCCTCAAACAGATGGCCAGACAAAGAAAGCAAATCAGATACTTGAGGATATGTTGAAGGCTTGTTGTATGGATTACAGAATGTCCTCGCATGAGATGTTACCCTTGGTGGAGTTTGCTTATAATAATAGCTATCAGTCTACAATTAAGATGGCTCCTTACGAGGCTTTGTATGGTAGACGTTGTAGATCTCCACTACATTGGGATGAGATAGGCAAGAAAGATGAGTTGAATACAACTCTTGGGCCATAACTAACTCAGAAAATGATAAAAGATGTCAAGTTAATCAGAAGTAGAAAGAAACAAGCCCAAGACAGGCAGAACAGTTATGAAGACTTGAAGAGGAAAGATGTTGAATTCGAAGTGGGTGATAAAGTGTTTCTAAGAGTTGCCCCCTACAAACGGGTGATGCGTTTCGGTAGCAAGGGAAAGTTAGCACCGAGATACATTGGTCCATTTGAAGTATTACAGCAAATGGGAAAGGTAGCCTATAGGTTGGCTCTACCACCCAGCATGGACAGAGTACACAATGTATTTCATGTCTTGGTGCTTCGGAAATATGTAAGTGATCTCTCCCATATATTAAGTGTAGAAGATGTGGACTTAGAAGAAAATCTTGTGTATGAGGATTGTCCAATTCAGATATTGGACAGAAAGATTAAAGAGCTCTGAAACAAGAGTATCCCTTTAGTGAAAGTCCTCTGGAGAAATCATAAAGTTGAAGAAGCTACATGGGAGGTGGAGCAAGACATGCAGAACCGTTACTCAGAGTTGTTTGTTTGAATTTCGGGGACGAAATTCTTATAAGAGGGGGAGAATTGTAACGCCCACATAAAGGTACGTAATTTAATTTATGCTCTTATACCTTTAGTTGATTTTTTTGCTAAAGTTATTTTGAGAAAATGTGAAGAAAATGCTTTAAACTTGCATTAAGGGTAAAATGGTCTTTTCACTCAAAATTAGTTGAAAAAAGTGGGGAGTGAAAAGAGGTAGAATTTCATGGAGCATGTATTAAAAATGAGGGCATTATGGTAATTGACTAAGGGACATAGATGGAATTTTAAAGAAAGTGCAAGGGCAAAATGCGAAAGTATGCATATTAATATGAGATATTAATAGTTCAAGCAAAACAACCCTATCATTCTCTACTCCCTCTCACTCCACTTCACTCTCAATTTCTCTTATCTCTTCATCAAATTTCCAAGGGATTTTAGAGGGCTTTTGGTTGGATTTTGGTAGAGATTTGATCCTAAGCACCCAAAGGTAAGAATTCTTGCAATAGATGTGAGATTAATTTTTAAAGTGTTGAATTCTTATAGTGTTTATGCTTAGGGTTTTAGAGAAAGAACAAGTCTACCAAAGAAAGAGAGATTCTAGTGGAATTACTCAAGCACAAGGTAAGTAAATCCTACCCTAAGTATGATTTAAGTTATGTTGTGTAGAGAACTTTCTTTATGCATATATATGTGTTATATGTAAAATTGTTGATGGATTTGGTGTTGAATAATGATTAGAACCTATCCATGAGAAGTTGTGTTGGTGTAGTTGTTATTTGATGAATGTTTGGATGAGATTTGGAAGAATTGAAGTGAAAATTTTGAAGTGTGTATTTTGGGCAGATTTGGTGTTAATTATGGAGGAGTTTATTCCAAATTTTTGGTGGTCTAAAATAGAGATAGAAGTGTAGCCAAATTAGTGTTGATTTGTGCACATGAATTGTTTGATGAAATGCCAAAGAGAAGTGCATGTATGAGAATGATTATGTGTTACTTTGGGATGAGTTTGTATATGGTAGAGAATGACATGTTTGCATTCCATAATGCATAATTGCATTTAAATATGTGAATTTAGAAAGAATTATAAGCATGAAACCATCAACATGCATACATATTCATAAGAGCATGAAAAAGCCCTAAAATATGTTAAAGAAAAAATAGAAAGAAGTGAGAATATTAAAGATATTCAAATCTGAATTTTTCTTAAAGAATTGTAAAAAAAAAGATAAAAAGAAGAGAAGGTTGTTGCGATGGGGAGCCGTCAGTGACATAGTCCCACATGCACGCCGTCTTTAGTGAGCGGCCTCAGAATTCAGAAAGAAGAATTGTACAGTCCGTTAGAAGTGTGTGTGGATGAGGACTGTACCCAGAATTAGAGAATTCACTCACACGACCAAGGCTCCAAATCCACGCCTCAACCGAGTCCGATAGGCCAGAATAGAAAGAAAGAATAGAAAAGAAAGAATAGAAAAGAAAGAAAGAATAGAAAGAAAGAAAAGAAAGAATAGAAAGAAAGACAAGAAAAGAAAGAAATAAATAAAGAAAACAGAATAAGAAAAATAGAAAGAAAATGCATAATTTATGCATTTGTGCATTTGCATCATGAATATGCATAATACCATGCTCATTATCATGGGTAGTGAAAAAAAATTAGAAACAGAGAGCAAAACAGAGAAAGAATAGATAAAGAACAAAGAAAGAATGGAGAATACTAGGGGAATGAGTTGTAAGGAAAGAAAATTCAGGATTTAAGCAACGGAGAGAGAAGGGTAGCATAGCGGGTTTACTTACTGAGCCATTAGTGCTCACTCCACTGTTTTTAATGTTTTGCTTGTAATAGGTGAGTTGCGGTCGCTTAGAACGTCACACAGTGGAAGGGTTGGGCTACACTGTCAAGTTGCTATTTTTGAGAACATTTTGTAAATATTTGTATATAAAGAAAAATTAAATATGGGCCCATACTTTATTACTCGTATATATATATGTGTGTGTATTTTCTTATATATATTTTTAATGAGTTTTAATGATTATTTTACGAGCATACTAGCTAGAAAGAAAGCATTACATGGGAACACATTTTTTCTTCATCAAACATGATACATATATGGGATTGAAATTACTTATTGTAGTTTGCCAAAAATATAACATGCAAGCAATGTATCACACCGTTGCTGCTCTGCTTACTGTACATGACAACAGAGGTGTACAAATTCTAATGAAATTAGTAAAACTACGTAATCATTTCTAGAAAGTGGAAAATTGCAGGAAAGAACTCAAGTCCCTGACTCCGACTGCTACAATTCTCATTAAGAGACGAATATTTGGGACTTGCAACAAGAACAATCAAAATCATATACACTGGGACAGATCAACGTCACCAAAAAATATCACATGTCATAGATGTAACATGGATTACTAAATACTCTGTATGAAATTTTATTTTTAGTAAGTTTCGTGTGTAATTTCTTGCATATGTACAGATTTCAAATGCTTTTTAGTTTAATCTGAAAATAAAAGTTAAAACTCATTCAATTATCAACGATTGATCCAAATATTTAATAACTTATAAAGAGAAATTCATCACAAGATTACAATGATCAGTAAATAGGTAAACAATATTTAATAAAAATATTAAATACCAATGATTATGACAATTTCAAATAACAAAAAATGTTCGACAAACAGCGATCTAAATACTGTTCCTATAACATATAAAAATAAATTTCCATTCCATTATTCATTAGAATGAATTCTGTGCCGAACCACAACATATTTTGGAAACCCACCTCCCGAACCATTGTTAACTATTTATCACGTTCTCCTTTAATGCACCACAAACAGTTTTGCAACAAGTTTTCAACACTTTTTCAATCAACGTGTTTATCTTTAGTTAGATGTCTGTTAATTTTCCCATAGCAACTTTCATACCGAGTGATACCATACCCTAGATACTCTACTAACATTTCGTATCACCTTATCCAAATTATTATTAACACTTTTTCGATTGACATATTTATTTATTACCAGATGTTTGTTCATATTCCACCTTTTCGTATCTTGTACTCCTATAAATATTATTTTGATACTTGACAAAATATTTGTTGTCCTTTCTTTGAAAATGTATCAATAAGATTTTATTATTAGTAAATCACATTGTTTGTTTATCATAATAACTCAACATCTTGTTGAACCATTATTAACTACCTAACTAATATGCTACACACTTAACAAAATATTTATTTTTATTTTCTTTAATATTGTACAAATAGTCTACTAACGTTTCGTATTACCTTTTCCAAACAATTATTAACCCTTTTTCGATTGACATGTTTATTTATTACCAGATGTTTGTTCATATTCCACCTTTCCGTATCCTATTCTCCTATAAATATTGCTATGACATCAATCACCCATTTAACTTTCTTCAGATACTATACACTGTAATTATTCATTTTTTCTCCAAAACTTAATTCGAAGATGGCTGACAAAACATCACAACCAAAAGAATTTGCAGCGAATACCAGCAGCGACCTTAACAACAATAATTCTCCACCGAGGCAACCAGAAGGTATAAACGTTCCACATCTTTTGTATCCTAAATTACAAAATCGCAAACAAAATCATGATACATATTTGCGGGAATATAAAAACCACTAAAAAAAAAAATTTATATGTCGAGAGTTCATCTGATAATTATATTTACACATTCATGTTACCGTTTCCATATATTTGTAAAAATTGAATGTATATTGTTTCTGCAATTGGTTTAAACATTTTTCAGGGAATGCCGGAATTGAGAGAGATTTTCAAAAAATTTGAGATCAATCTGGATGATCTACATACTACAATAGACAAATTTCCAGAAGTCATTGACCAGTTACAAATCATGGAATCTGCCATGGATGTTATTTATAACCTAAACAAAAGAGAGTATGCATATGCACTAGAGGAACTGAACAACTATAAGAAAAATATAAAATAAAGTCCATATTGTCCTAACTTACTTCACAGTGTAAAAAACTGATGTACTTATTTCTTTTATAATAAAAGTATTATTGTTTATATTCAATTTTATCTTGATTTTGATGTTGCTCATTAATTGATTGAAAATTGTTCTATATTCAATTTTATCTTGATTTTGGTGTTGCACATTAATTGATTGAAAATTGTTCTCCATCATAACACATTACTTTTGATTTAATTCTTCCATCTTCACACATTGGATGAGTACTAACAATAATTATATAAGTACATTACATAGACATTCCAAAAATCTAACTATTTTCAAGAAAAAAGTATAAAGATGGAAATTAGACTGTTTTCAAACCTTAACTTGGAAAGAATCCTATACTGTGAAAAAAACAGTCAATATCAAACCTGAAAATGAACTCAATATAAATTTTAAGCTCAAATAATTGATCTTCATAATATTAATTGATATTAATAATTATAAAGGTACAATTACTAATTTTATGTTAACACAACTCTGTACATATATAAAAGTTATATTTACTCTAAAACTTGTACATATATAGAAATTATTTTTACAACATATTCTAAAAATATTAAATAAACATACCCACGCAACGCTCGGGCCGAATATCTAGTTGCATTTAAATTCTGAAAAGTTCTCCTTGTGGCGAGAAAGTACTTTATTCATTGAATAAAGGTTGAGTATAAACTCTTAACAAAATCAATAACCATTTAATATGTGTTAGTGCGTTAACCTACAGAACACACTTTATGAAGGTTCACCTATACGAGTGTGGAACTAGGCTGATTCCTTTGAGAAATCAAACATATTATCTAAAGCACTCATGAATTCTAGGAAGGCATAAGGTCATTAAAGTGTCAAACCACTGAACGAGCAAAATTGTAGAAGTTCAATATGAGTCTCTATTTCATTGATTCAAGATAAAATGAGTATGTTTCATAGAAACAATTGTTTCACCATATTTCCGAGACAAGATTAGTTGCTCAATGGCTGGTTCATAACCTAAAAGGCACCAGTACATATGCGTTGGACTTTAGAAATTAGTGTTTGGGGGATTGTTAGAGGTAGTGTGTTTGGATAACTTTTTCAAATACACACAATCCCACATGGAAAAGTAAACAATAATGATTTGCTTACAACTAAGTCATACAACCAGACAAAAATTATACAAAATTTATGTAAAATAATTACTCTGTACTTTGTTTTTTGCTATGACTTAGTTATAAGCTGTAACGCCCACATCAAGGTATGTAGCTTTATTTATGCCCTAATACCCTTAGTTAAATTTTGTTAAAATTATCTTGAACAAGTGTGAAGGAAATTCTTTAAAATGTTATTAGGGGTAAAATTGTCATTCCACTGATAATTAGACGAAAGAGTGGGGAATGAAAAGAAGTAGAATAACATGGAGAAGATAATAAAAATGAGGGTATTATGGTAATTGACTAAGGGACATAGATGGAATTTTTAGAAAGTGCAAGGGTAAAAGGGGAAACTATATATATTATTATGTAGTAATAAGGATTCAAGAGGAGAAACCCTAGCCACTCTACCCCTCCATTCACGCCACTCTCCACCCAAATTCTCTCAATTTTTCTTCCACTAATTTCAAGGAAATTCATAGGATTTTGGCTAGATTTTGATAGATTTTCAATCCTAAGCATCCAAAGGTAAGATTCTTGCACCAAGATGTGAGATTTAAATTTTAAAGTTTTGAATTCTTATGGTTTTATATGCTTAGGGTTTAAGAGGAAAGGGAATTCTACCAAAGAGAGATTATAGTGTTGGAATTACTCAAATTCAAGGTAAGTAAATCCAACTTTAGCTTTGATTGGATAAATACTTATGTAAAGAAATTTATTGTATGTTGTATGTGTGTTTGGATGATGAGAATTATGGATTGAAATTGAGGTTGTTTGATATGTGAATCTCATGGCCATGAGAAGTGATGTATTTGTATGTGTTGAGTTGATGGGATTTTGGATGAAATATGAAAGAATAGATGTGGAATGATGAAGGATGAAATTCGGCAAGGGTGATTGTTGGTCTTAGGGAGTTTTTGCTCCAATTTTGGTGGCTTGAAGAATATGTGGAAGTGTAACCAATTTAGGGTTTGTATGTGCATGTAAGGTGTTTGATGAAATTTCCAAGAAAGTTCTCATATGAGTATATTAGAATTATTTCCTTGTTATGGATTGTTGTTAGTAGAGAATATTAGTCTTTTAATGATATCTTTATATGCCCTAATGCATTCTTTAATTTTGAGCATTTGCATTTAGAAAGAATAGCAAAGAATGAGCATATTTACATGCACATATACATGTATGAGAACATTAAAGAATAAAGAGAAAGAAAGAAAAGAAATAAATTGTAGAATCATCCTTTAAAGAATATAATTAAAGAATAGTTCAAATCTGAAATTTTATTTAAAGAAATATAAAAAGAGAAGAGAAGAAAATGTTGTTGCGATGGGGAACCCGATAATGACAGAGAAGAAGAATAGCCTCGCATGCACGCCACCTTTAGTGAGCGGCCTAAGAATAAGAAAGAAGAATTTGTACAGTCCGTAAGAAGTGCATGTGGATGAGGACTGTACCCAAGAAAGAATTTGAGAATGCACTCACACGGCCAGGGTTCCGAATCCATGCCTCAACCGAGTCCGATCGGCAAAGAAAGAATAGAAAAGGAAAGAAAATAATAGAAAAGAAAAGAAAAGAAAGAAAAGAAAAGAAAGAAAGAAAGAAAAGAAAAGAAAAGCAAGAAAGAATAGAAAAGCAACAAAAACAGAAAAGAAAGAATAGAAACAGAAAAGAAAGAAATGCAGAAAAAGAAAGAAACGCAGAAAAAGAAAGAAAATAGAAAAACAGAAAAGAAAATGCATTGCATAGAAAAAGTTTATGCATTTTTGCATATGCATCATGTCATTTCTACTATTCTGAGTTAGTTTCCCTATTTGTGCTTACATATCGGTAAGTGAGAAACTAGAATCTTAGAAAGAGCTGAGAAGAATTAAGAAGCTTGGTGTAACGAAAGAAAATCCAGAATCTGAGTAACGAAGAAAGAATAGAAGTATTGTGGGTTTACTTACTGAGCAATTAGTGCTCACTCCGTTGATTTCATTGTTTTTGTATGTAGTAGATGAGATGCGGTCGGATGGAACGGCAAGTAGCGGAGGAGAAATGCAACACTGTCTGACTGTATTTTTGAGTTATTTTTGTGACTTATTACTTGATGTAGAGATTTGTATATAAATAAAAAATTAGTTATGGGCCCTCTATTTCATACTTATATATATATATTCTATAATATGTTTAGTGAGTTTTACTTATATTTTTCCAAAGAACTACTACTAGCTAGAAAGAATATTACATTTTTGGTATCAAAGCATGGTTTTGGGATTTGACAGTGTGCCCCTCCCATCACATTGACGTACCGTAACCGATCGTTGTAAGTTGTTTCTTTCCTTACTTATAGTAGATGAGTTAACTTAGTTGACTAATAGTGTTGCTGCTATGTGATTTAGATGAGACGTATGACCCAATCAGGTAAAAAGAATGTAGTGAGTGCAGGTGAACCATCCAACCCGTTAGGATCTACTCCCCCTGTCCTCGATGAAGCGAGGGTTCGTAGTATCATACAGCAGGTAGTGGCAGAGAGTCAGGGGAGATCTATACATGAGAGAGCTGAGACACCAGTTGTTACCCAGTCAGCATCAGCCATCAGAATTTGGAGGTAGACGGATCCAATAGTAGCAAAAGAGTGGATTAGGTCCGTGGAGCGTACGACAGTATAGTTCCCCATGACAGGGCAGGAGAAGATTCGGAATGCCAGTTTTCTGTTTCGGGGTGATGCCCGGATATGGTAGGAGTTGATGGAGGATGTGTATGAGGTAGCCACTATGACCTGGGTAGATTTCAGACAACTGTTTGAGGCAGAATACCGAACGGTTGACAGGGTTCATGAGAAAACTCAGGAATTTCTTAGCTAGCAGCAGGGGTCCAATTCGGTGAAGGAATACTACGTAAGATTTAATTCCTTGGCGAGTTTTGCACCCGATATAGTGAGCACACCAAAATTGAGGAGGGATAAGTTTGTGCAGGGGCTGAAACCAGAAATAGCTCAAGATGTAATGACAAGTGCCCAGCCCCCTCAGACCTACAGTGAGGCTTTGGAACGAGCCTTACGAGCTGAAATATTTCTGAATAAGCTGACCCCAATAATTCCATCATCAGCAGCAGCACCTAGTGTTCCACCTCCCGCTCCACAGGGAGATAGAATTGATGTCCTAGAAATAGAAAAGTGAGAATAAGAAAAGATTTCAGCCCAAGAAGAATAGAAAGGATTGGCAGAATAAACGACCGAGGATTACTGATTTTCCCCCCTGTTAGAAGTGTGGGAGAACTCATCTGGGGAGTGTCTCAAAGAGTTGGGCCAAAATGTATGTTATAGATGCCAACAGCCAGGGCACATGATGAAAGACTGCAAAGCCCCTCCTGCACCCGCAGCACAGATATCCAGTGGTACCAATGCTCAGGTGTTTAAAGTAGCACAGAGTGAAGTTGAGGCTAGCCCATCTGCAGTTACCGGTCAGTTATTATTTCATTCAGTTCCTCTTTATGCATTAATTGATTCTAGAGCCATATACTCATTTATTACACATGGGATCTTAGAGAGATCAGGTTTGAAACATGTTATAGTGGGACAACCCATTAAGATAGAATTACCAGATGGTGTTAGTGTGGTAACTCAGGAGATGCTTCTAGGGGAGTCCGTAGTGACCATGGAAGGATGTTACCGGTGGATTTGATTGTGTTTGATATGGCCAATTTTGATGTTATTTTGGGCATGGATTTCCTAGGGAGATATGGAGTAGAGATTGATTGTCGAAAGGAGAAAGCAAGATTTAATCTTGATGATGGTGAGAAGTTTAGTTTTGGTGAGGGCCACCAACTTAGTATGTTAATTAGCAGTGTAAAGGCCAGAAAGATGCTAAGAAAAGGGTGCTCTGGGTACATTGCCCATGTAGTGCAAAGTAGTGATGTCCCACAACCAGAGATCCAAAATGTGCTAGTAGTTTGGGAGTTTCCAGATGTATTTTCGAAAGATTTGCCGGGTTTACCTCTGAAAAGAGAAGTGGAATTTAGCATTGAATTGGCACCAGGGATAGCACCAATTTCTAAAGCCCCTTATCGGATGGACCCAGCCGAGCTTTAGGAATTGAAAAAGCAGCTTCAGGAACTCTTAGATAAGGGCTTTATTCGACCCAGCCACTCTCCTTGGGATGTTCCAATCCTATTTGTGAAGAAGAAAGATGGATCCCTACGGATGTGTATAGATTACAGAGAGTTGAATAAAGTGACAGTAAAGAATAAGTACCCATTACCTCGCATAGATGATTTATTTGTTCAACTGAAAGAAGCAGCAGTGTTTTCAAAGATTGACTTGAGGTCGGGTTATCATCAAGTAAGAGTTACAGAGCAAGATATTGCCAAGACTATATTTCAGACCAGATATGGGCATTATGAGTTTGTGGTGATGCCTTTTGGGTTAACCAATGCCCCAATAGTCTTTGTGGATTTAATGAAACAGGTGTTCCATGATTGTCTTAGTCAATTTATAGTAGTGTTTATTGATGACATCCTGGTTTATTCTAAGACAAGAAAGGAGCATGAAGAACACCTAAGATTTGTGCTACAGCGATTAAGAGATAAGAAACTATTTGCCAAATTTTCTAAGTGTGAGTTTTGGCTGGATCAAGTTATCTTCCTGGGACATACTGCCTCAAAGGAAGGTATATCAGTGGATCCTAGTAAGGTGAAGGCAATTCTCAAGTGGCAAAAGCCGAAGATAGTAAAGGAGGTTAGAAGTTTCTTGGGGCTAGCAGGCTATTATAAATGGTTTGTAGTAGGATTTGCTTAGTTGGCAAAGCCGCTTACAGCTCTTACCAAACAGAGAATGTCTTTCATATGGTCGAATGCCTGTGAAAAAAGTTTTCAAAAGTTAAAAAGAAGATTAACCACAGCTCCTATCCTAGTGTTACCACAAGAGGGTGTAGACTATCATATATATACAGATGCCTCACTTCAAGGACTTGGTGTAGTATTGATGCAGTTGGGTAGGGTAATAGCCTATGCTTCTCGACGGTTGAAAGAGTATGAGACGAGATACCCTACATATGATTTAGAGTTGGCCACTGTAGTCTTTGCACTAAAAATATGGAGGCATTACTTGTATGGAGCAAAGAGCAATATTTATACAGATCATAAGAGTTTGAAATATTTCTTCACCCAAATGGAGTTGAATATGAGACAAAGGAGATGGTTAGAGCTGGTCAAAGATTATGATTGTGAAATTAAGTATTAGTATGGGAAAGCTAACATAGTAGCTGATGCCTTGAGTAGAAAAGTCTTTTTGTCCTGACTCACAATGCAGAAAGAATTATTAGAAGAATTATGCAGGGAACAGATTGAGGTAATACCATGAAGGATTGTCAGGTTAGAAATTTAGCCTACTTTACTGGAAGAGATTAAAGAAAAGAAAATTGTCGACGAGTGGTGTCAGAAAATAAGTCGACAAGTGTTGGAAGGTGAGATATCAAAATTTCACATTTTAAATGGTGTCCTTAGTTTTCGGAATCGCATATGCATTGCTCAAGATGTTGAGTTAAAGAAAAAGATTCTTGAGGAGGCTCATGACACCCCATATACTGCTCATCCTAGAGGAACCAAAATGTATCAAGATCTAAAGAAGAGTTATTGGTGGCCAAGTATGAAGAGAGATATCGGAGATTATGTAGCTCCGAGATACATTGGTCCCTTTGAAGTGTTACAACGAGTGGGAAAGGTAGCTTACAAATTGGCGCTGATAAGTGCTTGAAAATACACTTATACTTAGTGGTTTATAGGTATCATTTGTGGGAAATTAGGATTAATTCGCATGAATTAACTTAATTGTTTCATAAATTCACTTTTCGGGATCACGGGTATTTTTGTTGTGTTTTCAGGGAGTAAGTGATGCGTGTTTACTATAACATGCAATATGTAGCAAGTATACTAATCGTACAAGTAATAGAGTGATGAGTGAGTATCGTTCCCACGAGGATTGGTGGCTAAGCACTAAGTTTTTCTACTGTTTTCAAGTTGGAGCAATCGAGTTGTTTGGATTGAAGGGAAACAAATTAAACTTAAAAACTAAAACAAAATTTCTAATTGTTCAAAACTAAATGATGAAAGCAAAATTTAAGACACGGATAAAATCAATTCAAAACAAACGGGTAGGGTTTTGACTTCATTCGGACTCTCTAGGTTAACCCTAAAGATCATACTAACTCCACATTCACATGCATTGATTGTAAATCGAACTCTCTAAGGTATAAAATATACCTTCTCAGGCTATATTTCCTTACTCTTTCCTATTAAACTTCCGCACCCAACAAAATGAAGATTAATAGTTCAAAGTTCATTAAGCACAAGAATCCTAGATTGATTTCATTGTTTCTTAAATCTATCTCTAGCATTTAATACTACAATGGTGATAACCCAAGAAGCTTAACATGAATTATTTCTCAATCTCATCATGTTCATCACATAAAAACAATAATTTCAGAATAATCACACAATCTAAGCAAAATCATATGAAAATAATAATCATCAATTACTTAACCCATTAGAATCCGAACTACATCAAAACCCTAACCCAAAACAGGTTAGTTCATGGCTAAATCAACAATACCAATAAAAGAAATGAAAACTTCGAAGTTCAACATAATGAAAACAAGAGAAAATATAAGAAAATCTCCCCAAATGAAGAATCCACGAGTTTAATCTCGAATCTTCACCCTTTGCAATCAAAGTTTGCCCAAAACTAATCTAAGACAATGTAAAAAGCTGCTCTCTAAGTGAAAAAACGAACTCCTTTGAAAAATGACTAAGTTTCTCTTTTATACTCAGCCAAAAACCTAGAAGCAAATGCCTAAATGAAACTGTGCGTTTTTTGAAATTCCCAGACTTCGCCGCGGCGACGAAGTGAAATAAACCCACGTGCGCAACTCTCTTCACCGCGGCGAAGAACAAGCTTCGCTGCGGCGAACCTTCATGTGGAATTCTGAAATTACAGAATTGCCCTCCACTTGCTCCTTTGCTTGAATCTTCGATCTTTGACACTTTTCTCATGGAACAAGCTTCATCGTGCATCCATTTTGCTTTAGAACTTTCCCAACTTTTGAGATCCGCTCACTTCTGAATCCAAAAACTCCAATTCGCTCCTTAATTGCATTAAATGTCCATTTTAGCTTGAAACACAAAATATAAAGAATTAAGTAGCAATTCAGGTCAAAATGAACTAAAAAGTATCAGAAATCCGACTAAAAAGTCTAATCAAACAATATAATCCACGGATTATCAAATACCCCCAAACTAAAGACATGCTCGTCCCCGAGCATAAGGACTCAATAAAAGAAAAACAATAAACAACCAAAAACACAAAACACAACACAACAAAACTGAAAAATGAACAAACACAACTTAGACTCAACTCAACATACGAATTGCCGCGAAATTTCACAAGTCTCAGAGGTTGTTGAAAAATTATTATCAGAAAATGTTCAACACTCCAAGAAGTTGAGCTACATCGACAATCTTTCTCAATCGGTCCACCGAATAGGTGATCCCCACTTCAATCCACATTCCAACTTCCCAGATTATTTTATGCAGAAATGAAAAGTTTATCAAATGGTGGCGGACTCCATAAGCCTAAATATCGAACTACTCTCCACTAATGTGGACTAGACATCGCTAAGGATCAAAAGGTCTTTGCAAGCTTTTAACGTTAGGCTCGGGTAGTGGGTTTCAAGAAAAAGGATAGGATAAACAAAGTAAGAGAACTCGGTTTTCCTCATGCAAACACTACAAGTCACATCAAACTCCACTTCTTCTCAACCACCAATCAAAGTATCAACCAATTTACACCCCTCAAACTTATGCATTCCTTATTTTGATTTTGCATTGAACCAAAGAACAAAATTATTATTATTATTATTTTTTTTTTTTATGAAAAAATCAAATTGAGGTTAATTAACACTCTTATTCTTATCGCCCTTCTCACAACCCCCAAACTGTTCTTTAAATGATTCGCACCACTCTTCACTTTCTTTGTGTTTGCATTAGGCCCAAGATTCTCCTAAGGGTACGATTATGTGTTTAGGGTAGTTGGATTGGGAAATTTTTTTGGTTTGTAAGAAAATAAGACACAATGATAATCTCATAAGGCTCAAGTAGGTGACTAGGGGCAATATCACTCGTGGGTTGGCTAGAAAGGCTCAAACGTTCCGAAAAATGCCTAAATCATTTCCTCAACAATGTCTATTCCTAAGATTTCGCCTCAAGCACTTCTCTACTAGGTTCTAAAATCCACCAACATTATCAAACTTTACCTAACCACATAAAATGAATCTAAGCATGCCGAAATAAATGAAAATGGTGGTTGAACCACTCAACAACCTCAATCAAAATCCAGTCAATAAACAAAAACTTGAAGCAATGCTTAACATTTTTCAACAATAACATCCCAACAATCCTAGTCTCATCATGGACTTATGCAATTCATCATTGGTAACCACAATAAAAAACACAAACTTAACTGAAACAAAATCAAAAATTTTCAAATTTTCCTACCCCCAAACTAAAGATGACATTGTCCCCGATGTCACATTATGCATAAATTAGGAATGGAAAACAAAATAGAAAAAGGTGCGAGATAGTTCCCTGATTAATTCGTGAAGTTGAAATTCTGCTCAACATTGTGCACACCCGGTCCTCAGCTTTTTCATCACCCACATTCTGTAAAACAATTGAAAACTATTGTGTCCACTATGTTAGAAAAATCCACTGACTAATATGAAAGTATTACAACCCTAATCTCGTCTTTACATCAACTAGAATTTAAAACAAAAATGAAACAACTAAAACAACTCACACGATCCCGAACAGAAATATCAATGGAGTTCAATGTTCAAAATAAAAGAAAAACAAAAATAACAACTAAACAAATAAAAAATAACGAAACTAAAATAGGTGCTCAAGTGTTCATTCTTCAGCTTCCTCATCTTCCTCAGCGTCATCCTCTTCTGTTTCTGAGCCCATCCACTCATTTGAATCCCAGTCTTCCCACTGGTGTTCTAAAGTATCAATCCCGACGTTGTTGCAGCAGCTAATTTGCAGCTCATGTGTCTTCCTGGCCTGCTCTGCCAGCCACTCATGACGTCGCTCTATTCTTTTCATCAGACCCATCATTTTTTGCATCATTTCTCTCATTGGGACTATTGAACCGGATGTGGTGGCCGCTGTTGTGGTTCTCCTTCTCTTGTTTCTTTATCGGGGCCCTGCTTTTATTTGAGGTGAAAGATGTTTTCGGAAGTAGGCTGTGTCGAGGATTGGGGCAGCATGGATCAGTGGCTCATCAGCATGTACCTCAACCTTTGCTTTAGTGCACAACTCTGTAATGAGTTGTGGGAACGGAAAACTGCCTCGCCCTGGTTTGGCTACAAGTTGGATACTCGTCAGGATGATGTGCCCCACGTCCATTTTCTTTCCTGTGGCAATAGAATACAACAAGATTGCCTTATCATATGTCACTGAACTATAGTGCGTCTCCGGCATCATCCTAGCTGAAACAAAATACTGCCACAACCGAGCCACTGGTGTTAAACTAGTACCCTTAATGGTTTTCGTCCCCTTCTTTGAAACATCCCAAGAGGCATCTGGTTTCACTATGGTCCTAAGAATCTTGTCATCCTTTTTCTGTGTCCTCCTAAACTCCTCATATTCATCCCTGTCAATCTGAGGTAAGGCATAGAAATCATTGATGACCTTGGCCGTAAATACCACATCAATGCCCCTCACAAAACAACCCCCCTCATCACATTCAGGGAGGTTGGCATAAAACTCTCTCACCAGTGTTTCCACAGCTGCATGTTCAGGTTCATCCAGAAAATTCTCCCATCTTCTACCTTGACTCCACTCATTAGCCTCGGTTGCAGTCATTCCACGTTCAGGGATAAATCCCTTGTCTTTCCTTTTGACTGCTACCTCATAGTTTTTCCGAGCCTTTTCATTCATAAACCGGTCATCTACTTTCTTTCCTTTTCCCTTGCCCTTGGATGGTACCTTGACTTTGAGCGGCATTTTCTCCTAAACTACACTTCAACTCAAACAATGCAACTCAACAATTCAAACCTAAGTGTCCTACAACACCCAATTCAATCCTGCAAAAACTTCCAACACTTCCAAAAAATTTCACCTCAACCCCGAAACTACAATTTTTCCAATTTCAACCAAACACTTCAAAATTCAAGACCCACACTCCTCAATATCACACAACGCACAATCAACCCTTCCTCAAACAAAATCAACACTTACAAGCACACAAATTCCACAACTCAACCAAGAATCAAAATCCTCAGATCTTCAACTCAAAACTCGAAATTTTTGAAGAAAAAGCTTAGAGAACGTGAAATCTTACCAAAACTAAGGAGTATTTGCCACCAATTGAGCCAAAATAAGCCTAGATTGCAAACCCCCAAATTTCCTTTAACTCAAAAATTTTGTGAATTTTCGCAAAATTTGTTGTTGAAATGAGTTGTTTTGGTGTTTAGGAGGGTTAAGGAGTGAGGAAATTGGTTGGAAAATCACTGGGAAGGCTCTGGATTGAAGTTTGAAAATTTTCCTGTGAAATGGGTTTGAAGAGTTGCGTGAAAAATGAAGGAAAGTGAGAATTTATAGAAAGCATAATTTAAAGACAATGAAGGGTGAAGGTTGTTCGCTTCATCAACTCGCTAAAGGGGCACGTTGTCTTGTCCGTTCGCTGATTGTCCTGTTCGCTCGCTGTTGTCTTGTTTGTTCGCTGATTGTCCTGTTTGTTTGCTGATTGTTCTGTTCGTTCGCTGTTGTCTTGTTCGCTCGTTGTTGTCTTGTTTGTTCGCTGATTGTCCTATTCGCTCGTTGTTGTCTTGTTTGTTCGCTGATTGTTCTGTTCGCTCGCTGTTGTCTTGTTCGCTGATTATCCTGTTCGCTCGCTGTTGCCTTGTTTGTTCGCTAATTATTTTGTTCGCTCGCTGTTGTCTTGTTCGCTTCATCAGCTTGCGAGAGAATGGCACCGCGGCGAAGTTCATCATTCGAATCTAGGGTTTTTAAAACCCAGTCGATGTCGCGGCAAAGAAAAATGCTTCACCGTGGCGAAAAAATACAGGGAGTTCTTCGCCTTAGCGAAGACAAATCTTCGCCGCAGTGAAGATTCCTTGTTCTTTTTCGCTCACACTTCTCTCGCCGTGGCGAAGACAACTTTGTCGCCGCGGCGAAACTTTACCGAGAGAATGGCACTGTGGCAAAGAAACAATTTCGCCGCTGTGAGGTCTGGAACCTTTTTCAGACCAATTATTTTCACAAAAATGCTTCGCCGCGGCGAAAACTTGAAAATTCAGTTTTCTCCTTGGATTCACAAATTCACCTTAAACATCCAAAAACACACAAATTATACTTCATAAACACACTTAAACAAAAAAAAAATAAACAACTACAAAACAATCACAAAGATAAATAAATGAAAACACTTGGGTTGCCTCCCAAGGAGCGCTTGTTTATAGTCGAAAGCTCGACTCTCTCAATTCCTTAAGTTGGAATGTCAAGCCGAATCGGGATAGACTTGCAACTCATCACTCCCTCAATGTATGGCTTCAATCTCTGTCCATTGACTGTAAAAGTGCCATTTTCTTCATGTATAACTTCCACCGCTCCAGATGAGTGAATTCTTGTAACTGTGAATGGTCCGAACCATCTAGACTTAAGTTTTCTGGGAAAAAGCCTAAGTCTAGAATTGAACAACAACACTCTTTGCCCCACTTCAAAATTCCTCTTCCTGATATGCTTGTCATGCCACCTTTTTGTCTTCTCCTTGTAAATTCGAGCATTTTCATATGCTTCGAGACGGAACTCATCTAGTTCATTCAAAGTCAGCATCCTTTCCTCCCCAGCAGCTTTTAAATCCATATTTAGCTGCTTGATTGCCTAGTATTCTTTGTGCTCGAGTTCCACCAGTAAGTGACATGCTTTCCCATAGACCATCCTAAATGGAGACATACCAATTAGAGTTTTAAATGCAGTTTGGTAGGCCCATAATGTGTCATCCAATTTCCGTGACTAATCCTTCCTAGATGCATTAACTGTCTTTTCTAAAATTTCCTTTAGTTCTCTGTTAGACAATTCCACTTGCCCACTCGTCTATGGATGGTAAGGTGTTGCAACTCTATGCTTCACTCCATACTTTCCCAAAAGTGCATCCAATTGCCTATTGCAAAAATGGGATCCTCCATCACTAATGATCACCCGTGGTACCCTAAATCTTGAGAAAATATTCTTTCTCACAAAATTAATCACTACCCTGGCATCATTAGACGGCAATGCAACTGCTTCCACCCATTTCGATACGTAGTCCACGTCCACCAAGATATATGTGTTCCCAAAAGAATTTGGGAAGGGCCCCATGAACTCAATCCCCCACACATCAAAGAGGTCAACCACAAGAATGTTGTTCAACGGCATCTCATCCCTTTTTGAAATATTACCACTCCGTTGACATTGGTCGCACTCCTAAACCATCCGGAAAGAATCCTTAAAAAGGGTTGGCCAATAAAACCCAGATTGAAGAACCTTGGCTGCTATCCTAGCTCCTCCAAAATGGCCACCCACTTCCCTCTCGTGACAATGACGTAGAATGCTTTCCATTTCCTCCTCCGGGACACATTTACGTATCATTTGATCAGTACAGTGTCTGTACAAAAATGGCTCTTCCCAAAAGTAATACTTCAAATCTAAGAAGAATTTCCTCTTTTGTTGGGAAGTCATTCCAATTGGGAGCACCCTCGATGATAAATAATTTGCAAAATCTGCATACCATGGTGCTTCATCCACTCCCATCAATTTCTCGTCCGAAAATGTTTCTCTGATTGGAATTTCCTCTTCATTTCCCTGGATTGGTCTCTCAATTCTTGACAAGTGATCTGCCACCACATTTTCTGACCCCTTCTAATCTCTAATTTCTAACTCAAACTCCTGAAGCAATAGGATCCATCTAATCAACCGAGGTTTCGCTTCTTGCTTTGCCAATAAGTGCTTGAATGCTAAATGGTCTGTATAGACGATCACCTTTGCACCTAACAAATATGAACAAAATTTGTCAAAAGCAAAAACCACAGCCAACAATTCTTTTCCAATGGTGGTGTAATTCAATTGTGCATCAGTGAGTGTTTTGCTAGCATACTGAATTACATGCAAAACTTTGTTTTTCCTCTGTCCTAACACTACTCCTAGAGCAAAATCACTAGCATCGCACATCAATTCAAATGGTAGTCCCCAATCGGGAACTGCAATAATAGGTGCAGATACTAACAATTTTTTAAGATTTAGAAAGGCATGCATGCATTCATCATTAAAATCAAAAGCAACATCTTTAATTAACAAATTGCAAAGGGGTTTAGAAATCTTAGAAAAGTCCTTGATGAATCGTCTGTAAAACCCCGCATGCCCCAAGGAACTTCGAATTGCTTTAACATTTGATGGTGGTGGCAACTTCTCAATCACTTCTGTCTTTGCTCGATCTACTTCTATTCTGTCTTTTGAAATTCTGTGACCAAGCACTATTCCCTCCTGGACCATGAAGTGGCACTTCTCCCAATTGAGCACCAAGTTCGTCTCCTTACATCACTACAAAACGAGAGAAAGATTAGATAAGCAGTTGTCAAAAGATGAACCAAAAACTGAGAAGTCATCCATGAAGACTTCTATAAACCGTTCCACCATATCTCTAAAGATCGACATCATGCATCTCTGGAATGTGGCTGGTGCATTGCATAACCCAAAGGGCATCCTTCGATAAGCAAAGGTGCCATATGGACAAGTGAAGGTCATCTTCTCTTGATCCTCAAGAGCGATGGTAATCTGATTATATCCTGAATACCCATCCAGGAAATAGTAATAGGCATGTCCTGCCAACCTCTCTAACATCTGATCAATGAAAGGAAGTGGAAAATGATCCTTCTTTGTCGCCTCATTTAATTTTCGATAATCAATGCACACTCTCCAGCCCGTGACCGTCCTAGTTGGTATCAATTCATTACTCTCATTTTTTATTACCGTGATACCTCCCTTCTTCGGAACCACTTGTACCGGGCTAACCCATGGACTATCAGAAATAGGATAAATTATTCCCGCATCTAGGAGTTTGACCACCTCTTTTCTCACCATTTCCTTCATCAAAGGATTAAATTTCGCTATGGTTGCACCCTAGGCTTGATATCATCCTCCATGAGTATCTTATGCATGCAGAATGATGGTGAAATGCCTCTAATGTCTGAAATAGTCCATCCAGTTGCTAATTTGTGTTCCCTTAACACCCTTATCAACTGCTCTTCTTCCAATCTGCTCAAACTTGAACTAATAATTACTGTGAAAGTCTCTGATTCCCCAAGATACACATATTTGAGGTGGGAAGGTAAAGGTTTCAACTCAAGTTGTGGAGGTTCTTCATTTTTTTCCTTTTCCCTTTCTTTTTCAAAATCGAATTCCTCAAATTCTCAATCTTGGCTCTCATCAATTGGTTGAAGTGCTTCCAACAATCTAGCACATTCATTACTCACCGACTCATCTACCTCTACTATTTTTTATTTGGCAATACAAGCCTCTAGAGGTAATTGTGGGGTGTTCTCTTCAATAGATTCTACTACTAGTTTATCCACCATATTAACACTAAAACATGAATCCGATTCGGATGGAAACTTCATAGCCTCAAAGACATTGAAAGTTACTATTTCATCTTGAACTCTCAATAGTAACTTCCCTTCCTACACATCTATCAGTGCTCTTCCCGTGGCCAAAAATGGTCGGCCCAAAATAAGAGGAATTTACTTATCCTTTTCCATGTCCAAAACGACAAAATCTGCCGGGAAGATTATTTTATCCACTTTCACCAACACATCTTCCACTATCCCCCTAGAATGTTTTATGGACCTATCTGCAAGTTGCAACGACATGGTCGTTGGCTTCACTTCACCAATTCCCAATCTCCTGAAAACAGAAAAGGGCATTAGATTAATACTAGCACCTAAGTCATATAGAACACGATCAAAAGTAATATCTCCTATAATGCAGGGAATAGTGAAACTCCCTGGATCTTTGAGTTTTAGAGGTAGCTTCTTTTGGAGAATGGCGCTACACTTCTCTGTGAGCATCACCATTTCCTCATCTTCTAACTTCCTTTTGTTCGATAAAATTTCCTTAAGAAATTTCGCGTAGCTCAGCATCTGTTGTAATGCATCTGCAAAAGGAATGTTAATATGCAGTTTTTTAAATATTTCAATAAATTTGGAAAACTGTTTATCTTGATTCTTTTTCTTCAGTCTCTGAGGAAAAGGCACGGGTGGAGTGTGATGTGCCAACTCTGGTGGTATCTCGGGAAATGGAAATTTCTCTTTCCTTTTCTTTTTCCCCTCTTCCTGTTTCTGTTCTTCTTCCCTAGAAATAGATGGTTTCTTTTCCGCAACTATTTCTTCATCTACTTCCTCATCAGATTCTTCCTTTTCCTTTGGTGGGTTTTCTTCTTCCCTTGATTTTTCCACCTCTTCCAAAACAGTCCCACTTCTCAAAATTATTGCATTCGCTTGCTCACGTGGGTTAGTCACTGTGTTGCTTGGTAGAGCACCCTATGGTCTCTCATTTAGCTTTTTAGCCAATTGCCCCATCTGTACCTCAAGATTCTGAATGGATGCCCCTTGATTTCTGAAATTAGTTCTCGTCTCATTCATAAAACCCGTGGTCTCTTGCATGAACTTCCCAAACATGTCCTCCAATTTTGTCACTCTTGGGTCGCCTTGCTGATTGTTCACCCCTGTTTGGTTATTTGGCAATGACCTTTGATTCCATTGATTGTTTTGCTGATTCTGTTAGTTTTGATTGCCCCAAGACAGGTTCGGGTGATTCCTCCAACAGAGATTAAATGTGTTGGAGTACGGATTGTTCTGTTGCCTTTGATTTCCACCCAAGTAGTTAACCTACTCCGATGATGATGATGCTGAGGCAAACGTGTTCCCTACTTGACATTCATTGCTCACATGTTTACCTGCACAAAAATCACAAGTTAGTTGAGGAGCTTAAATGGAATTTACCTGCATACTTCCCAACTGTTTTTGAAGTGCTGTCAGTTGGGCTGAAATGGCTGTATAGGCATCAACTTCATGAAGTCCCATAGATTTCTTCGGTAGCACCCTCTCATTAGGTCTTTGATAGTTGTTGCTTGCCAGAACCTCAAGTAACTCGTGAGCTTCTTCTAGAGTCTTATTCTATAATGCTCCTCCCGAAGCTGCATCCACCATAGTTTGCACATTTACTGTTAATCCATTATAAAATGTTTGGACTTGCATCCAAACTGGAAACCCATGATGTGGACACCTTCTTAGTAACTCTTTGTATCTCTCCCAAGCCTCATACAAAGATTCTGACTCTTCTTGAATGAATAACGTGATGTCATTTCTCAACTTTGCCTATTTTGCTGGAGGAAAGAACTTGGTCAGGAACTTCTGTGCTAAATCATTCCATGTGGTGATTGTTCCGGTTGGTAGTGCTAGTACCCATCCCTTAGCTTTATCTTTCAATGAAAATGGGAATAGTCTCAATCTGATTGCATCATCTGACACTCCATTAAACTTGAAAGTATCACAAATCTCTAAGAAATTTGCAATGTGTAGATTTGGATCTTCCTTCAAATCCCCTTTGAACTGAACCGACTACTGGATCATCTAGATGATTGCCAGCTTTATCTCAAATGTGTTGGCTTGGACAGCTGGTCTTGTAATGCTCAAACCACTGCCTTCAACTGAGGGAACAGAGAGTTCCCTCAGTGTTTTGTTCTCTGCCATCTCTACAACTATTTCTTCTAGTTCAACTGGAGCTTCTCTTTCTCTTCTTTCTCTGTTCAGTCTTTGAGTGGTTCTTTCAATCTCAGGATCAACAGGAACCACTGGCTGACGTCTTGCTCTTCGCATTAACTGCACAGAAAACTAGCAAGAGTAAAATCACACCAAACAAAGAAAAGTAACAAAAATAAAATGAAATAACAATTGAGTAAAAATAACACTCCAATCTAGCTAACACAAGAAAATTTTAATGTTAACACAAAACTCAATCTCCGGCAACGGCGCCAAAAACTTGATGCGTGTTTACTACAACATGCAATATGTAGCAAGTATACTAATCGTACAAGTAATAGAGTGATGAGTGAGTATCGTTCCCACGAGGATTGGTGGCTAAGCACTAAGTTTTTCTACTGTTTTCAAGTTGGAGCAATCGAGTTGTTTGGATTGAAGGGAAACAAATTAAACTTAAAAACTAAAACAAAATTTCTAATTGTTCAAAACTAAATGATGAAAGCAAAATTTAAGACACGGATAAAATCAATTCAAAACAAACGGGTAGGGTTTTGACTTCATTCGGACTCTCTAGGTTAACCCTAAAGATCATACTAACTCCACATTCACATGCAGTGATTGTAAATCGAACTCTCTAAGGTATAAAATATACCTTCTCAGGCTATATTTCCTTACTCTTTCCTATTAAACTTCCGCACCCAACAAAATGAAGATTAATAGTTCAAAGTTCATTAAGCACAAGAATCCTAGATTGATTTCATTGTTTCTTAAATCTATCTCTAGCATTTAATACTACAATGGTGATTACCCAAGAAGCTTAACATGAATTATTTCTCAATCTCATCATGTTCATCACATAAAAACAATAATTTCAGAATAATCACACAATCTAAGCAAAATCATATGAAAATAATAATCATCAATTACTTAACCCATTAGAATCCGAACTACATCAAAACCCTAACCCAAAACAGGTTAGTTCATGGCTAAATCAACAATACCAATAAAAGAAATGAAAAATTCGAAGTTCAACATAATGAAAACAAGAGAAAAGATAAGAAAATCTCCCCAAATGAAGAATCCACTGGTTTAATCTCGAATCTTCACCCTTTGCAATCAAAGTTTGCCCAAAACTAATCTAAGACAATGTAAAAAGCTGCTCTCTAAATGAAAAAACGAACTCCTTTGAAAAATGACTTAGTTTCTCTTTTATACTCAGCCAAAAACCTAGAAATAAATGCCTAAATGAAACTGTGCGTTTTTTGAAATTCCCAGACTTCGCCGCGGTGAAGATCGACGAAGTGAAATAAACCCACGTGTGCAACTCTTTTCACCGCGGCAAAGAACAAGCTTTGCCGCGGCGAACCTTCATTTGGAATTCTAAAATTACAAAATTGCCCTCCACTTGCTCCTTTGCTTGAATCTTCGATCTTTGACACTTTTCTCATGGAACAAGCTTCATCGTGCATCCATTCTACTTCAAAACTTTCCCAACTTTTGAGATCCGCTCACTTTTGAATCCAAGAACTCCAATTCACTCTTTAATTGCATTAAATGTCCATTTTAGCCTGAAACACAAAATATAAAGAATTAAGGAGCAATTCAGGTCAAAATGAACTAAAACGTATCTGAAATCCGACTAAAAAGTCTAATCAAAACAATATAATCCACGGATTATCAGTAAGGCTTAAAAATAATATTTGGATGAGAGATGATGTTGGCAAGAGAATTTTGGATGATTGGAAACAAACGAATCGAGAATCTGAGTTGAATTGAAAAAGTTATGGAGCTTTGAAGTGAAGAGGAGATTCTAGATTACGCTCTAGTTTGAGCATGCCTCAATGTTTCAACTATAACTTGAGCTGTAGATACCATATTGAGATGATTTTTAAACCGTTGAAAAGCTGATTTAAAGGGATAAATTTCATATGTTTACCACATTTCCAGATTCCATCGTTATCATGCTCAAAAATCACCATCTTTGGAGTGCTGAAGAATGATGCAAGGTTAGAAGAGGAATTGGACCATGCTGCAGCACACTTAGTCCAAAACCAACCATGCCACAGCACTATGCTGTAGCACACTTAGTCCAAAATCAACCATGCTGCAGAACAGTGCCGGGGCACAATCACGACAACTGTAAATTTTTCTTTCGTTTTTTACTAGGAAAATAGGGTTTAAGAGTCCTAAACTAACTAGAATTAAGGAAAACAAAACCCTAACCCTTGTAGGATACAAAATAGAAGTCTTTTAGTATTATTTTGGGGAATTCTTTGAGAGATAAAAAAAGAGAGAACAAAGATATTCAAGAACTGAAGAAAAAGGGAGATTAAAGAAAGCTTGGAGAAGAAGAATTGGTAGAGATCATCATCAACTTCATTAATCCAACCAAGTTTACTAAGTTTTTCTTCTTCTTTGTTATTATTATTTGTTATAAATAATACAATGATGTTCTCATGTTTATTCATGAAGAACTAATTCTTTTGTGATTGAAGGTGATTTCAAAACCCTAGACATGTCTTGTGTTTAATAAAATCTGCATCTTTTTATCTTTTGATCCCTCTTGGTTATGTGATTATTTCTCTAAAAATAGGGTTTAACTAGATTGTTCTAATTGTTTAAGTGGCCAATTAAATCGTTAGGATTAATCTATTAATGCCAAATTAGGTTGTTTAGTACAGAATCGTTTTATTAACCTAAATAACTTGTGGTAAAGTGTATGCCTGCATACATGGGGGGTAATCACTCAAGATAACTAAACTGATCATATGAGTTTAGCCTTGATTCAGTAGGTCTCTTGCAACTCAATGCTTTTATTACTTTGAATCTGGAGATCGTATCCTAGGTTATTTAAAAAATAGGGAATTGGGTTATGACCGTGTCTAGTCCAACGACTCAGTAAGGAGAGAAGGTTATCAACGTTTGGTATTTTCTGAGCTGATGTGATCAAGAGGATAAAAAGTTAAAGAGTGCTTTTATTATATGTAATCCATGTCTAGTGGTGGCAAATAAACCTTCAATCTCATTTCTCTCATTGATTTCTCTTCGTTATTAGTTGCTTGATTTACATTGTTTGCTTTTAGTTTGTTAGTTTTTGTTGAGTTTTTATAATTCGTGACAAACTCCGTTAGAAATAGATAATTAATTAAGTTCACAAATCCTCTGTGGGAAAGACCCTTACTTGCTCTTTGCTACTACACGACTTTGCATTAGAATTTAGTGAGGTAAAATTAGGTGTTGCATTTGCAAGCATCAAGCGCTACCACCAAAAATGGATAAAGTGCATAATGTGTTCCATGTCTCAATGGTTCGAAGGTATGTTAGTGCTCCCTCTCATATCTTAAAGGTAGAAAAAGTGGATGTAGAAGAAAACCTTGTTTATGAGGAGCGTCCAATACAGATATTGGACAGAAAGGTTAAGGAACTCCGAAACAAGAGTATTCCATTAGTAAAAGTCCTATGGAGGAATCATAAAGTAGAAGAAGCTACATGGGAAGTAGAACAAGATATGCGGAGCCGTTATCCCAAATTGTTTGTTTGAATTTCGGGGACAAAATTTTTATAAGGGAGGGAGAATTGTAACTCCCACATCAAGGTACGTAGCTTTTTTTATGCGCTAATACCCTTAGTTGAATTTTGTTAAAGTTATCTTGAACAAGTGTGGAGGAAATTCTTTAAAATGTTATTAGGGGTAAAATGGTCATTCCACTCATAATTAGATGAAAGAGTGGGGAATGAAAAGAAGTAGAATAACATGGAGAAGTTAATAAAAATAAGCACATTCTTGTAACTGACTAAGGGACATAGATGAAATTTTTGAGAAAGTACAAGGGTAAAATGGGAAACTATATATATTATGATGTAGTAATAAGAGTTCAAGGATTGAAACCCTAGCCACTCCACCCATTATTCACACCACCTTCATCCCAAATTCTCTCAATTTTTCTTCCACTAATTTCAAGGAAATTCATAGGATTTTGGCTAGATTTTGATAGATTTTCAATCCTAAGCATTCAAAGGTAAGATTCTTACACCAAGATGTGAGATTAAATTTTAAAGTTTGAATTCTTTGGTTTTATATGCTTAGGGTTTAAGAGGAAAGGGAATTCTACCAAAGAGAGATTATAGTGTTGGAATGCTCAAATTCAAGGTAAGTAAATCCAACTTTAGCTTTGATTGAATAAATACTTGTGTAGAGAAATTTCTTATATGTTGTATGTGTGTTTGGATGATGAGAATTAGATATGAAATTGAGGGTTGTTTATATGTGAATCTCATGGCCATGAGAAGTGATGTTTGTGATGTGTTGAATTGATGGGATTGGATGAAATATGAAAGAAGTGTGGAATGGTGGAGGACAAAATTCGGCTAGGGTGATTGTTGTCTTAGAGAGTTTTTGCTCCAATTTGGTGGCTTGAAGAATATGTGGAAGTGTAACCAATTTAGGGTTTGTATGTGATGTAGGTGCTTGATGAAATTTCCAAGAAAGTGCATATATGAGTATATTAGAATTATTACCTTGTTATGTATTGTTGTTGGTAGAGAATATTAGTCTTATAATGATATCTTTATATGCCCTAATGCATTCTTTAATTTGAGCATTTGCATTTAGAAAGAATAGCAAAAGATGTGCATATTACATGCACATATAAATGTATGAGAACTGTTAAACCCTGCGTATTATTCCGATGCCTAAGGTATGAAATTTACCTTTTCAAGTAATTTTCTTCTTTGAATGGAAGGGTAAAATAGTCAATACATGTATTTTGAGATGTGGCCATTATAAAGTGTAAGGGGTGATGTCATTGAAGAGAAATGAGGGTAGAATGGTCATAAAGTTGATTGTATGATTAAATGGGGTAAACGGTAACCAAGGTATAATGGTCTTTTCATACAAATCATATGAATTAAGTATCCATAAAAGTGCACCAAGGGTAAATTAGTCATTTACCTAATGGGATGCTTAATTGTTAAGTGTTTAAAGAAGTCAAATGGCATTAAATGAGTGCTAATTATTATGTTGTGGTAGAAAGGACCAAAATGCCCTTTATGAAAATTATGCCAAATGACCCTTATATCTAACTTTTATTGACCAATCACATTAGAGTAACAATGGAATAAAATACAAGGTTTTAAGAGAGAGTAGTTGGCCTTGTACACCCCAAATATATCATCTTCTTCTCATTCTCTAAATCACCATAAAAGCCACTAATCCAAGCATTTTATTCTCAAATTTTCATAGGATTTCAAGTGATTTTCAAAGGAGATCACCATCCACACTTAAAGAACTTCAATTTCAGGGTTTAAGGTGAGTTTCAAAACCTAGTTGTTCCGATCTTTTAGTTAAAAGAGAAATTCATAAGTGGTTATGTGTGTAAGGTAGAAAGGGTGAACCTTTGGAGCTAAGGAGGGAGTGTCCTTGTGCTTTGAATACTAAGGTAAGGAAAAAATCTCCCTTATGACTACAATTGAAATACTAGGGTTTATGAAACTTACATTTATTATGTAATATGAGTGTGATGCTTGTTTTGTTTATGGAGTTGTTAAATGGGTGTGTTGATGGTGGTAGTGTGGCGTATGGAGGGTGATTATGCCAATTAAGAGATTTGTAGTGGACGATGTTTTGGCACTTTTTGGTTCTGTAAAAAGGGAGGTTTTTATGGCCTTTTATACTTAGAAGATAGGTAAATGATATGAATGTGCAAATGAAGGTGACATGGTTAAAATGAATAGAATTCGGATTTGGCTTTTTAGACTTATCTGACATGCTTCACTGAATCGTCATAATTGAAGTTATAGAAGTCGATTGAGTTGATTCTTAAAGAGTTAAAAAGTTGAGAAATAGACCTAAAACGTTTATGTTTTAGCCAAAAACAGTTCGAATTGGGAGATAAGGGAAAAATTTCTTGAACAGTGATGAACTATATGGCATCCACCTTCTTAATGGAAATTCCCATTGTTTCTAATTCTAATAAACCCTGAATAATCTTACTACTGAAAATCCTTGTTGTATGAGAAATTGAATGAATTAAGTTAGAAGTTTTAGTGATGCGTGTTTCCTACAACATGCAATATGTAGCAAGTATACTAATCGCACAAATATATAATGATGAGTGAGTATCGTTCCCACAAGGATTGTTGCTAAGCACTAAGTTTCCTAACGTTCTCAAGTTGAAGCAATCAAATTCTTTTTGGATTATAGGGAGCAAATTAAACTATGATTAAACAAAGTTTGACTAAATTAAACTTAAACTATGAAAGCAAAATAAACGGGATAAAATCAATTCAAACAAACGAGTAGGGTTTTGACTTCATTCGGACTTTATGGGTTAAACTTAAGAATTAAACTAAAATCATAGTCACGTGCATTGATTGTAAATCGAACTCTCTAAAGTGTCAAACATACCTTCTAGGCTATGTTTTCCTCTCTTTCCTATTAACCTTCCGCACCCAACAATTTGAAAGTTATAAATCTAAGCACAAGAGTCCTAAAATGATTTCATTGATTCTTGAATCTATCTTAGCATCCAATAATACAATGTGATTACCCAAGAAGCCTAACTGATTCATTTCTCAATCTCATCATGTTCATCACATAAAACAATAAAATGCAGAGAACACACCAATCAAAGCAAAGTCATATGAAAAGAAAATAATCAATACTTACCCATAAAAATCTGAACTACAATCAAAACCCAACCAAAATGGTTAGTTATGGCTAAATCCACAACACAAATGAAAGAAACGGAAATACTAAAGTTCAACATAGAGAATAAAAGATAAGATAAGAAATCCCCCAAATGATGAATCCCCTGGTTTGAAATCGAATCTTAACCCTTGTTCAACCTGAAAATTCCTCACTATGAAAACTAAGGAAATGTAAAAAGCTGCTCTCTAACCCCTCGACGACCCTTTCCAAAAAGGCTAAGTGTTTCTTTTATACCGCGCCAAATTCCCCAAAAAAACACACACAAAGTAAAACTGTGCGTTTTACAAAACTGGAATTTACGACCGTCGTCGCGGCGAAGAAAGAAGCAGACTTGGTGCGTGACGGCACACTTGCCGCGGCGAAGAATAAGTCTTCGCCACGGCGAAGCTTCTTGAAAAGTTCGAAATTACAGAACTGCCACTCTGCTTGCATCTCGCCTGATTCTTCGATCCTCGGTGCCTCCCTTGGAAGCAAGCTTATTAGTGCTTTATTCTGCTTCAAAACTCTCCCAACTTCTGAGATCCGCTTACTTCTAAGGTTAGAATTTCCAATTTTGTCCTTATTTGATCAAAATGTCCATTTTAACCTGAAACACGAAATGTAAAGAATTAAGCAACAATTCAGGTTAAATGAACTAGAAAGTACCTGAAATCGACTAAAAGTCTAATGAAAAAGGTATAATCCACGGATTATCAAGTAGGAGAATGTGTATGATTGAGCATGGGAGATGTTAGTCCATATGTTAGCATTCATAATGGTAATGCATATAGCTTATAGTTGTCTATGAAAAATTTATCAAATGTTAAGAATGAATTCCATGAGTTCTTGAGGTAAAACCAAGATCAGAGGAATGGAATTCTTGTGGAAACCATGAGTCCTTTGAGGTGACGACCAAGAACAAGGTAATGGTTCAAATGAATCCGATCGGATAACAAAGACTAATGAAACCTCAAGTATAAAGACGAAAGAAATAAGCATGCTATGTACATGAATATTTCATAAGTCATATATGTTCTATGTTATATCATGTATGGTTAGTTTGGTTGTTATACTGTTTATGAAAAGTCCAAAGGTATGATATGTTTTATGAACTTGTTATGTCAAAGAATAAAGGTCATGTTTTGTAGGTAGGTAAGGTCCTAAGTAATATACTTGCATAATGAACCTTAATAGTTTATAAATGGCCATATTCCTTACTGAGTGATTAGCGCTCACCCACAAAATGTTTTAAAATGTTTTACAGGTAAGATTAAGGCATGAAGCTGGGAGAGGATTCTGAGGGATGCTATGAGCATGAAGGGGTGTTTTAATGATGACTATTGAATGGTTTTGCTAATATTTAGTGTAGTAATTATGTTCATATTTCATAATGCAGTAAATATGTCCATGCTCTATAATGGAGTAAATATGTTGTATTAATAAAGGAAATCAAATTGCTAGTAAATTTTGTAAAAGTGTGTATGTTCTAGTAAGTATTACTATGGATTTCATAATTTACTCCAAGAAAGGAAACTATATTTTTGACTTGTACAATGAACTTATTATAGTTTAGAAATTAAATTAAAAAAATATATTTTTAAACTACAAGTTTATTCTTTAAATAGGATTTTAAAATAAACTTCTTTCCTAGGCATGCGTTTTCTAGGTTCTCAATGGCCAAGGGATACTTAGGAAATACCCGACTAGGGAGGGGTTTTACAAGAACATTAAAGAATAAAGAGAAAGAAATAAATTGTAGAATCATCCTCTAAAGAATATAATTAAAGAATAGTTCAAATCTGAAATTTTATTTAAAGAAATATAAAAAGATAAGAGAAAAGAAGGTTGTTGCGATGGGGAACCCGTGAGTGACAGAGAAGAAGAATAGCCCCGCATGAACGCCGCCTTTAGTGAGCGGCCTAAGAATAAGAAAGAAGAATTTGTACAATCCGTAAGAAGTGCATGTGGATGAGGACTGTACCCAAGAAAGAATTTGAGAATACACTCACACGGCCAGGGTTCCAAATCCATGCCTCAACCAAGTCCGATCGGCAAAGAAAAGAATAGAAAAGAAAAGAAAGAAATGTAACGCCCACAATGAGGTATGTAATCTATTTATGCTTGTTTGCCCTTAGTTAAGCTTATATGCTCTTGGTATTGTTTGGTTACCCTTAGTTTTGGTGGAGGATTGGCGAAGTTGGAAATTGCAGACTTCGCCGTGGCGAAGAAGAAAGCTCGCCGCGGCGACGTATGCCCTAGAATTATTCGCCAAGGCAAAGAGCTGGCTGTAATTCTTGAGGAAATTCTAGAGAAATCTTCCTTAGGGGCAAAGTGACCATTCTACCCCTAATTAGTTGTAAATGTGGGGAGTGAAAAATAAGGAAATTTGATGGAGAATGTAATGAAGGTAAGGGAATTAGTGTAAATGACTAAGGGACAAAGATGGAATTTTCAAGAAAGTGTAAGGGCAAAATGGGAAAGCATGCCTATTGATATGAGATATTAAGGGTTCAAGCACACAAACCTTATCATTCTCTACACCTCACACGCCACTTCCATTCTCAATTCTCTCAATGTTTGCATCAAATTTCCAAGGAAGATTAGAGGGCTTTTGGTTGGATTTTGGTAGAGATTTAATCCTAAGCATTCAAAGGTAAGGATTCTTGCATTAGATATGAGATTAACTCTTAAAATTGTTGAATTCTTATAATTTATATGCTTGGGGTTTTAGAGAAAGAGGAAGTCTACAAAAGAAAGAGAGGTTCTAGTGGAAATACTCAAGTTCAAGGTAAGTAAATCCAACCCAAGTTATGATTTGAGAAATCAATTGATGTAAAGACTTTATACATGTATGTGTATGCTTATGATTTTGAGAAGTGTTGATGAGATTGATGGTTGTGGATGAGTATACTATAGCCATGAGAAGTGGAGCTTGTAGCATGGTGATTGATAGAAGTTGGGTTGAATTTAGAAAGAGCTTAAGAAGAATTATGAAGTGTATTTTCCTGGCCAGGTTTAGTGTTGATTTAAGGGAGTTTTACTTCAAATATTGGTGGTATGAGTTGAGTGTGCATGCATGATGTTTGATGAAATGTCTAAGAGAAGTGTATGCATGAGTATATTTATTTGTGATCTTGATAAGAGCTTGTAGATGATAGAGAAACACTTATTTTTATGCTACATGGCATTCTTGCATTAAATATTTGCATTTAGAAAGAATAATAAGCATGAATCATCTACATGCAAGCATATGCATATGTATGAGAAGTTAAAGAATAACAAAAAAGAAAAGAAAAGCACTAAAGAACAAAAAAGAAAGAAAGAAGGGTGCTAAAGAAGAGAAAAGAAAGGTTGTTGCGATGGGGAACTTGTGAGTGATAAGAAGAAGATTCCCACATGCACACCGCCTTCAGTGAGCGGCCTAAGAATGAGAAGAAGAATTTATACGGCCCATAAGAGTGTATGTGGATGAGGGCTGTACCTAGAAGAAAATACCTATATGCACGCCACCTTAAATGAGTGGCCTAAGAAGAAAAGAATTTGTACAGTCCATAAGAGTGCATGTAGATAAGGATTGTACCCACTCACATGGCCAGGGTTTCGAATCCATGCATCAACTGAGTCCGATCGGCAAAGTAAAAGAAAGAAGAAGAAAGAATAGAAAAGAAAAAAAGAAAAGAAAAGAAAGAATAGAAAAGAAAGAATAGAAAGCAAGAATAGAGAGAAAGAAAGGAACATAGAAAAGAGAAATAAACCAGAATAAGAAAAAGAAAAGAAGAAAGAAAATGCATCTTTGTGCATTTGTGCATTTGCATCATATTTATGCATGATACCATGATTCCTATCATGGGTAGTGAGAAATTAGAAGAAAGAAAGAATAGAAATAATTAGAAAGAAAAAACAAAGAAAGTTAGAATGAAATAACAGTGAGAACTAGAAAGAGTCAAAGAATATAGAAGAACAAAGAGAGAATGAAGAAGAAGAAAAAGAGTATTGTAAGGAAAGAATTTAAAGAATGAACAACGGAGAGGAAAGATTAGTGTAGCGGATTTACTTACTGAGCAACTAGTGCTCACCCCGTTGTTTCTAATTGTTTTTGCAAGAAATAGGTGAGAAGAGGTCAGATGGACGTCGAGAAGCGGAGAGAAATGGCACTACTATTCACTGTTTTGAGCATGTGTATACAATATTTTTGCTATGTAAAGAATTATATATAAAGTAAAGAAATTTTTGGGCCCATTACTTTTCACTTTTATGCTTATGTATTTTTATCATATTATATTTTCCAAGTATACTAGCTAGAAAGAAGGTGTTACAAGAAAAGAATAGAAAAGAAACAAAGAAAGAAAGAATAGAAAAGCAAGAAAAACATAAAAGAAAGAAGAGAAATAGAAAAGAAAGAAGAGAAATAGAAAAAGAAAGAAAACATAAAAGAAAATGCATTGCATAGAAAAAGTTTATGCATTTGTGCATATGCATCATGCCATTTCTACTATTTCGAGTTAGTTTCCCTATTTGTGCTTACATATCGGTAAGTGAGAAACTAGAATCTTAGAAAGAGCAGAGAAGAATTGAGAAGTTTGGTGTAAGGAAAGAAAATCCATAATCGAAGTAACAAAGAAAGAATAGAAGTATTATGGGTTTACTTACTGAGCAATTAGTGCTCACTCCGTTGATTTCATTGTTTTTGCAGGTAGTAGATGAGATGCAGTCTGATGGAACGTCAAGTAGCGGAGGAGAAAGGCAACACTGTAATGACTTCTTTCTAATAGTATATTTTATAACATATACTATAAAAACATACATAATTAGCATATGAAAATAGTTGGGCCCAAATTTTTCTTTACTTACAAAACATAATTCTTTGCATATATCAAAATAACAAGTACAAAAACTTAGCGACAGTGGACAGTAATGCCAATTCTCTCCACTTGTCGACATCTTTCCAACCGCTGCTCACCTATTTCCTGCAAAAACATGGAAAAACAACGGGGTGAGCATAAAAATGCTCAGTAAGTAAATCCCTTAACTTTTCTTCTGCTTTGATTTTTTCCTTAATTCTCTTCTTCTTTCTTTCTTTGTTTCTAATTCTCATTGTTCTTTTCTTTCTTTCTAATTCTCTCTGTTTCTTTCTTTCTTTCTGTTATTTCTTTCTTACTCTTTCTATTCTTTCTCTTCTTGCTACTCTTCTATTCTTTCTAACCATAATAAAATTCATGGGAATATGCATAAATGAAATGCATATGCAATAATGCATAAAAATGCATTTTATTTCTTCTTTCTATTTCTATTCTTTTCTTTTCTTTTCTTTTCTTCTCTATTCTTTTCTTTTTCTTTCTATGCTTTTCTTTTCTCTTCTTGTCTTGCTTGCCCAAGCTTCTCTTTTCTTTCTTGTTTCTTTTCTTTTCTTTTCTTTGCTTGTTCAAGCTTTCTCATTCTTTCTTATTCTTTCTTTTCTTATTCTTTTCTTTTCTTATTCCTTCTTTTCTTATTCTTTGCCGATCGGACTCGGTTGATGTATGGATTCGGAACCTTGGCCGTGTGAGTGAGTACAATCCTCATCTACATGCACTCTTGCGGACCGTACAAATTCTTCTTTCTTCTTAGGCCACTCAATTAAGGTGACGTGCATGTAGGAATTCTTCTTGGTATAACCCTCATCCACATACACTCTTACGGGTCGTACAATTCTTCTTCTTCTTATGCCACTCAATTAAGGTGACGTGTATGTGGGAATTTCTTCTTAACACTCACGGTTCCCCATCACACCAACCTATTCTTTTCTCTTCTTTAACACTTTTTATTTCTTTAATTCTTTAATGCTTATTCTTTCTTTCTCTTTATTCTTAGAATGTTTTATTCTTTCTTTCTTTATTCTTTATTCTTTCTTAAGTTTCTACACATACACAATTATATGCATATGGATGGCTCATGCTTAAAATTTCTTACTTAAATGCACTTATGAAATGCACATATGCAATGTTGCATAAAAGTAAGGTTTCTACTCAACTCATACTTCTCTTAGGCATTTCATCAAACAATACTTGTGCATAAACAAACCCTAATGTAATTATCATTCTATTTGTTTCTTAAACCATCCAAATTGAGAGAAAAACTCTCTTGTAACATCACCATACCTACACGGCAAAAACACTCCCAAAAGTTTCTCCAATTCTTCCAATTTCAACCCATCATCAAACCATCACATACACTCCTCATATTCAAGTATATCCAACAACAAGCATAACTAATCATCCATCTCATCTCAATTTCTCAATAATCATAACATATGCATATTTAAAAGAAATCTCTACTCACTTGATTTTCTTAAACTTTAACTTGAGTTGGATTTTGAGTGGAATTTACTTACCTTATGCTTGAGTAGTCTCTCCTAAGCTCTCCACTCTTGTTGGATTCAAATCTTCTCTTAACCCTAAGCATAAACTTCATAAGAACTCAACTTTTACACAAATAAATCATAGATAAAGAGCATGAATTCTTACCTTTTGAAGCTTAAAATCAAAACCTTATGAAAAACCACTTAAAAGCCCTCAAAATCCTTGGAGGATTGAATGAAAAATTGAGAGAAAATGGGGGAAGAGTGTGGGGTGGAATGAAGAAAATAAGGGTTTCAAACCCTTAACACTTTAGTTTATAAACACACTTTCCCATTTTGCCCTTACTCTTTCTTAAAAATTCCATCTATGTCCCTTAGTCAATTACCATAATGCCCTCATTTTTAATGCATTCTCTATGAAATTCTATCTCTTTTCACTCCGCACTTTTTCAATTAATTTTGAGTGAAAATACCATTTTACCCTTAATGCAAGTTTAAGGCATTTTCTTCATATTCTCTTAAAATCACTTTAACAAAAATTAACTAAGGGCTATAAAAACATAAATTAAATCTTGTACCTCCATGCTGGGCGTTACGAAACACTATCTGACTGTATTTTTAAGTTATTTTTGCGACTGGTTACTTGATGTAGAGATTTGAAAGAAAAATTAGTTATGGTGTTAGGAAACGATCATACATGGTAGCGGAAAACAAAAAATTATTTACATCATAGATCATTCCTTAGAACCAAGATCAGGGCACAAATGTACAGTTTATACATTATATTAGAATCTGCAGAAAAATCAGTTTAGAGTTTAATAAATCATTCGCACGTTTGGAGGCTCCTCCAACTTGTCTTTGAACGGATTTCGCTACCGACCCAAACACTTCTTGTATCCAGACAGCCCCATTTAGATATTTTAATTTTAATTATCATATATATATACACATATTTAAACGTAATCTCACTTAGATAATTTTAATATCAAATTAAATAAATGCTACGACCTCAGCAAATTTAATTGCACTGTGAGATTACCAAAATACCTTTTTGCCTAGAAAGACGAAAACGCCCTTCTTATAAACTAGTTCTTAAATTATCATCTATGTGTATGACCCATAGGCTCCTTATCATATTGGCCCCTAGCAAGGCATCATGGCCACCCGATAATTCGGATTCAGCGAAGCAGCTACCTGTCAACGATATGGTTTCCGTACAATCCAATCCTTTCATCATCAATTATCTCAATGAGACCGAGGCATAAAAATAGTGTCAACCTCAGTTACTCTCGATATGTATGTATTCAATTACTGGATCAATGACTTGAATAATAATTTGGATAGAGCAACAACTCAATCCCACTGTGGCCACAGTTTTAGTGTCATTGTCATTTACTGAATTGCGTCGTGAGATAACTTCCCCCCGTACCTGGGAGTGATGAATCCTCTATCAATCCACCATAGTTTTGATACACTCCTTGATGTAGCCAATCACTACCGTATTGACAGCTCTGAATAGAACTGCGTTGGGCTAGTGTCAAACTGCACCAATCGGTGCACAAGGCGCTTCAGTGGTCTCAAGTCTAAGGATCACATGCACCACCATTCGTTAGAGGATTTGTTCCATAGACACTGGGGTTACCATCCATATGGAATCCTCTCGCGGGTCAGTCTAGTGAACTTGCCTACAGCAAGCACCTATGTGTTGCACCAGGTTGTCACCAAACAACCTTGACAAGTGAGATCAGTCACTGCCTTTCGACAGGGTCATTTAACACTATGATAGGCTTACCATATTATCTGTGCCCTTACTTCAGAATAATACTGGGGCTATGAACATTTCTAGAATGGCCACCATATGTGTTCATAAGGTTCTCACTATCAAGATTTGAAACACTTGATACCCTCATCACGATTCTACCATTCTAAGGACATATATCAATACATACAATGATGATTTACGCGATATAGTATAAAATGTCTTTTATTGATCAATGAACATTATTACAAAGAGTCAATTCTACAATAATTGATTGGCTCTAGGGCATCTACTCTAACAATCTCCCACTTGCACTATAGCCAATCATTCATGTATTTAATACCAAATGATCTCAAGTGCCTTTCATGCTTCTGTTGCGACAGCGGCTTTGTCAGTGGATCTGCGAGATTGTTATTAGTATGCAATTTACTAATCTGCACATCTTTCCTCTCAACTATCTCTCTGATGAGATGGAATCATCTGAGTATGTGTCTAGACTTCTGATGAGACCGTGGTTCCCTGGCTTGGGCTATTCCATACTGAATCTTTTCAGTACTTTTTCAATATATGTGCTCTGACTTAGGCCAAGCAACCTACGCGATCTATCACGATAGATCTTCATTCTAAGGATGTAGGTTGCTTCCTCTAAGTCCTTCATGGAGAAGCACTTGGATAACCAAGTCTTTACCGACTACAAGTTCAGTACATCATTACCGATCAGAAGTATGTCATCGACTATAGACTTTGACGGCACACGGTTCAAAATGTGAGTCGCAGTCTCTAGGGCATAACCCCAGAATGATACAAGTAGATCACTAAAACTCATCATGGACCTAACCATATCAAGTAAGGTCCTCTTCCTCCTTTCAGACACTCCATTGTGTTGGGGTTTATACGGAGTGGTGAGTTGTGATACTATCCCACATTCCTTCAGGTGTTGAGAAAACCCTGAGCTTAGGTATTCACCTCCTCGATTCGACCGAATAGTTTTAATACTTTCGCCTAACATATTCTATACTTCATTCCTGAATTCTTTGAACTTATCAAAGGCTTCAGATTTATATCTCATAAGGTAGACGTAACCATATCTACTGAAATCATCAATAAATGTGATGAAGTATGAATATCTACCTCTGGCTTCAACTGTTAGTGGACTACAGACATCACTATGGATGATGCCTAACAGTTCAGTAGCCCTTTCACCTTGTCCTGTGAAATGAGACTTGGTCATCTTGCCTAACAGGCATGACTTGCATACCTCAAATGTCTGAAAGTCAAAAGGGTCCAAAACTCTATCCCTTTGAAGTTTTGCAATGCGGGTCTTATTAACATGACGCAATCTACAGTGCCAAAGATATGTCTAGTTTTTATCGCTATGTTTAGCTTTCTTAGTTTCAACATTGAGAATATCTTTATTGTTTAAATCAAGAACATATATCCCATTATATAACCTTGCAATTCCAAATAGAATACCATTCAAACAAAAGGACAATAATCCATTAGATATCTCAAAATGATACCCTATATTATCCAAAGCGGATACTAAAATAATATTTCTAGAAATAGGAGGTACGTAATAACAGTTATGTAGTTCCTACAACAAGCCCATAGGCAAAGATAAACAATAAGTCCCTACAGCCAATGCAGCCACATGTGCTCCATTTCCAACTCATAGGTCCACCTCTCCCTTGGCAAGCACTCTACCCTGCCTTAGTCCCTACACATCAGTACAAATGTGAGTACCACATCCTGTGTCAATAACCCCAGATGTTATGGGAGAGAAGTTAATCTCAATCATAAATATACCTGAAGTCGTAGCATCTGAGTTCTTCTTGCTTGCGAGGAAAGCCTTGCAGTGTTTCCTCCAGTGGTCAGGCTTGCCACAATAAAAGCAGACTATTTTGCCCTTCCCTATCCCACTCTTAGGCCCAAGAGCACCCTGTCCTTTGGGCTTGGGCTTGGGTTTGGCCTTGGCCTTACCCTTGCCATTGCCCTTTCTTTTACCAGTAAAACAGGCTAGGACTTCTTCAAGTCCTGCTCTGCAATCCTCAGCATGTTCAAAAGCTCCAACAAGGTTTTCACCATCATGTTCATATTGAAGTTCATTATGAACGGTGCATAAGAGTCAGGCAAGGATTGCAGAATCAAATCCAATTGTAATTTTGCATCCAACTCAAATCCCAAAGTCTCAAGCCTCTCTATGTGCTCGATCATCTTGAGCACATGAGGACCAACTTGGGCTCCATCAGTCAAACGATTTCCAAAAAATGCTTTAGACACCTTGTACCTCTCATGTAAAGCATTCCCGTCAAAAAGCTCTTTAAGGTGTAGAATAATGGCAGCAGTGTCCATATTATCATGCTGCTTTTGCAGCACTGGTGTCATCGATGCTAACATCAAGGAACTTTTGATAAGTATCCTTTACTTCTTGAGTGGCATCAGGATCAGGCTCAGCCATGTATGGCTTTTCAAGGATATATAATTTCTTTTCCGACTTGAGTATAATCCGAAGATTACGATACCAGTATGAGAAATTGGATCCATTCAACCTGTTTTCTTTCTCAATTATTGGTCGCAGGTTCATAATGCTCATTTTGGTGAATCTACAATTGCAGAAAACATAAAGTCATTATAAAGTTCATTATTATTTAATATGGCCTTTTATTAAACGACGCTCCCACTATTTTCCTCAAGTCAATAGCCCTCACTATTAACTCGGGAAAGCCCATTGGCTTTCCTAGTGGACTGAGATCCTATCCGGCCCATTTCAAACCTTCGCTTTGGCGACAAGCCAAAATGGGTTGATTAGGTAGGCCAACAAACTTAATCCACACCAGTTGATAGCTCCTACTATCAACCTCAAATGTGAAGAAGCCAACAAGCCAATCACACAATCCAATGGCCCCAATCATCGTCCTCAAGTGTGATTCTCAACATCAGTAGAGTGGACACTACATGCCACCACGTACACACAATATGTGTACTTCTCTACGATGCCTATGAAGCGTTTATCAACCTTCGCTTTGCCGAACAAGCAAAACCGTCATTTTAAGTCGACCTTGTTAGTAAACGGTCCCGTATACGCAGCGGAAACAAAAAAAATAATATAACAGGATCGTTTACATGAGCCAAGATCAAGGGTATGATTTTACAATTTATATTAAGTTAAAATCTGCATAAATATTCAACATGAGTTAAGAGAAACAAACGCACGTTGAAGGCTCCTCCAAATTTGTCGACGAACGTTTTGCTACCGATCCAAGTGTAGGATCGAACCTGCGTAGTCCACACGAAGACAATCTTAAAAGAACCAAAGAGGGATTTGCTAGATCCTCTTTGGCTTCAAGATTAAGAAGAAAAAGAAAATCAATTGAATTGATTTTGGCACACAAAAGTTACTGCCGTGGGAGTGTATTATCAAAGAGGGGTTGCTGTGTGTATTTTGGTTTTACAAAGAAAAACTCTTAATTAAAACACACACACTTTTTCTTTTATATTTAAAAACAATTTGCCCTAATCCCATACGGAATAGGCTTGGGCTCCAACCCAAACCCCCATGTTGCCAACACTCCCAATTTGATTTATTTTAATTTCCATCATTATCTCAATTAAATCAATTAATAATATATATATATATTAACATTTAACAATATGATAATATATTTAAATATGTGTGAACACGTATTTAAACGTAATTCACTATTTAATTTTTCTAACAAATTAATAAAGGCTACGACCTCAGCAAATTTAATTGCACTGTGAAATTACCAAAATACCCTTTCGCCTTAAAGACGAAAACGCCATTCTTTCTTCTTACATCTTAAATTGTCTTCTATGTGTGTGACCCTTAGGCTCCTCATCACATCGGCAGTGTATAGTATTGCGATTAACACCAATTAATCGTCTCACTAATACACAGACCAAGATTGGCCCCTAGCAAGGCATCATGGCCACCCGATGTTGATCAGCAAAATAGCTACCTGTCAACGATATGGTTACCGTGCAATTCGATCCTTTCATCATACGTATCTCGACGAGACGAAGGCATAGAATAGTGTCAACCTTCGGTTACTCTCGATATATTTATTCAGTTTCTGGACCAATGACGCGTATTATAAACTGGATAGAGCAACAACTCAATCCCACTGTGGCCACAGTTTTAGTGTCATTGCCATATACTGAATTGCGCCGTGAGTAACTTTCTCCCGTACCCGGGAGTGAATAATCCTCTGTCAATCCACCATAGTCTTGATACACTCCTTGATGCAGCCATCACCACCGATTGACAGCTCTGAAAAAGACTGCGTTAGGCTATGTCAAACTACACCAATCGGTGCACAAGGCGCTCCGGTGATCTCAAGTCTAAGGATCACATGCACCACCATTCGTTAGAGGATTTGTTCCATAGACACTGGGGTTACCATCCATATGGAATCCTCTGGTGGGTAAGTCCAGTGAACTTGCTGTGGTGTAATCGCCTACAACAAACATCCATGTGTTGCACCAGGTTGTCACCAAACAACCTTGACAAGTGAGATCAGTCACTGCCTTTCGACAGGGTCGCTCAACACTATGATAGCCTTACCGTATTATCTGTGCCCTTCATTCAGAATAATACTGGGGCTACGAACGTTTCTAGAATGGCCACCATATGTGCTCATAGGGTTCTCACTATCAAGATTTGAAACACTTGATACCCTCGTCACGGCTCTACCATTCTAAGGACATATATCAATACATATTGCAATAATAATGATTTACGCGATATAGAGTAAAATGCCTTTTATTGATCAATGAACATTATTACAAAGAGTCAATTCTACAATAATTGATTGGCTCTAGGGCATCTACTCTAACAACATCACCATTAAGGAAAACTCCAATGAATTTTAACCTCCCACTAGTAAAAGTGTACCCTTCGCTTTGGTGAACAAGGTTCCATCGAACAGTGGTTTGATTAAAACCATGGTGATGGAAAACATACGTGACTTAATATACTTTAAATGAGGGTTTATTATTTAATGTCTCACCAGATTATTATCTTCGTTAGAATGACATTGTTTGGCATGTTATTGAACCTTCAACCTTAGCATGCATTCTAAACAAATATTAAAACGTGTCGATACATGACCCAACTAAAATCGATTTCCTCGAGCCTAGAGGAATCAGTAGGTCACCTAGGGGTCCTGTAATAAAATCCTGAGCCTTCAAGTATGATCGTCTCTTCCTTGATTCGTCTTCAAGTACATTACAAAAATATCAATCTAAATTTACAGTGAGAATAATAATACAAAATTCTTTACATCAATAAATTTAGAAACCTCGATTTACATTCGAGGGGAATGAGATGAGAAAAGAATGTACATCGGGAAAGGGAGAAAGGCAGGACACGTAGGCCCTATTTAATAATTTACAACCATACATACCCAAAAATTTTAAAACATTCACCATAGGTCTAAGGCTCATGTACCGGGCACCATGCAATATACAAACAAGTACATGGCATACATTTCAAAAACAATCAATTTTTGAATGGGTGGGTTAATTATAATTACCCCCTGACAATCTACAGATCTACAATTTGGTCTAAAAGTTCTAAAACTTTTAACTTTGGCCCCTACGCACTCGAAAGTGCGCTTGTTGTGACGATGGATTAGATCGCTACAGTGTGTGCTGATTTGCGTCGCGTACTTGCACAATGTGCGATCACCGCACCGAGCGCTGATTTTTGTCAACGCGCACCTTAGACTGCGATTGTTGCGGCGATGAGTCATATCACCATGGCGAGCGCTGATATTAATCAGCGATTGCGCTAAGGACGATATCGCCGCAGCGAGCGCTAATTTTGCAATCAGCGAGTACACCAAACAACGCACGCCGCGGCGATGGGTTATATCGCCGCGGTGAGCGTACACTGATCTGTAGCATCAGATCAGTTCAACCAACCACCAAAAATACGCCAAACGAATTTTGTAATCAATCTTAGCTACTGATTTCAACAAAAATCCATAACCCAATATACCAAAATTGTTGATCATCAACAAATTAAATTAATCAATCAATTGATTTCTTAAAACATGCTTTCATGACAGATTTTGTGTAGATTCATCAAGGCAACATGTTATCAATCAAATACATGTGATCAACTGTTCACAAAAACTATAAAAATTTGGTACCCTAGGCTCTGATACCACTGTTAGGAAACGATCATACATGGCAGCGGAAAACAAAAAATTATTTACATCATAGATCGTTCCTTAGAACCAAGATTAGCACACAAATTTACAGTTTATACATTATATTAGAATCTGCAGAAAAATCAGTTTAGAGTTTAAGAAATCATACGCACTTTTGGAGGCTCCTCCAACTTGTCTCTGAACGGATTTCGCTACCGACCCAAGAGTAGGATCGAACCAATGAAGTCCACACGAAGATAACCCCTAAGAACTAAAAAGGGATTTGCTAGACCCTCTTTAGCCTTAAGAACCAAGAAGAAATCAAAAGATATTTGATTCAAGAAAAAGAGGCAAAACTGGTGTGGGAGAGAAGGGGTTGGAATTTTAGTCTAAATGATTGAAATAATAAACTTATTTTAATTCACAAAGTGTTGCACTTATATAGTGCACACTTTGCCTTATTCCATCATGGAATAGGCTGGACACCAACCCAAACACCCCTTGTATCCAAACAGCCCATTTAAATATTTTAATTTTAATTATCATTATCTCAATTAAATTAAATTAATATATATATATTGACATTTAACAATAATGATAATTTATTTAAATATATGCGAACACATATTTAAACGTAATCTCACTTAGATAATTTTAATATCAAATTAAATAAAGGCTACGACCTCAGCAAATTTAATTGCAATGTGAGATTACCAAAATACCCTTTTGCCTAAAAAGATGAAAACGCCCTTCTTATAAACTGGTTCTTAAATTATCTTCTATGTGTGTGACCCGTAGGCTCCTTATCATACCGGCAGTGTGTTATATCACAATTAACACCAATTAATCATCTCACTACACACAGACCAAGATTGGCCCCTAGCAAGGCATCATGGCCACCCGATAGATTCGGATTCAACGAAACAGCTACCTGTCAACAATATGGTTTCCGTACAATCCAATTATTTCATCATCAATTATCTCAATGAGACCGAGGCATAGAAATAGTGTCAACCTCAGTTACTCTCGATATGTATGTATTTAGTTACTGGATCAATGACCTGAATAATAATTTGGATAAAGCAACAACTCAATCCCACTGTGGCCACAGTTTTAGTGTCATTACCATTTACTGAATTGCACCATGAGATAACTTTCCCCTGTACCCGAGAGTGATGAATCCTCTATCGATCCACCATAGTCTTGATACACTCCTTGATGCAGCCAATCACTACGTATTGACAGCTCTGAATAGAACTGTGTTGGACTAGTGTCAAACTGGACCGGTGGTCTCAAGTCTAAGGATCACATGCACCACCATTCATTAGAGGATTTGTTCCATAAACACTAGGGTTACCATCCATATGGAATCCTCTCGTGGGTCAGTCCAGTGGACTTGCCTACAGCAAGCACCCATGTGTTGCACCAGGTTGTCACCAAACAATCTTGACAAGTGAGATCAGTCACTGCCTTTCGACAGGGTCGTTCAGCACTATGATAGCCTTATCGTATTATCTGTGCCCTTACTTCAGAATGATACTGGGGCTACGAACGTTTCTAGAATGGCCACCATATGTGCTCATAGGGTTCTCACTATCAAGATTTGAAACACTTGATACCCTCGTCACGGTTCTACCATTCTAAGGACATATATCAATACATATTGCAATAATAATGATTTACGCGATATAGAATAAAATGCCTTTTATTATTGATTAATGAACATTATTACAAAGAGTCAATTCTACAATAATTGATTGGCTCTAGGTGTGGAGAATATATATATATGATATAATATATATATATATATATATATAGATATATATATATTATATGATATATATATATATATATATATATTCTATAATATGTTTAGTAAGTTTTACTTATATTTTTCTAAGGAACTACTACTAGCTAAAAAGAATATTACACTGCAACTTTCTTTTGAACACCCACTTGCAACCAATTGTCTTTCTATCCTTAGGCAATTTACATAAAACCCATGTATTATTCTTGTACAGTGACTGCATCTCTTCATTCATTGCAAGCTCCCACAGATTTGTATCTTCCATGGCTCTTGCTTCATTTACATTCCTAGGTTCATCACTCATCACATTCAAAGCATGAAATCCACTCAAGGCACTTAGAGAGAAACGAGCTAGTGCCCTTTTAACTCTTGTAGATCCTCTCAAAGTTGGCGTCACCACAACTTCATCATCAGAATCTTCCTCTGAACCATCCACAGAACCCTCATCAGCCACACTATCAAATTTATCTTCATGATCAGATTCTGTAGGCTCTACATTATCAGTCTCTACAGCAACATTAGGAGTCACCTCCTCCTCTTGCTCTACTACAGTCACATCAAACTGAACTTTCTTTGACTGTTCAGGATCTTCAAGAGCTCCCACAAGTTGTTTTACCTCTCTAAAAATAACATCTCTACTGTAAATGACGTTTCTACTCACAGGATTCCACAACTTGCATTTCTTAGATTTACTATCAAGCTTGATTCGCTTCTCCTTTGGCACATGCATATACGCGTCACAACCAAAAACCCGAATAAATGAAAAATTAGGTTTCTTACCATACAGAGCTTTATATGGCGTCATGTTTTTAACAGAAGAGGTAGGAGACCGATTCTTCAAATAACAAGCCATTGCAGTAGCTTCATTCCAAAATTCAGGCCTCAAATCTGTCATATTCAGGATACATCTAGCCTTTTCTAACAGTGACCGATTGAGACGTTCAGCCACCCCATTCTGCTGAGGCATGTAAGGTGTAGTTTTCTGCCTTGCAATTTTGTGTGTCGCACAAAACTGCTCAAACTTACAAAAGCAAAACTCACCACTAGTATCAGTTCGCAAAGCTTTAATCTTCCTATCAAACTAATTCTCAACTAAAGCTTTAAATTCCCAAAATTTCTCAAAAGCTTCAGACTTGTTATGCATGAAATAAACCTAATAGTATGCAGAAAAATCATCAATGAAAGATACGTAATACTTGGATTTACCAACAGATTCCACTGGAGTGGACCCAAATGTCACTGTGAATTAACTCCAGAATTTTTGTTGCTCTCGTGCCTGTTGACTGAAAACTACCTCGATTCTACTTGCCTTGTAAACATTCCTCACAAAACCCAAAACTCATGGAATAATTATGAATACCTTCAGTCATTTTCTGAGTCACCAAAGCAGACAAAGCTGTCTCCCAAATGTGCCTCATTCGCTGATGCCACAATGTTGCAGAATCAATTTCTTTTTCAGCCTTCTTTTCTGAAACATAACCACCCAAAGAGGAATTTCTTATAACTGATACCTGTAGCCTATAAAGTGTACCATGTCGAACTCCTCATGCAATAATCATAGATCCCCGAGTCATCTTGCAGGATGTTCTGTCACAACTAAATACTATACCTGCGTCAGCCATTATTCCAACAAATAGTAGATTTCTACTCATAACAAGGATGTGCATCACTTCAGGGAGCATCCTTACTAAACCACCATGCAACCTTGGCCTGATTTTCCCACAGCCAATAATCTTCACAACATTATCATCTCCTAACATAACGTTTTCTCCATTGTATTTCTCATACTCACAAAACCATTCCTTGTGAAGTGTTATATGGAATGACACACCAGTATCAACATACCAGACTGGTTGGTTTGATCTAGCCATACACGCAGCAGCCACATACATATCACCATCTAATTCTCGTTTGTACGAGGTTTCAACTTTCTTCCCCTTTACCGGTTTGTTTCTGCAATCTTTCTCGAAATGCCCAAATTCCTTACATCTCCAGCATTTAATCTTACCTTTAACCTTGCTCTTAGATTTACCTTGCGACTTTCCCCTGTCGCCAGACTTATTAGAATTCCTATCAAGGTTTCATCCCCTAGCAATTAAAGCATCCCTAGATGAACCCTCTGAACCTCTTCGCCGCATATCCTCTGCCAACAATGTAAAACATAGAGATTCCCACGACATCTGTGTCGATCCTCTACCACCAATCGCAACAATCAAGTTGTCCCATGTATCAGGCAGCAAGCATAACAATGTTACCACTATGTCAGCTTCGCTGAGTTGTACATCCACAACCAACAGTTGATTCACTAGAGTCTTAAACTCATCCAGGTGTGCAGCAAAAGAATCCCCATCATGCATACGAAGATTGTACAGTTTCTTGCGACGGAACAACATGTTCACCAAAGACTTACTCAGATACATATTTTCCAGCTTTTGCCATAAACCCTTAATTGTATCCTGATCCATCACATTCGTTAGAACAGAGTCCTCAAGACAGATGCGAATCAAACCTCTAGCTTTCTGATCCATCATGTCTCATTCAGCAAGTGCGGCACGATCAGTCGCTGATAATTCCTCCTGATGCAGTTACAGGTTTAGACCCAGGCAGACTTGACGCTACAGTTCCAGACGTTTCACTCATTGTAACAACGACTGTCCCGATTGTTAGCTTATCATTCACAATTGCACCCCACAGATCCCTATCAACGAACAGATCCTCCATCCACAGTTTCCAAAGCTTGAAGCATTTGCCGTTGAAATTCTCAATCTCAACCTTTGATCCCACCATCTCTAAATCAGAATCTAAGAAAACCTGAAAGCTCTGATACCAATTGAACGAAACAGAGACAGCAGCGAGAACAAAATAACAATAAAACAAATCACATACAGTAAACACAGAGAAAATAACACACACGATTTACCCTGGTTCACTCAATATGGGCTACGTCCAGCTGAGTCAATATTATTGCAATACTTCCTCACCTCTCTCATTTACAATGAATGAATTGCCCTATGATTGTTATCACCCTCATAACAAGAGAAAAATATGTTTATATACTAGGTTTAAAGTGACAAAACCTAGTTTTACAAGGATTCCTATTCCTAAGTCCAAACCCAACAAGGAATTAATGACTTAAAGAAATCCTACAACGGTTATACATGGAAAAGGCCCAAACCACCTACGGGCCTAGGGGCACTGCCCCCATGACCCCTACCTGCTCACCGAGGAGCGGGGCTCTCGCCCGTTGACCTGGTAGCGGGACCCCCAAATACGTCTGTGTAACCCATTAATGTTGAAGTAGTCGACAACTCCAAAAAGAAAACTCACTAACAAACAGGAGTAATAGATAAAACAAAATAGAAATAAGCAAGGGTAGGGCTAAATTTCATACCTCATGCACTAATATATTAGTAATTTTCAGCTTCTAATTTTCAATATAAACAGAAGGTATCTGGGCAGTCTTGCACCAATCTTGACCCTGATTTCGATTTTGATTCCTAAGGCACAATTTTCAATATGATTCACTCCAAGATTTGGCTTTGTTGAGTGTGCTACCATTCTGTCACGATTAGTAACTAGTATTCTACTTGCATTTGAAGTCTACTGAAACAATGTTTGAAGAAATTCCCAAGCTTTGGATGTTGATACATTATCCAAAACGATGAGATTCTCCTATATGATAATAAATAATTAATCCTTTCCATGATCGACATAGTTTCAACACTGACAAACCCCTTTAATAGTTGCTTTGCTATTGTCTCCTCAATGTTTGTAAGATCAAATTCTTGATATAAACTGACCCAGGCATAAGAAGCAAAATGGTGAGAAATAACAGGCTTATTATAAACCTTCCTGGCAAGTGTTGTCTTTCCGATCCCTCTTGCCCGAACCACAAATATCACTATGTGACTGTCATTGCCACCAATCAACTGTGATACTTGGTATTTGAGTATCTTCCTCTAAACCGACAGTATCTCGTTCACCATTGGAAGACAGTGGTCCCCAGCTACAAGTTTCAATGTTAAGAGATCCCCTACCTAAGTCGTTTCGTGCTTCAACATTAGGCTTAAGTCCCAGAGCACTCAATTTATAGGTGAATTTCATGATCAATAGCCTGATTTTCATGATGTCAGCAATCAGCTTTCCTCTAGCTGCTGTTTGAGTTTTGAAATTGATGGAAGAAATCTTGATAAATCCCCAACAAGTGAATTGTCCCCTCTTCTTCAACAAAAAAGCATCATTGACAGCTTCAATGTGAGGGGAAATGAGTCTTATATCTTCCAGCAAGCATTGCCAAGCTTCATTATTGTCCTACCTTGGTCCATTCTACTAGCTTTTGGACTTAAGTTGCCCAAAAGCTAGCTCAAGAAATGAGGGAGTCCAACCACATATATATACGCCATAACAGTTCACCAACTTGGCATGGTGGGACAAATTCAACTTCAATACTTTCTCAGCTTTCACACTTTATAGCATTAGGTGCATTTTCTCCACTTATTTCTTTATGTATCTGAAATCATTCACAGATCCATGTGTGAGTTCTCGTTCATAGAAGAGAAGGTCTGAAAGATAATTTCTACTTTTACTAAGACATGCTCAGTAATTTTCCAAGAGCCCACTGCAAAAGCATTCATGTTCCTCTTACAGCTATCTGAAAATCCAAAAACTTGCTATTATTCAAAATGGGCTGGCGAGAATGAGATATAGTGACCCTAATAATAAATAATACCATAAAAAGGCTAGGAAACTAGCAGACAAACCAAACACTGTCCATTTGCTTTTACTCCAGCTATATTTTGGTCTTTTTTTTCAAGAAATAGATATTCTTTTTTTCAACATTATTCTTGCTGTTCTGGAAAACTAATGAAACCCAATAGCATAAACCAGCAAACAGCAATATAATTCACGTGTTGACAAAGACAAATAAATGCACAAAATATAGCTTCAGAAATAATACTGGAATTACTTAAAGAAAGTTGATAACACTCAATAGCAAATAGCACAGCAGAACTGAATTAAAGGATAACAAAACATAATGGAAATAAAGATAACAGAACAGAAAGGAAATGTGTTTTACAACACTTGATTGCAAATACTAAAACTAGAAATAAACGAAAATGGAAATGGACTCAAGCATTGCTGATCTTCGAGGGTCAGCTCCTCCTAATTTATCTCACTAATTCTCCATGCTCCAGCACGTCTACTGTTCCCCTTTTATACTTGCTTCTAGATTCCTTTTGCAACAAATGCAGCACACCTGTCGTTTCCTCATTGTGCCAACCAGCTAACAGATTCATAACCAATTCCTCACACCTGTCACCCTTTCATTATGCCAGCCTCATAACCAATTCTTCACACCTGTCACCTTTTCATTATGCCAGCCCTTATTATTTCTTGCTGCCATCTGTCCCCAATTGTTTTTTTGCCACTTGTCCAGTCTTGCCTCTTCCCTTGTGCTTGGTTCTGACGAACCATTTGGTTACAGGAGGTCCATCAATACCCTCCCCAAGGAGTGCCACCTTGTCCTCAAGGTGGAAGGAAGGGAATTGGTTACAAATAGACTCATAGCTTTCCCAAGTGTTGTCCCAAGGTGGTAAGGTCTTCCATTTGATTAACACTTCAGAACTACCATTTAACAGACGGCGTTGTTTTAGGACCTCCTCGGGTTCAACTTGCAATATCAAATTACGTTCAAGGATGTTAGGAAGAGGTTGCGGTGCAATAGGGTGGGAGGTGGTTTTCTTCAGTTAGGAGACATGGAAGACGTCATGTATGCAGGCTATAGAGGGAAGATTAATGTTGTAGGCCACTTGCCCCACTTTTTCGGTGATTGTATAAGGACCATAAAATCTAGGGCTGAGCTTTTCGTTGACTCTACGTGCCAAGGATTTGAGATGATAGGGTTGAATTTTCAGATAAACTGTGTCCCCGACCTCATAATGAATTTCCCGCCTATGGCCATCCGCATAACGCTTCATACTTTCTTAGGCTTTAGACAAGTTGGCTTTTAATTCTTCCAAAATGATATTTCGTTCCGTTAACTATCGGTCGACCTCATTCACGACAGAAGTATTTTTAGTATATTTGAGGAGGACGGGAGGGTCTCGACCATATAGGGCTCGGAAGGGGGTTATACCAGAGGAGCAATTGTAGGTGGTGTTGAACCAGTATTCCGTCCACGCCAACCATTTAGGCCAATGTTGTGGTTGGTGTCCTGCAAAACAACGCAGGTAAGTTTCTACGCAACAGTTCACGACCTCTGTTTGTCCGTCTGTCTATGGGTGGTAAGTTGTGCTCATGTGTAGTTGTGTGCCCGATTGCTTGAACAGATCTCCCTAAAAGATACTCATGAATACGCGATCCTAATCCAAAATTATTGTGCGAGGGAACCCATGTAACCGGACTATCTCTCGGAGGAATATGTCGGCGACGTCCTTAGCGGTGTAGGGATGCTACAAGGGAAGGAAGTGACTGTACTTGGTAAGGCGATCCACAACTACTAAGATAGTATCTACCTGATGAGCCCTTAGGAGACCGACTATGAAGTCCATGGAAATGTCTTCCCAAACTTGGGAGGGAATAAGAAGTGGTTGTAACAGGCCAGCTGGTTAAAGGCTTCATACTTATTTTGTTGGCAGGTAGGGCAAGCTTTTACAAAAGCCTGGACGTCGCGTTTCATTCCTTCCCAATACACTACATTTGCAAGCCGTTTGTAGGTGCGGAGGAACCTGGAGTGACCCCCCAGAGGAGATGAGTGGAATTCCTATAGAAGTTGTTGGGTCTGAGGGCTAGATTGTGGGAGCACTAGGCGGTCGTCGTAGTATAGTTGATGCCCAATGAGCTTAAAATGCGGATGACTGTCGGGATCCAGAATCAAATCTTGGCAAATTTTCCTCAACTTAATGTCTTGTCGAATGACCTCCTCCCATTCTTCTCTTTTGGAAAAGAAACAGACAGATAAGGCATGGTACTCTACTGGTTCCTCTCATCTGGATAAGGCATCTGCTGCCTTGTTTTCTAATCCCAGCTTATACTGTATTTCATAACTGAGCCCCACTCTCACCGAGCTCTGATACCAATTAATGAAACCCAACAGCATGAACCAGCAAACAGCAATATAATTCACGTGTTGACAGAGATAAATAAATGCACAGAATATAGCTTCAGAAATAATACTGGAATTACTTAAAGAAAGTTGATAACACTCAATAAAAAATAGCACAGCATAACTGAATTAAAGGATAACGAAACAGAATGGAAATAAAGATAAAAGAACAAAAAGGAAATGTATTTTACAACACTTGATTGCAAATACTAAAACTAGAAATAAACGGAAATGGAAATGGACTCAAGCACCGCTGATCTTCGAGGGTCAGCTCCTTCTAATTTATCTCACTAATTCTCCATGCTCCAGCACGTCTACTGTTCCCCTTTTATACTTGCTTCCAGATTCCTTTTGCAACAAATGCAGCACACCTGTCGTTTCCTCATTGTGCCAGCCAGCTAACAGATTCATAACCAATTCCTCACACCTGTCACCCTTTCATTGTGCCAACCTCATAACCAATTCTTCACACCTGTCACCCTTTCATTGTGCCAGCCCTTATTCTTTCTTGCTGCCATCTGTCCCCAATTGGTTGTTTGCCACTTGTCCAGTCTTGCCTCTTCCCTTGTGCTTGGTTCTGACGAACCATTTGGTTACAGGAGGTCCATCAAAAGCATACTATTCTATTGGATTGTCATATGAAACAACGTTGAAGTAACAAAAAACTTATAAACAAATAAGATACCTTGAAATTAAAAATAAGGGATGGATAAAATGATGCAATGGTGAACTCTACATAACACAGAAAATGTAAATGATCATTTATTGGCTAACCTTTGTCCCCGACAAATCTTTGTCATTACAACCTCGGTGGTATAAAGTTACCACTAGGCTAAGGATTATTCCATTCTAGGCAAGGCCAAAAACTGGAATAAATTTTGTCCTGATCCATAATGTATGTATGTTCAGTTGGGCAATGCTGCTTGCAAGATTTTTCATACCTAACAAAATTTGTTGATAAAATTAAGGAAACCAAAATATTTTGGATTCTAGCCTCTGTATAGTTCTGTACGGTGAACACAAAGAGGTACTACTAATATCGAGGTTCAGAATTTTCATCACTAATTAACCCAGAAAATGACATTTTGAAGATAAGCCAACAAAAACTTGTTTTTTATATTGTTCAATAGGTCCAGGTTTTCCCTTGCTTAGTTTATTTCAAAATTAAAAATGAACTCTACAACACGAATATATAGTCTTAAGTTACCTCTATTAATCAAGTATAAATATCAAGCTCCAGAACCAAAGTAGTCCAACATCAGTTTATATTTGACCATCTCAAAAGGAATACTTTTATTATCCATTTATCCTTAATTTAAGATTACAGAATTTAACAAGATAAGTATCTTTACATCCATTATAATTAATACTCAACTGAAGTTATAGGATTCCTGTAATCAATGTTATTATACAACAGACTTTAACCCAATCTATATACGGAATAAGCATACTCAATTGAATTTATGTTGAAGATTATCATACGTTCAAGACAATATTTGCAGCTGTATCTAACCCTCTATTCACTGAGAAAAGTGACAACTTTAATTTACTTCAGTGTCTAACAGTATGGAATAGCATTTGCTTACCCTAACCTATTAGTCTACTACATAGATATTCCAGTGCTCTGATAACACTTTTCCAGAATTGCTACAGGAGCTCAATATAGATGCAATAAACTAAAAAGATGAAAATAAAATCAATACATATATACATACATACATACATACATATATAGTAAAACAAACACTAAGAAAACCATTATTTTTTTGACATCTCTTTTTGTAAGGCTTATACTAACAGGTGATAACAAACTACGGAGCCATATATGGTAATGAAGAATTACCACATACCTCTCAATCACTAGAAAGTGATAAGGGGCTTCAAATTATTCTATTCTTCAATATAAACACATGGTATATGAGCAATCTTACACCAATCCCACCCCTGATCCTTGACAACTCTTGCTTCAAATTCCTCTGGCATACGCTTAACTTCAACTCACGGCAGTGCAAAAGGTACTTAAATCCATATGGGACCGTCTTCAATTTCTTGCAACACCTTATTTCTACCTCTTTAACAATTGTCAAAGCTCCATCTTCAACCCCCCATTTCTCCAATTCCTCTAAATTCCACAGTTGAAGAACTGGAAGGAGAGGAAAACCTCCTGTTGAGCAAAACATAGTTTTCCCAGTATAGGAGCCTAATAGTAATCGAAGAGTCCTTAGGTGACGGAGCTTCTCAAGCCTAGGCATTGGATCTTCTTTAAGTCCCGAAAGTGACAGAGTAATCTCTGTGACTTTTTGTGGGAAATTGTTCCTAGATTTTTGGATACACCAACCTTCAGAGCAAGTATATGCTCGGAAGGTTCCTGAGGCTTGACAAAGTCCGCAAGTGTAAATCAGAAGGTTGAACTGATTCATCAATTGATCTTAGCCTTAAAGACTCCAGGTGTCTCAGCCTTGGGAGCCACTTCGACAATGCTACTTGCTGTGAAAATGTTAATCGGCACACCAGCCCCAACTTTCTAAGGCTGAGCAACCTGTTGAGGCCACCTTTGACAGGGCTCTCTTCATCCAAAAACACGCCCCATAATGTTCGCAGGTCTATTAAAGAGCTTGGACTTGGTGGAGCAACAAATCTAACACGATGACTGTCTGTCAAGTATAGGTGCCGCAGTCTCACCATCTTCCATATGTAACTGGGAAGGGTACCAATGTTGGTATGCTTCAAATCCAACGTTTGAAGGTTCAACAACTCGCCAATTGAAGATGGGAGAACCTCCAAGTAAGTCCATCGTAGGCCTACATACATCAATTCGACCAATTTCTGTTGATGCAGTGATACCTTGCTGGAAATGCATCAAATATTCAGTTCAGCAAGTCTGTGTTTGGAAAGCTACTGAAGTTTCTCTATAGTAGTGGTTCAACGTGCATGGTAGTGTTTTTGTAATGAATTGTAGTTTAGTGACTTAAGGGTATTTAAGTCAGAATTATTATGTGTAAGATGTTTGTAATTTTAGTGGTTAGATTTGAATTTAAAAGCTGGTTATATCTGCTATAGTTGGTAATTTACAGAGAGTTGTTAACTGATATATATGTTGACTATCTTCAATGAAAATATAGAGAACATTTTGTATAAGTTTCTAGAGCTCTCTATCATCTTTCTCTTTGTGTTCTCTAGCTAAAACCAACAAATGGTATCAGAGCCTCTTACAAAAACCAGAAACCTAGCATTTTAAACCATCGATTATAACTCCAGAATACCCTCCATTCTCAAAACTTTAACCTGTATCTTTTCTTCTTCTTCCTTGCGACAGACACAAAAAACAGAGACATGGCAACTCAATCTGCCTTGATGGCTCCACCGGTATTCAATGGGGAACACTACCAAATTTGGGCTGTCAAAATGAAAGTTTTTCTCTATGGACAGGGACTGTGGTAGTATGTGGAAGAAAACAGGCAGCCACCTCCCCTTCGACAGAATCCTACATTGAATCAAATGAGGTTGCATGAGGAAGAAATAGCCAAAGCTCCGAGAGCTCTCTCTCATACATGCAGCTGTGACTAATATTGTATTTACAAGGATCATGTCATATGAAAATCCCAAAGAAGCATGGGATAAACTGAGAGAGGAATACATGGGTAGCACCACCACAAGGAACATGCAGGTGCTTAATTTAAGGAGAGAATTTGAGATGCAAAGGATGCAGGAAGCTGAAAAAGTGAAGGAATATGTTGATAGACTAATGAGTGTTGTCAACAAAAACAGGCTAATGGGAGTGGAGTTGACAGATCGAAGGGTTATGGAAAAGGTTTTGGTGAGTCTACCGGAGAGATTTGCGTCCAAAATCTCTTCCTTAGAGGACTATAAAGATATGACTCATATCACATTGACTAAGCTTGTCCATGCTCTCCAAGCTCAAGAGCAAAGAAGGCTCTTGAGGCAAGCAGACACTAGTGAGGGTGCATTGGTTGCAAGCTATAAAGGAAAAACTGCACAAGGACAAACAAGGAAGTATGCTGGAGATAGAAAGGGGAAAAAGAAGAGTAGTAATCAGTGGGAAAAACCTGTTGGAGTGAAAGAATTTCCAGCCTGCACTCACTGTAAAAAGAAAGGACATCCGGAGAGGAGATGCTGGTTCAAACTAGGCATACAGTGCAGAAGCTGCAAGCAATTTGGGCATATTGAGAGGGTTTGTAAGAACAAAGGAAGCCAGCCAACACAGCAAGCAAAGGTTGGAGAAGATCAACAACAGTGTCAGGAGGCTGAGCAACTTTTTTGTGGCCACTTGTTACACGGCACAAATCAACAATGAAGCTTAGTTAATTGATAGTGGCTGCACCAACCACATGGCTGTAGACCTGCAAAATTTTGTTAGCCTGGACAGATCATATTGCTCCAGAGTTAAGATAGGAAATGGTGAGTTCATGGAGGTCAAAGGCATGGGGGATGTTGCTGTCCAAACTTGGTTAGGTACAAAGATAATTTCTCATGTGTTATATGTGCCTAGGATTAGTCAGAATTTATTAAGTGTTGGACAAATGTTAAAGAATGGCTATTCCTTACATTTTTAAAACCAAGCATGCACTATATTAGATCCTAAAGGGGCTAAATTAATGTGTGTAAAAATGCTAGGGAAAAGCTTCCTGGTTGAGCTGAAAAAAACCAATAATTTAGCTTTATCAACTAGGCTAGAAAAGTCAGAAACTTGGCACAAAAGGCTTGGTCATTATCATTATAATGGCCTCAAGGAGTTAAAAATGAAAACATGGTCCAGGACCTACCAGAAATTGAAGAGAAAAGTACTCTCTACAGTGCATGCCAAATTGGCTAACTGAGCAGACCCTCATTCCCTTCAGATCAGACCTAGAGAGCAACAATGAAACTACAGCTGATCTATTCAGATGTTTGTGGTCCTATGCAGACAGAATCCTTAAGTGGAAGCAGGTATTTCATACTCTTCATAGATGATTATACACGGATGACATGGGTGTATTTTTTGAAGTAGAAAAGTGAGGTTCCTACAGTGTTCAGAAAGTTTAAATTGCTGGTGGAGAATGAGGCTGGAACAAAGATCAAGTCCTTTAGAAGTGATAATGGAAGTGAATACACTTCAAAGGAATTCAGTTCCATTTGCTTAAAAGCTAGAATTAGACATCAACTAACCACACCATACACCCCACAGCAAAATGGGGTCAGTGAGCGAAGAAACAGGACCATCATGGAGATGGCTAGGTGTATGATGGTAGAGAAACAACTTCCTAAGAGATTATGGGCTGAGGCTGTCAATACAGGAGTTTATCTCCTAAATAGGCTGCCAACTAAGGCAGTCAAGGGACAAACACCAGCTAAGGCTTGGACAGAAATTAAACCAGCATTGGGCTATTTGAGAGTGTTTGGAAGTGTGTGTTATGTCATGGTTCCAACAGTGAAGAGAACCAAGCTGGATGATAAGGCTGAAGTTGGTATTTTCATTGGCTATAGTAGTCAATCAAAATGGTTCAAAGTGTAAATTCCTGAGACAAAGAGAATTGTTATAACAAGGGATGTGAGAATATATGAAAATGCAGTGTGAAATTGGGAAAGTAAGAAGATTGATGCTGACTATAAAGTACAATAGCCAACTGAAAATGACTTTAAGGAACTCGAAGCTGAAGAAGATGAAGAACCATTAGCTCATGGGATCAGGACTTTGGCTGATGTTTATGCAAAGTGCAATGTGGTTGTGTTAGAACCAAGATCCTATGCTAAAGCTGCTGAATCAAGTGCTTGGAGGAATGCAATGCAGGAGGAGATTTCTATGATTGAGAAAAACAACACTTGGAGGCTGGTTGAGAGACCTGAAAATAGAAGAATAATTCAAGTGAAGTGGATTTACAAGTTGAACCTTAATCCCAATGGTACAATCCACAAACACAAGGCTAGGCTTGTGGCAAAAGGATTTGCACAGTAGCAAATGATGGATTATACTGACACATTTGCTCTGGTGGCTAGACATGATACTATAAGGTCGATCCTTGCCATGGCAGCCCAATTTGGTTGGAAAATTTTCCAACTTGATGCCAAATCTACTTTCCTAAATGGTTGCTTGAGTAGGAGATTTTTGTAGATCAACCCGAAGGTTATCAGGTAAAGGGTGAAGAAGGTAAGGTGTACCTGCTGGAGAAAGCATTGTATGGCCTAAAACAGACACATAAAGCCTGGCACAGCCGCATAAACGATCATTTTAACAGCGTAGGATATGCAAGAAGTCCTAATGAACATACCCTCTATGTTAAGGAAGCTGAGGGTGACTTGATTGTTATGTCATTGTATGTAGATGATTTGCTGATTACTGGAAGCAATCCAGACCAGTTGAACAAGTTTAAATAGTCCATGAAATCTGAATTTGAGATGAAAGATTTGGGGGAGATGACATATATCCTTGGTATGCAGATTTTTCAATCCAAAAGTGGAATATTTATGTACCAGGTAAGTATGCAAATGAGGTTCTTGTAAAATTTGGAATGGAGAATTCCAAACCTACAGATACACCCTTAGTCTCTAACCTGAAGCTGAGCAAGAATGATGGTAAGAAGAGAGTGGATAAGAGTATGTTTAGAGGTCTAGTGGGATGCTTGCTGTACTTAACAACCACAGACCAGACCTGATGTTTGCAGCAAGCTATCTCTCTAGATTTATGAGTTGTCCAAGTGAATTACATTATAGGGCAGCAAAGAGGGTGTTAAGATATGTGAAAGGAACTTCAAGCCTTGGTATTTGGTTTAAGAGGGCAAAAAAACTTGTATTGCAGGGGTACACAGATAGTGATTGGGGAGGTTCTTTAGATGATATGAAAAGTACCTCAAGGTATATGTTTTACATCAATGTAGGTGCCATTAGTTGGTTGTCAAAGAAACAAGACACTGTGGCTCAGTCCATAGCAGAGGCAGAATATGTTTATGTCACAGCAGCTGTGAACCAAGCTGCTTGGTTTAGAAAAGTTCTGTCTGATTTGAAGCAGGATTAGGATAAGCCAACACCAATATTGTGTGACAACCAATCAGCAGTGGCAATGGAAAAAAATCCAGTTCTCCACGGCAGGACCAAGCATATTAAGATCAAATTTCATGCTGTGAGGGAGGCTAAAAATAATAGAGAAGTAACTTTGATTCACTACTGGAGTGAGGACCAAATTGCAGATATAATGACTAAAGGTTTGCCTGAAGCCAAGTTTGAGGAACTTAGACTCAAACTTGGTGTTTCCAGCAAAGGTATCAAGAAGAGTGTTGATGCAGTGATACCTTGCTAGAAATGCATCAAAAATTTAGTTCAACAAGTCTCTGTTTGGAAAGCTACTGAAGTTTCTCTACAGCAGTGGTTCAACGTGCATGGCAGTGTTTTTGTAATGAATGGTAGTTTAGTGAGTTAAGGGTATTTAAGTCAAAATTATTATGTGTAAGATGTTTGTGATATTAGTGGTTAGATTTGAATTTAAAAGCTAGAAATATCTGCTGTAGTTGGTAATTTATAGAGAGTTGTTAGCTGATATGTATATGTTGACTATCTTCAATGAAAATACAGAGAACATTTAGTATATAAGTTTTTAGAGCTCGCTATCATCTTTCTCTTTGTGTTCTCCGGCTAAAACCAACAATTTCCCTATTTCCTTCGGCAACTTTGGTCGGAATACACCTTCAAGGTCAATTACTCGCAACCTTATGAATAACCTTCCAACAATTCCCCATTGAAGAAATTTCCCAATCTCATCTCTAGGCCCGAGTCCTTCACAGGAATCAAAGGACAGAATAGAACGAAGATCAGTATAACAAGATCGCAGGGAATAATTTGTGGATTTATCACAATGAANTACCTCAATTCGACCAATTTCCCTATTTCCTTCGGCAACTTTGGCCGGAATACACCTTCAAGGTCAATTACTCGCAACCTTATGAATAAACTTCCAGCAATTCCCCGTTGAAGAAATTTCCCAATCTCATCTCCAGGCCCGGGTCCTTCACAGGAATCAAAGGACAGAATAGAACGAAGATCAGTATAACAAGATCGCAGGGAATAATTTGTGGATGTATCACCAAGAATGTGAACGAAACTTTCATCCCCAGAGTCAAGATGATCAGCAAGCTTGCGGATGGTAGCTGAGCTTGAGGATGAGGATGGAGTAGAAGAAACTGCTTCACTTGGACTGTTAACAAAGTTGGCCTCTTTGGCTTTTGACTCCCATTGACCTCTCAATAGATAATGCATCCGACATGTTTTAATTCTCCCAGCAGGCTTCCTATTATCCACTTGAATCATATTCAAATTTTCTAGTTTCTGTAAATACTTTTCTACAACATATTCTGGAGGCTTTTTGCTACCCATCTGTGGTTGCACCAGTCCTTCTGCTATCCACAACAGGATCAACTTCCTCACTGAAATGTAATAGTCATAAGGAAAAAGTCCAAAATAGGAAAGACAAAGCTTTAAATTTGATGGCAAGTTATCCGCAGCTAAATTCAAGTTATAGTACAAATCTACTTGGTCTCGATCTATCTGCTCTGCTACCGCCGACCACTGGTCTGGAGTAGTCGGTTTGCTGGACAAAAATTCTACTGCTTTCAAAATTGCTAGAGGCAAGCCGTTGCACTTCTTCACAATTTCTTGTCCAAATTGTTGCAGCTCTTCAGGGACAAAGACCTTCCTTTTGAGCAAATCCCAGCTTTCTTCATTGCTTAGTGCCCGCATATCATGAATGGATTTCAGCCCTGGGTCTGCTAAAACTGCTACTGCCCTGTTTGGAGTTGTTATCAAGATTTTACTTCCATTTGCTGTGTTTGGAAAAACAGCTTGAAGAATATCTCAGGCTTCGTATGTTATTACACTATCCAAAACAATGAGATACCTCTTGTTCCTTAAGAAACAGTTAATCCTTTTCATCAACTCTTCTTCGGTCCATCCCTTTTTTACTTCTTCAAACTCTACTGTGAGTTGTTTTGCAATGGTCTTCAAAATATCTTTAACCTCAAATTCTCGAGGCATGTTGTCAAGGCTGAGAATGAATTAGACTGATGAAGCAAGACAAAATTATGCAGTAAGGAAGCAAATCAAGAGAAACAAAGGACAAAAAAAATAGAGGAAAAAAAACAGACGAGAGCTGAAGCTATTTTTCATTCACATATATGTCAACAAAATATACATGACTAACAAAATATATAAACATCTGATGCACCATCCCTTAATTAAAGCACAACATACATAAAGTAGCAACTGTTCCTTTAAATAAAGATCACCAAACATTTTAACCAAAAACTTCAACTAATACAACTACTCCACTGACTTGAAAGAAAGTAAGAGATACAAACAACCTCAATCTTCTAACACTCCTCCTTGAGGTGTTTGTTATTTAATACCCCAAGTTTCATTCTTAGATTTTCGAACTTAGGCTTGGGAAGAGCTTTGGTCAAAATGTCTACCACTTGATCTTCTGAACTGCGTACATCAAGTTGATTTCACCTGTGTTTTCAGCCTCATGAATAGCATGAAACTTGACACTAATATGCTTAGTCCTACCATGATGAACTAGAATTTTGGTAATTGCTATGGCTGCCTTGTTATCCACAAAGAGTGTAACACTTCCTTGTTCATCTTGTCCCAAATCTGAAAGAATTTTTCGCAGCCAAATGGCCTGATTTGCAGCACTTGCAGCAGCTACATACTCAGCTTCTACAGATGATTGAGCTACTATTTCTTTTTTTTTTGAGTTCCAATAGAACATAGCACTTCCAAATGAAAAACAGTAACCCGAAGTGCTTTTAAAGTCATCTAAGCTCCCTGCCCAGTCATTGTCTGAGTAGCCTATAAGTTGACTGTTACCATCTTTAGAGAACCACAAACCAAAATCTATAGTTCCCCTTATGTACCGTAACACCCTTTTAGCAGCACACCAATGAGATTGTCCTAGTGAATACATAAACCTGGACAGTAGAGATGTAGCAAACATTATATCTGGCCTGGTAGAGGATAAATAAAGCAGGCTGCCTATGAGACTTCTATATAATGTAGCATTTGCTTTCTCTTCTGAGTCATCAATCTTCTTCAATTTTTCATTCACTGCTAAAGGTGTTGCAACAGCCTTGCGACCTTCCATTTGAAATCTTTTCAACAGATCTTGAGCATATTTTTTCTGAGAGATGAATATGCCTAAGTGATCTTGATTCATTTCCATACCCAGAAAGTACTTCATTTCACCCAAGTCTGACATCTCAAATTCTTTTTCTATATTCTCCTTGAAATCAGATACTGATTTCATATCTCCTCCTGTCACAAAGATGTCATCAACATACAAGGAGACAATAAGAGATGGATCACCATTTACCTTCTTAAAATAAAGAGTGGATTCATTTGGACTGCAACAAAAATCTTGGTTCAGCAAGTAAGTATGTATCCTGCTATACCAGGTTTGTGGTGCCTGTTTCAGGCCATAAAAAGCCTTATACAGCTTATAAACCTGCTCTTCTTTCCCAGGCACCTTGAAACCTTCAGGTCGCTCTACATATATATCTGGCTACTGGAGCAAAAGTGTCAGTGAAATCAATGCCATATTGTTGTAGATATCCTTTGACAACTAATCTAGCTTTGAGCTTGTTTATAGTGCCATTAGGATTGAATTTTGTTCTATAGATCCACTTGACACCAATCACCTTGTGATTTTCAGGTTTTTCAACTAGGCTCCACGTAGAGTTCTTATTAATCATTTCCATTTCATTCTTCATTGCTGTTTTCCACCCTTCATTGCAGATAGCTTCATCAAATGAAGTTGGCTCTAAAGAGGCCACATTACACCTACCATAAATATCTTCAAGAGATCTCATTTTTGTTGCAAGAGTATTTTCTTCATCACCAGAATATGAATCATTTTCTAACAAGATATTGGTTCCAGGATTTGAACTTGAACCTGCTTTCACTTCATTATCATCTGCCCAGCTCCAAATTGCTTGTTCATCAAATATGACATTCCTACTAACCATAAATTTATTGGTTGAGGGATTGTACACTCTATAGCCCTTAGATACTTGGCTGTAACCAACAAACACCCCTTTCTTTGATTTTGCTTCTAACTTGCTTCTTCTTTCACTTGGAACAAGAGCATAACAAATACATCCAAATATTCTTAGATGATCAATAGAAGGTTTACAGCCATGCCAGATTTCATAAGGAGTGGCATTATTCAAGGCTTTAGTGGGCAGCAAATTTAACAAATACACTGAAGTATTTGCTGCCTCAGCCCAAAAATGTTTAGGTAGTTTTTTTTCAAACATTAAACACCTAGACATTTCCATCACTGACCTATTTTTCCTTTCACTCACTCCATTTTGCTTTGGAGTGTAATGTGTGGTCAGTTGATGTATTATACGTTCTGTTTTGCAGAAAGAGGAGAATTCTTTTGAAGTATATTCTGAGCCATTATCTGATCTGAACAACTTCAGTTTGCACCCTGACTGCTTTTCCACTTCTGCCTTGAATCTCTTGAACACATCAAAAAATTCTGATTTTTGCTTCAGGAAGTAAATCCAGCAATGTCTTGAGAAGTCATCAATAAAGATTAAAAAGTATTTGCTCCCATTTAGAGAAGCAACACTCATTGGTCCACATAAATCTGAGTGAACAAGCTGCAGTTTCTCAGTGGCTTTCCATTTGCTACTTGAAAAAGGTAACTTGGATTGTTTACCGAACTGATATACTTCACAGACACCATGATGATCATCAACAGTTGTTAAATTTAGCACTAGCTCCTTATCATGCATAATTTTCAAAGTTGCATATTTGAAGTGTCCAAGCCTTCTATGCCATAAATTTGAATCAATTTCAGTATGCTGATAATCCTTAGTGCTAGCTACATTCCAATCTATAGCAAAATTCTTTACTATCATATTGACAGTCATAAGTTCACTACCACAAGGATCAACAATGGTGCATGATTTGTTTTGAAAATGCAGAGAATAACCTTTTTCTAGCATCTGCCCTACACTTAGCAAGTTATGATTAATTTTAGGTACATAAAGAACATCTTGAATGTATTTGGTACCTTCTGGAGTATCAATCACAGCTGCTCCTCTTCCCTTGACATCTAGCATTTCACCATTTCCAATTTTCACTTTGGACAAATAAAATTCATCCAAGTCTTTGGGAATGTTAGCATCAAAGGTCATATGGTTTGAACAGCCTATCTATTAACCAGGAGCATTGATTATTCTGAGTTGCATAACAAGTTGCAACAAAAAGATTTTCTCCAGCATCTTCTTGTTTCTCAGTTGAATGAATTTGCTGAGTTTGTTGAGCTTGCTGAGCTTGGATTCCACTTACATTTTTACACACTTTATCAATGTGTCCAAGCTGGTTACATGACCTGCATCTGATGTTAGGTCTATACCAGCAATAATTTGGAGAATGCCCCTTCTTTTTACCATGAGGACAAGGAGCATACTTGCCTTTCTTTTCACCTTGCAACTTGCCTTTTACTTTTCTCTCCTCCTTTCTGTCAACATTCTGCTTCTTCATTGAGTTATTGATAGAATTTTTCTCCTACAGCTTAGCATTAAGAGCACTTTCTACAAATTCTTCATGCCTTAGAGCTCTCCTTTGGTCTTGAGCTTTCAGGGCATTTATCACTTCAGACAAGGTAAGATCAGAGAAATTTTTAGAGTCTTCAAGAGAGGAGATTTTAGCCTCATACCTCTCTGGAATGCTCACTAGAATTTTCTCCATAATCCTCTGATCAGAAAGAGTTTCACCCATTAACCTTATCTGATTTACAACTTTCATAATTCTATCAGCATATTCCTTAATAGTTTTAGCCTCCTTCATTTTCAGAACTTCAAACTCTCTCCTTAGATTAAAGACATTCATCTGCCTTGATCTTTCATTCCCTAAGGAGTCTTCTTTCAATCTTTCCCATGCTTCCTTAGAAATCTCACACGCAACAATCTTAGTGAATACTGCATCAGTTACAGCTTGATGAATGATTGATAAAGCTCTAGATGCTTTAGCAACTTCTTCTTCATGCAATCTTAACTGATTTAATGTTGGATTTGGCCCCAAAGGAGAAGGTCGTTTCTCCTCCTCTACATATTGCCATAGGCCTAATCCTCTCATGTAGGCTTTCATTTTGACAGCCCATGAATGATAGAGCTCACCGTTATACACTGGTGGTGACATGGATGAAGATGAAGAAGCCATGGTGAACTAGTGATCAAAACAGAATATTAAAACTCTAATAACTTTAGAATGAACACAGCCCTTAAGATCAAAAAAGCTCTAATACCATGTTGTCTCGGCTGAGAATGAATTAGACTGATGAAGCAAGACAATTTTATGCGGTAAGGAAGCAAATCAAGAGAAATGAAGGATAGAAAAAACAGAGGAAAAAAAACAAACGAGAGCTGAAGCTATTTTTCAGTCACATATATGTCAATACAATATACATGACTAACAAAATATATAAACATCTGACGCACCATCCCTTAATTAAAGCACAACATACATAAAGTAGCAACAGTTCCTTAAAATAAGGACCACCAAACATTTTAACCAAAAACTTCAACTAATACAACTACTCCACTGACTTGAAAGGAAGTAAGAGATACAAACAGCCTCAATCTTCTAACAAGGGAGGGTAACCCAAGCACGAGCAGGAAAATTTTGAACAACTGTAGCATGTTTGTAAACCTTCAGTGCAAGAGTTGTCTTGCCTATTCCTGTCCCCCCAGAGATAGATATCACTCCATGACTCCCTTTACCACTAATCAGCCGTGAGGCTAGTAAAGTAGCGTCTTCCTCAAGACTAACAGCTTCTTCTTCATCCATATCATTGTAAGACGATGGTCCTTCTGGAAGTTCCAGGTTTGGAAATACTGGACCAAAGTAATTTCTTGCTTCATTATTAGGTGTAAGTCCCAGCTCACTCCCTCTGTTGATGAGCTCAAAAATGGAGGACTTAATACTTGAAATTTTGCCAAACAACTTGTGAATTTATGTCTGATTTCTGATAATAGTGTAACATCTACTGAAAATTAATACAATGCATGCATAAAAACAATAGAAAATTGGGCCCAAAACTTTCTTTTCATTATATGCCATATGTCTTTTATACACAAAGAGTATTGTTTACAAAAAATTTCATCTTAAAAGACAAAATAGGGGAAACAGTGTAGCTATTGCTCCTCGCTTGTCGACGCCCCTCCGACTACATCAACACCTAGATCCTGCATCCACAAAGGAAAAATAACGGGGTGAGCACAAAATAATGCTCAGTAAGTAAAACCCTCTATCTGTCTATCCCCGTATGTAATACTCTTAATTCTTTCCTCATACTATTTCTGTTTCTATTAACATCATGACCTCATCTTACTGGAGGTACGGCCGGATGGCGTTTACACAACACCATCTCACTCTCCATGACTATCGGGTGGAATTCACATAGTACCAACCCGTTCTTAGTGACTACCGAGTGGGGATCACAAAGCACCTACTTGGTTTTCATAACTATCGGGTGGAGACCACCTAGCACTTACCCGTTTCTCATGACTTTTGGGTAACGATCACCAAGCATTAACCCGTCTCTAATCACTATCAGGTGATGATCACAAAGCATCAACCCACCTCTAATAAATGTCGGATGATGATCACAAAGCATCAACCCTTTCTCTAATGACTAACCGGGTGGGGATCACAAAGCATCCACCCGTTCCTACTACTTATCGGGTGACGATCACAAAGCATCGACCCATCTCTAAGGGCTATTCGGGTGGTGATCACAAAGCATCAACCCGATTCCCATAACTGTAGGGTGATGATCACAAAGCATCAACCCAACTCTATTACTACTCTTCTAATTCACTCTATTCTAGCATTTTTCATTCTCTCTACACTTAGAGTAGTTGCATCCATCAAGTTCTCTACTCATAGAGTAATTGCATACACAAAGTTTCCTACTCTTTCTTAGGTCACTTTTCAATGCACAATTAGTGCCTATGGATGGTTCATCTCCACTAATGCACTTATGAAATGCCAACATGCAATGTTGCAAGAATTAAGGTTCACTACTCATACTCAAACCTCTATTAGGCATTTCATCAAACAACTCAAGTGCATAATAAAACTCTACTATAACAATAATTCTATGTCTTTCTCTAACCATCCAAAATGGGGAGAAACCCCCTCACATAGCCACAAAACCTGCCAAAGAAAGACACTTCCAAAAAGGATTCCTCAATATCCTTCAATTCCATCTCAAACTACCTTTCCAACCCACATCTCACTTCTTATACTTGAAATGTATAAACAATCACAAAGCAATAATAATCTCCATTTAAGACTCAATAACATAGCATATAACATGTATATAACATACATACATAATTGCTATTAAAAACCCTAATTAAGAAAATGCTCAAATCTCAACTTGGGTTGGGATTTACTTACCTTGTTATGGAGAGACTTCACCAACTCTTCCTTTCACTTGGTTTGCTTGACCTTTTTCTCTACTCTTAACCAAAAGAACAAAAATCCTCAAAACTCAAATATATACAGAAACTCATAAAGTTTCACAGTCAAAGTAGGAATCCTTACCTTAGAAAGCCTTAGCTTGTTTTTCTACCCCAAATCACTCCAAAAGCCCTATAAAACTCCTTGATGCAAAGAAAGTGAAATTGAGAAGAAGCAAGAGAAGAAAGTGGCGTTGGAGAAGAAGAATGAGGGGTTTGCTAAGTCTTAATTCTTTTTAATGAAATTTACACACAAGCATTCCCATTTTTCCCTTACTCTTCTTTGGGAATTCTATCTATATCCTTTGATTCATTACAACCACACCCCCATATCAACATATTCTCCATGAAAAATCCTTACATTTTACTCCCCACTTTTCCTGCTAATTAGGGGTAGAATGGTCAAATTGCCCTTAAGGAAGAAAATATCTAAAACTTAACAAACATTTTGGTCGGCCTGTCGCCGCGGCGAGGAAGCTTCTGTCGCCGCGGTGAAAATGTCCAGAGAGTTTCCCCGTGGTTTCAACACCTCTTCGTCGCGGCGAAGCTTGGCACCCTGAACTTCTTCTATTTTTAACCAATTTCAGGGCAAGCATTCAACACAACACTCAATCAAACAATATTACCAAAAACCAACTCAAATAAGAGCAAAAGAAGGAACAACAACTATGTACCTTGAGTGGGGCGTTACAAATAGGAAAACACGTCATGATGTTATTCCAGCAACTCTTCTGTTTCCCTTTTCTTGAAAGGAAAGCATCTGCGACAGCATCTACACGAGAGGCCAGCAATCTCCTATCCTCAGTTAACAACTTCAACACTGGTTCATTATTGTTTGATGACATTGCGCCATCCCCTCCTTTGACACTTTTTAACATCAGGTGCATTCTCTTTAATTCAGTTTCAATAAATCTGAATTCCTTGTCAAATCCCAATAACAGCTCTTGTTCATAGATGAGCAGGTCCGAAACTTTATCAATAGTTCTGCCAATGGATGTTTCGGCTGCCTTCAACGGGCTCATAATCGTTGCACTCATCTTCTTTCTCCTTATTTTCTGAAAAGTATAGAAACTGAAATAATTTGGAGTTATGGATAATGCTTATATCAGTATACAAGAGAAGAATCCTTTAGCCCATGCTAAGCTACAATAATGCAACACTTCCAAGTTTGAAAAGTATATCAAGACAATTATGGAAGCATCCTTACAATTATTTTGGTCTTTCAATATCAACGATTGTTGTTGTCAGCAATATTTTCTTTTTATTTTCCGATTAAAACTGAAGTCTACCAAGTATTTTGTTGCACATGCATGCAAACTACAAGTATGGGTACACATTATACCAGAGCTCATAAAAAGCTGAAAGGTTTATAAATAACAACTTACCACTAAACAAAGTCAGCTGTTGTAAAAAACAACTCGGTCAGGGAAGGAGTGTAGAAAGTAGATAAGCACTTAAGCTTTTAGGGTCAACCTTATAAGAGAAAACAAAAATTCATCTACTGATAAAAGGATGTTTTCAGGATATTTCAAAAATCCAAGAAAATTTGTTGATGATATTTGATAAAGTCAGTTTGATTCCAAATAGAAATATAACTTTGAGATAAGGGATTCTAAAAGGAACTTTTTTTTTTAAAGATTAATGTAATTGAAAGCTTTTAGATTCTAAGCTTAAAGTGTTGAAAGCAAGGTGAACTAAATAAATATTCATCAAGATAAGTATGACTTACATAGTAAAGCCGAATCAGAAATGCATATTCATCTGTTTGTCATTGTGCTTGAGACGTTTGATTTTTTTGTAAAATGTAAATAAATATTGATAAGTCCACTAGGTTTTTTATGTAATTGGGTTTTTTTTTTGGTGGGGGGGTGGGGTAGGCGCGGGCACAGGCACGGACACGGACAATACCATGCCAATTCTTTCAAATATCGACAAGAAATCTAGATGAAACCTAGAAAGAGGTTGTTTTCAAGTTTTAACTTTTGTAATGTAGGCTTGAGACATTTGATTTTTTTTTGTAAAATGTAAATATATATTGATAAGTCTGCTAGGTTATTTATGTAATTGGATTTTTTTTTTTTTTTTGCATGGACAAGACCATGCCAATTCTTTCAAATATTGACAAGAAATCTACATGAAACCTAGAAAGAGGTTGTTTTCAAGTTTTAACTTTTGTAATGTAGGCTTGAGACTTTTGAGTTTTTTGTAAAAGGTAAATAAATATTGATGAGTCTGCTATGTTATTTATGTAGGCACGGACAATACCATGCTAATTCTTTCAAATATCGACAAGAAATCTACATGAAACCTAGAAAGAGGTTGTTTTCCAAGTTTTAACTTTTGTAAGGTAGAAACATTATGTGCATTTAAAACTAGGAGAGGACAATGTAAATGATAAGTATGAAAACGCAGTCAATGATTGGAGTACAATGTAGACAAGATTCTTGCCTGAAAAGAAATGTTGAGAAGCCATTAATTAACTATCAAGCGATGAATTTGTAAGTTTGGTGACAAAAATAATCAAATAAGACCAAAATTTATTCAATGCAATCGGCATGCGCATTACCATTTTACTACATTCTAACGAATGAAGCAACACCAATTCAACCCAAGCCATAGCTCTGACTATTCCGAAAACCGTTATTGGATGTACCAGAGCTGCTTGTAGTTTTACAAACTATGGAAAAAAGTTTTCCCATATACAACCATCTTTAATAATCTTAATTCTCAAATGTCAAGATTTTGTTTAAAAAACAAATTTAACAATAAAATCTGCACTAATCTGAATAGGAGGTGGCAAAAGAGGCAATTGTATTGCCGAAGAATACCAAGAAGAGTAAAGGATGGCAATAGAAGCAACTATGTTGCTGAGGAATGCCGAGAGGAAGAAAGAAATATTGAAGAATATGTGTATTTCATATATTCTTTGTAACGTGTACAGATGCCTATTTATACAGAGGCTATGTAAATAAAGGAAATACAATCAGTCCAATCAATATAAAATGATTACATAATATTACAGCAAATAAATCAATAGCATAATATCTGTAGTAATTTTGTCAATGCTTGATTCTAGCAACATAATCTTCAGCATTCCATATTACATCACTCCCCTTCAAGCTGATGGTTTGTAGATGTCGAAAACTCCTAGCTTGTGTAGTAAATATGAATGCTGACGACTACATAGAGGCTTCGTGAAAATGTTTGCTGGTTGTTCTACAGTTCTGATGTGCATGGTCTTGATAATCCTTTCTTGAATCTTCTCTCTAACAAAATGACAGTCAATCTCTATATGCTTAGTCCTTTCATGGAATAGCAGATTTGCTGTGATGTCATTAGCAGCTTTATTGTCACAATACAAAGTGACAGGTTTTCCTATTTGTACCTCTAAATCTCTGAGTAATTCAAGGATCCAAACAATCTCACAAGTTGTCTTTGCCATGGCTCTGTATTCTGCTTTTGCTAAGGAAAGTGAGATCGTTGACTACTTCTTTGTTTTCCAAGAGATAAATGATCCTCCAATTTTAATACAGAACCGAGTGAGTGACTTTCTCTCATAGGACATGTACCCCAATCAGAATCACAATATGCCGTGACATCCAGATTTCCATCTCTTGGTAATAGAAGTCCCAAGCCAGGACATCTTTTCAAGTACTTTAGTACTTTAATTGCTGTGTCCATATGAGACTATTTTGTTCCATGCATAAATTGACTCAAAATGTGAACAGCATAGCTTATATCCGGACATGTCATGGTGAGATAAATCAATCTTCCCACAAGCTTCTGATAGTGAGATGGATCTTCCAATGGAGGATCGTATTCTGAAAATGATGTCACATGATCATATTGCTGGGTTGTGAGCTTAGTATTTTGTTTAATAGGAATGGCGCTCGGTTTGCATGCAGATGAGCCAGATTCTGACACAAGCTCAAGAACATACTTTCGTTGACTACGAGATATCCCTGCTGGAGATCGTGCGATCTCTATCCCCAAGAAATATTTAGGCTCCCCTAGATCTTTTATACGAAAGTGTCTATTGAGATTTTCTTTTAGTGTATGGATGTTGTCTTCATTGTTTCCTATGATTAGAATGTCGTCCATGTAAATAATGAGAGCAATGAAGAACGTACCTTTGTGCCATGAAAAAAGAGAGTGGTCATGCTTAGATTGGACAAATCCTATACTTGTAAGGGCCTTGGTGAACTTTGCATTCCACTGGCATGATGCTTGTTTTAAACCATATAAGGACTTTCGTAGACGACATACTAGATTCTTCCCCTGTCTACATAGTCTCGGTGGGAGATCCATGTAAATTTCCTAATGAAGGTCCCCATGGAGGAAGGCATTATGAACATCCATTTGATGAAGGGACTAGTTATGATAGCAACTATTGATAAGAAGGCCCGAACGGTAACATGTTTGGCCACTGGGGAAAAGGTTTCTTAATAGTCAAAGCCTTCTTGTTGTGTGAAGCCTTTTGCCATGAGACGGGCTTTGTACCATTCAATCAAGCCGTCAACACGATGCTTGATCTTATACACCCATTTGCAACCTATAAGCTTCTTGTAAGGAGGTCGAGGAACGATATCCCAAGTATGATTTTGGGAGAGAGAATTCAGTTCATCAGCCATAGCTTGACGCCAGTGGTTATAGGAGACAGCATCATAATAGCAAGAAGGTTCTTGATGTTCTGAAATCTGATTAATGCATACCTTGTGTCCGGGAGAAAGCTGATCATAACTGACATAATTAGAAGTTGGATAAAGTATACCTGTGGCAGTTAGAATAGTGGGACAAACATAGTTCGCTGTCCAAATAGGAGGTCGAGTGGACCTTGTAGATCGTCGTGGAGCCGGTTCAAGAACCATAGGAGGATTGTCCAGAGGAGGAGGTGGTGGACTAGCTGTCTGATTCTCTATGGGATGATCAAAAGGAGCAGCATCTGAAGTGGATCTAGTAGGTTCCACATTAGTAATAGGATGCATGTTGAAGGATGGTCCAAAGAGATTGGAGGGATCTTCCAAAAAGTGAGATAACTGTTGAGGAGCATGGTGAGATGTTGAACCGTCCAAAAAAGGAAAGCTGACTTCGTGAAAAATCACATCTCTAGAAACTCGGAATCTAGCGATGGCTGGATCATATAGCTGATAACCTTTCTGATGCATCGGATATCCCATAAAGATACATCGTGCGGCTCAACTATCAAATTTGTCATGGCCCCCAAGATTAGTGGAATAACATAAACAACCGAATACCCGAAGATGATCAACTGTCGGTGGTTTGCCAAAGAGGAGCTCCTAGGGGGTCTTACCATGAAGAACCCAGCTTGGCATTCGATTGATGATATAGGTAGTTGTGACCACACATTCGCCCCAAAAGCTAATTGGTATGTTGGCTTGGTGTTTTAGGGCATGGGCTACTTCTAACAGATGTCTATGTTTGCGTTCGACTATGCCATTTTGCTGGGGGGTATACACACAAGAGCTCTCATGGATAATACCAAGAGAATCGAATAATTCAGAACAGTGAAAGTTAAAAAAATCTCGGGCATTATTAGTTCGAATATGTTGAACTGAAATGTCAAATTGAGTTTTGACCAGGGACAAAAAATTCATAATGTGTGTGAGGGTTTGGGTTTTAGAATGCATGAGGAAGACCCAAGTTCCCCGAGAAAAATCATCAACAATAGTTAGGAAAAATCTAGATCCATTGTGATTTGGTGTGTGATAAGGTCCCCAAATGTCCATATGAACTAAAGAAAAAATGAGTGTAGTGGAGGGTGTGTGTTTTGGAAATGTGATACAAGATAGTTTGGCAAGATGACAAATAGGACAATTAGGTTGAGGTACATACGCACTATGACTCAATCTTTGATGCAAAATAAGAGAATTTTTATTAGTGTTTGTATTACAATGAGAAGATTTATTTTGTGTAATACTAGACATAGAATTTCCTAATTTTGTATCAGGATCACATATCCAATAATAGAGACCATTGTGGACTTTACTCGAGCCTATCAGTTTCCCAGTCAAACGGTCCTGAAACTCACATTTGTTAGGAAAAAATTTCAATACACAACTATTATCTTGGCAAAGCTTGGAAACAGATATAAGATTAAATCGAAAAGCCGGAACAAACAAGACATTGTGAAGGACTAAGTGTTTGGAAATGTTAACCGTTCCTATTTGTGTGGCTGGGGCAATTGTACCATTAGGCATACAAATAGATGCAGAGGATTGTATGGATGTGTGGGAGAAATGTTGGGGAGTGCAAACAATGTGGTCACTAGCCCCTGAATCAATTATCCAGATATCATTTTTAATCAAATGAAAACAAAAAGATGTACCTGCATAGGATGATGTATTGGCCTAGGGAATCTGATTGAGTATCTGAAGCAAATGTTGATATTGATCTGGACTAATCACCGGAGCTTTAATCCCATCTCTAGAAGTGACATTCTGATTAATTTGATTTGCTGTAGCAGGCCCAAATCTCTGATTAGGTGGGTGTCCATGTAATTTCCAACAGGTGTCTCGGTTGGGGTTTTTCCGCTTACAATAATTACAATATCTCCCTTTTTTAGAGGATCCAACATGATTGGGCCTATTTTGAAAATATGGACTGTGTGGAATATTTGTGTCATGGGAAACATGTGGGCCATGAGAAGTACTTTGCCCATTATCGCCATTAAAAAAAGATAAAGTCTTTTGGCCATTGGGTTGGGTGAGTGCATCTGGGCCATTGACAGCCCCATATAAAATAGACTTTTCTCCATTTAACCTTAGTTGTTCAAAAGTTTCTCCTTTACCATTTTCGTCTACACCCAACAGATCAGAGTCACCATTTTGTTACCGTGAAGGCGTTGGATCTAGGACGATGAGTGTCTTGCAAGTTCAACCGTTGGCTTTCCTCTTGGACAGCAAGCTAGTAAGTGCGTCGGAGTGATGGTGCTGGTGAGGTGGCCAACATTTGGGTGCGTAAGGGAAGAAAGCTTTTGTTCAAGCCCATAAGGAAGTGGATCAGCCGATTTGGTCCTTCACACGCTGGATCTATTGGAGAATCATTGGGGGCCCTTCAAATGGTTCTTCAACCGCATTGAGTTCATTCCAAATCGCTAAAAGGCGATTAAAATAGGAAGTTACAAAGAGATTGTGCTGTCTGATTTCAACAAGAGTCTGGCATAAACTGAACAGTTTCACGAGATCTAATTGCCCGTACATCTCGCTAATGTTTGCCCACATTTCTTGGGTGATTTCTGTCTGAGGTAGTCTGACAGCAATCTCCTGGGCCAAGGAGTTGCTAATCCATGCTCGAACAAGTGTATTGCACCGGTTCCAGTGCTTGATAAGGTGTGGTTCATCTGGTCTTAGAAGGGTTCCATCGATGAACCCTTCCTTGTCTTTGGTTATCAAGGCTTGTCGAAAATCTCTAGCCTAAGTTGCGTAATCGATTGATCCAACTAGGGGTTGTTTAACGAGCACAAGCTCAAAGCCATCAGAAACCAGCGAGTAAAGTGAATCCCCAGGTTCTGGCTGATTGGTGGTGGCTAGAATAAACTGAAATATTGGGTAGGGATTTTGACCTGTCGGGTTGGGAATCTGACCCATGAACCTGAATGGCATTAGGCTTGTGTTTGTGGTTGATCCAGAACTTGGATTGGGGTGGGCTTGATGTAATGGCTCATTTGTGGTTGTTTGTTCTAGTGCTGACACTGGTAGAGTTTTGGTTGGATCCATGATGAATTTGTTGGCTGTATATGGTGTTATTTGGTCTAATTTTTGGTTTGGACAACAAAAACGAAACTGATCTTAATACTTTGGTTTTGTAAGTTTATGAAAACCTGGCTAAAAAAGGATTGCGTTGGCGAAAGCAAGATATTGTAGATTGCTCTGATACCATGTAATAATCTGAATAGGAGGTGGCAAAAGAGGCAATTGTATTGCCGAAGAATGCCAAGAAGAGTAAAGGATGGCAATAGAAGCAACTATGATGTTGAAGAATGTCGAGAGGAAGAAAGAAATATAGAAGAATATGTGTATTTCATATATTCTTTGTAATGTGTACTGATGCCTATTTATATAGAGGCTATGTAAATAATAAAGGAAATACAATCAATTCAATCAATATAAAATGATTACATAATATTACAGCAAATAAATCAATAGCATAATATCTCTAGTAATTTTGTCAATGCTTGATTCGAGCAACATAATCTTCAGCATTCCATATTACATCAAAATCATATAACTTAACTTACTTATCCTTAATAAAAATAACCGAGATACACTAGATTGTCAAATCTAGCACCATCAAACGTGTTCTAGCATACTTTAATTAGATTGGTAAGTCACATAATTGTTTCATTTTATTTTCATTTTTACATTTTCATTTTCAGATTTTAACCCAAATGAATGGATGAATGTGTACAAAAAGTCAATTCAATTAATATTGATGAATGATGTAACAATTAATGAGGTCTTCCATATGAGTTTGTATAATTAATTGTACATGTAGCAGCACTTATTTTCAAAATACTATTTTAAGAAAANGCGCAGCCACAGTCGGCATTTATATCTGCTCTGTGCACAAGGCCTGATCTTTCCCCATTACGAAATCAACGAAATTAAACCCATCTCCCAAAATGGGTTCTTGCTCGAATATCTTTCGTTTTGGATTGATTAAAGACTGAAAAAGTTGCTGTTCTTTAATGCAAATGTCGACGCTCGACTGGCGTACAAGTCGGCTACGGAGAAGTTGGGAAAAAGACCTGCCGTTTTTGAGTAACATCCATTTGCGCTGAGTTCAAGTTACTTGAGAATAGTTCGTTTTGTGTTTCTTCTGGAGGCGAACAGGGAGGTTTGGGGTTTAATATAGGAAGGGTTTAGGGTTTTTAGCGGCAGAGAAAGATGGACACGTTGAGGACACGTGGCTGCATCAGAAGACTTGGCAAGAATGTGCCTTGCGGAGTTCTATGATATCGGTAAAGAGTAATGCTATAGCCATTAAAGTTGTGTTACCGAATTCATGTATTGAATGATGTGATAAAATCTTACTGTTGATTAATTTTAATTTAATATTAACGATGATTAAAATTTTACCATATCATTCGATGCACTACCTTTGGTGACTGTATCATTTTCTATTGTTAAAACAATTCATCAAGTTTTCAAGAATAGATTGATGTCATTTTCAATGAATGTCATAGTTAAATACTTCCATTTACCTTTGATAAATAAAAAAAAACCATTGGAAAAAAAAAAAAAAAAAAAAAAGAAAAGAAATTGTATGACATTCTATATCATTTGGGAATGTTAAGAGATAGATACTTTGGGTCTTACAGTGGAAACCTGGACTTATTTTTGTCCTACATTGGAATCCTGGACCTGTTTCTATCAATATGATTCTGTTGTTCTGTTTTTTCTCCTCTTTTTAGATTTAAGCTGAACAAAGAATTGGAATTCCTGAGCAACTTTTAAATCTCCACCAGGATTTGCATATATGTATGATCCATCAAAGTGGTTCGGGATAACTATTTGCCCCGTAAAGATCATATGCATTATGGAACAGGTGAAACATATTATAATGTCAAATAAAGAGAGAAAACAGAGTATTCCTTTTGAGTTCTGGAACTTGTTGAGGCGGATTTGGTGAGGCGATCACCTCATTCACTTCTAGCCATCCTCCTTCATTGAGCAAAGACATTTTGGTGATTGAGAATTTTCATGAACAAGTGGAACCATGAGCCCTAAGCATGATTGCTGAAATTAAAGGAAGCGCAAAGGGGCTTCTTGCAAGAGTGTTGGAGATCAGGACCATGACGATGTTCAAATCCATTTTCCGTATTGAGCTTCCTGCATAAAGTGCAGCAGAGGACAAATGCAGGGGTTCAAAGTAAAGATGGTCGGATTTTTCCCCTGTACTTGAATGGGTCCAGTTATGTAACCTGCATTTTTTTTGCTTCGAGTGGAGGAAATTGAAGATTCACAAAGATCTCACAGCCCATATAATCATTTCTTACAATCTGATCGCTTGCGCCGATATCTCTACAGCTGTTTCAGTATCATAAACACCTTCATCAGCAATATCTACTCTCATTTGCGAGGCTGAAGAAAACTTAAATAGTGACATTGTACCATTGAATTTTACAGCAGACTGTAATGTGAAGCTCAATTTGTAGCTGATATTCTTGAGAGAAGATTTTTCTGTTTTTGAGCTTGATGATGGAATGGAAGGTTGAAACCATGGAGAAATCATCTGATCACCAAGAAAGAGAGGACTTGAACAGCACTCTACAATTTTTCCTGGTGAAATTTTGACTGATGCATGGAACAACATTTCTTTAAGAGAGCCATTTGGATACCGCCCTTTTCTTTTCCTAACTTTATCCTTCTTCTTTGGGGACAACTTTCTTACTTTCGCCATTTCAGTATACATATACTTCAAACCTGGAATTCTCAGAACCTGAGTCTCAGTGCTTTGAAATGCAATCCTATCAAAGTAGCCTGAATCATTTTCGGGTTTCTTACTCCGAAGCTGCCCAATAACACTACTAATATTTTTGATTGATCATACTACGGGAAATCTCAAGCTAAACCTTATTTAACAATCCCGAACATAAGAATTATCTAAAGATCTAGTTGTGCTCAAGATTCGGCAGGCAATAGCAATAAGCTGATTATTCTTCACGTCCCATGACCCTTTGACAACAAATGTTGTATTGGGATCAAAGGACTGGTAATCCGTGGTATAGTTAGTATCAGAAAATTCTTTCAGAAATCTCAAGCTTTGTCTGTCCACTGAATATTGAATTATGGTCAAAGACATCGCTTGAGGCAAATATGGAATGCTCTCACCAAATAATCTATAACTCTTTGAAGAATTGCAGTCATTGACATATCTCAATTCATATGCTTTGAATGAATATTCAAGTATAGAGCAAATGCTATTACACGGTTGTAAACTTAGGAATGCATTAATCTGAATACTTATCTCATCAGAAGATCCATTATCGAACTCTTCTATAACCTGAGTATACTTGTAATTTATTAGAGGAAATATGATTAAGGAAAGTGGTTCAAAATAATTTGAATCATTAGTCGGACTCAAGCTCTCCAAAGTTCCTCTAATCAAACTAGTAATGGTACTTCAATACTTTATATCATATAGTTTAGGTAAATTGACTTCTTAATAGTGACTAAAACTTGATCCTACCATGCAAATCTTTCCAGAAAAGATAGACCAAAATCCCTAAAATTGGAAACTCCATGAATTGGGACGACACCTCCTTGACATGTGTATTCTGTCACATGTAAAATTCTGTACAGCATTGTATAAACTCAAGGTGCGGAGTTTCAAAACACCTTTAACCTTGAAAATGCCTTCAAATGTTCTTTAGAAATGTCTAGTGCTAAAAAACAGGCCTCATGAGATATTCAATTAAGTTTTGATTGAAAAATCTATTACCAGTGTAGTGACCATGTTGCTGAGTAAATGGGAAGTTGATGTATTCTAAAGCAGCCTCTGTTTCAGGGATGATACAGTGATCTCTGTAAGAGACTTGAGGTTCTGCAGATGAGATGATGATCAATTAGAAGATGGTAAAATAAAGTAAAGACAGATATATATGAAACCACGGTGGATAACACAACCTATGTCAAGATGTAATCAGGGAAGAATTCAAAGCTATGGTTGTTTCTTCAACTGAAGAAGAAGATTTGGTAGTAATTACTGTATGCCTGGAGAAGTTTTTAAGTCAATCTGCTGGATTCTCTGACTTCTTCCATAAGTTTCTTGCTTCAGTACAAGCCCTTAAAGTCAAAATGGGGGAGTTCACTTGGATTTAGCATAAGGAAGCAGTTGGTAAGTCTCTTTCCCTAAAAGGAAAATCATCTCTAATCAATATATATTTTCATCTCTCTCTTCTTCCTGGAAATTTTTTTACTTATAGGTGGCTTTCAAATATATTAATAGTATAAAAAGTTTACTTAGACTAGGCCAAAGTTATAAGGTGAAACAAGTGGGTTGATATCTTCCTGTTTACTAGAAGGAAAACATTTAGACTGGCAAATGTTTCATCAAATGGTTCATTGCATACACATATTTGCCTGTATCGATTAACTGAAATGGTCATTACATTATCATAAATAAAGAATCAAATAGAATTTGATTGATTACTAAGTCAATTGTAATGAAGTAGCGGCATAAAACTTCGACATTCTATGAACAGCTCGAACATCTAATATACAAATTTATTTTTACAGCAATCTATAAACGGTTTGCAAGAATCAGTAGAGCAGGAAAGTGTCATTAACTCAAATTTGATGACCTTATTCCTGAAACATCATTGACATTAGTAGACATAATGATAAGATTAACAGAGGTGAAATTGTTAAAATACCAATCTTGCCTCTCCCCGTCTTTGGAAAATTATACAAAAATCATCTTCACTCCATCAAGCTTATCTTCACAGTACTAGATTTTTACTAAGAAATTTGTGTCTTATAATAATGTTAAAGGAAATTATTTCTAAGGCACGTGCATTAAGTTTAACCGAAATAGCGGCAGATTTGTTAATAAAGTAAAGGTACATAAAACAGAAAATTGATTGTCCATAGAACTGCTAAGAGGAAGATTAAGAATATGAAAAAAATAATAATAATAGTAAAATAAAATTAGGCTTTCATGTGACCTAAAAGAATTAAGAATCAAAGGATAGCATATAACAAAGTGAAGTGAGGAGAAGCACTCCTGCTGGGTGCCTCCTAATATGAAAGATTGTAGTCATTATTATACAAATCCAAGAGTTCTTTTGGTAAATCTCGACGGCACAAGGAAACTTTACTGAAAATAAACAAATAAAAATGTATTTAGAAAGGGGGAAGTAGCGAGCCTTACCTTAAAGAAACTAAACACATATAAAAACAAAAAGTCTAGAGATTATGTGCCATGAAATTCAAAATGCAATACAATTAAGAACAACCATAAAGCCTTAAAACTCAAACAAAACCAACAAGAAGCATAATAACAAGAGCAGTCCAAAAAAGAAAAAAAAATCTGGGTTGGAGGAGAATTCCATCAATATCCGCTGCATTGTTCAAATTCAATGAATACACATGCGAATGTGCTAGACATAAGAGCCAGGAGATCTTCAGGTTCACCTTTCATTGTGAACGTAAACACCTTTCATCTTCTGATTTAGTTCTGAAAACAGAAAAAGAAATTTAAAACACAGAATCATTATCTGATACATGAGAATTTGAGTAAGATTTTGATAGATACCAAGCTCAAACCCAACAATCAATCAATTCACCGTATCTATCTACCCAAGCAAATTCAATCAACACACCTCACAATCAGAAAAGAGATGAATAAAATACGATGATATTAGTACTGATTTCAAGTAAGTAATCCAATCAGCACAACTTTGATTCAACAGAAAATTGGAAAGAAAAACAGCGAAGGAAAAATGAAAATACGAAGGAAAACATAGCTTGCTGGACTTCGAGGACCAGCTACCTCCCAGATGACACTTCTCCACATTCTCTCAGTCTCCTTTTATGCTATTCAGTCCCATACTCTATAACAGAATTCACCTACTAACCACACTCATTCTACCATCTGTCCACACTTACTTGCTTGGCACCCTTTTTGCTACCTTAGCACTAATCCCCTGCTGTCCCCTCCCACGTTTCCTAACATAGACCACAGCAGGTGTTTCATCAGATTTATACAGCCTAGTTAACCGGAAGACATGTTAGTTTGGGAAATCAGGTGTGGTATTATTTTATATCTTGTAGCTAAAACTAAGTGGTCTTCGGTAGTAATTTGTCAATGCTGATTCCAGCAGCATAATCTTCAGCATTCCATATCACATCACTTACTTTAGCACAAGAGCGGTGTTCGGTGGCCAAAAAGAATTAAGAATCAAAGGCTAGCTAATCTAGGAGAATTCCAACCTATTCAAATTCAATCAAAAAACAGTTTGCCAGATATAAGAGCCACAGCAATCCTCAGGTCCATCCTTCATATGACTTTATGCTTTGTCAGCAGATGCCAATCAAACAAATTAAGCAAAAAAAAAAAAATACACATCTGAATGTTTGATAGAACTCTTTCCCTGTAACTCACGCACTCAAGCAACCAATTATATCTAAAGCAACTCAAACAATAACTCAAAACAAGATTCAAAGGAAATGTGTATATTGATGACAGAAATCAGAGTAATACACTTTGGAATGCAAATCTACTACTATCCAACTCACACAATGCTCGAAGTTAAATAAAAGACTCAAGAAAAATAAAGACACCGCTGAGCTTCGAGGGCCAGCTTCCTCCCCTTCCCCTTTTTCCTAACTTTTGAATATCCCGTATCTCCTGACATTCTCCCTATTAATTCCTCCAGCACTCCCAAATAACAAAATGTTGTACTCTCCCTATCTAAAAATGCCATCTGTCCTCTACTATTCTGTTACCCTCCCATGTTCAGCTTGTAATCCTCTATTTCGCACCTTTACCTTCCTATTGTAGACCAGCACTTCATTGGTTCTATCAATGTTCAAATAGAAACAAACCCCTTTCTTCTTCAGATTTCGTTCTGGAAATCGAAAAAGATTTGAAGGCAGCCTACTTAGCACGAACCCTCTTTTCTCGGCATCATAGGTGCCTTCAGTAGTAATGATCAGCGCTGGTGGTGAGATGATGTTATTTGTGGCTAAGAATGATCGGTCTGGTCTGTGTCAGTGTTCTCCAGGTACACAAAAAGTCTATTAGGGTGTACATGAAACTGAACCATTAAAAGCTAAAAATATAGTCACATACCTGGTAAGCATGAGCATGTTCATGCATCCTTATTTCTTTTCTTCCTTTTGCTATGTGGCACTATGCTCATCATTTTCCTTGTACGGCAGTAATATTTCTTGGAATTGAGAAGAATCCCCTCCTTTATATCAATCTCAATGGCAGATTCGGATTGAGAAGAATCCTTTGGTATGATCTCAATGGTAGGCTGTGCGCTTTCATCTTCCTTTGCCTATTTTGAGTGCCTGGAAGCAGTAAAAACTTTTTATGATTTTACAAAAAAACAAGTAAATTACAATTTTTGGCCCCAGTACTCCATTAACGTAAAGAATTAGCAAACTTATGACTCCAAACATACACATAACTCGACTTCTGTTAAATAAAAAAATCTGCATATAATTCTGCTTCAGCATGAAACAAATCATTCGTTGATCAAAGGAATATCTAGTAAGTATCTTGGGACCACCAGCCAATTTTCAAATCTGCAAGTGCAAAAAATTTGAGCAATAGCAGAGATGAGAAGATATGTTCAATTTACAGCAGGATACTATAGTTAAAGTGGTAAGATTCTGCAGGCTTAAAGCATGCATGTGACCCTCATACATGTTCTAGTTCTTCCAGATAAAGCAACCCAATCTATTAAATTTGGTAGTGATATTGATGTTGTTCATCAGCTTCACGACCTTCAAATTCAAATAACTTTATGACACGACCCGCCTCAACCCTCCTTATCCCATAAGCTCGGGCGCACCTATGAGACTCGGGCGGCCGAGACTGCCGTGTGGGAATCTAAAAACCTGTATTCTAAATAAGTTTTTCATAAAAACATTCGCTTGGATTCGTTTTGAAAGCATAAACACATAAGATATATATATGTATACATTTGAAAATCTGAAAGCTAACTTGTATGTCATAAAATCCAAAAAGGATGGTATCAGATATTCATATCTTTTATAATCAATAAAGGAGATAAACATAAGGATAAAACGTAATTCGGTAGCGATAACAAGCATGATATTTTACACACATTAGAGTCGATGACGTAAGGGCCCAACCTGAGAGGAATCACTCAGCACGACTCTTCCTGTGAACCTGGGGAAAATGGTCTAAAAAGGGGTGAGCTGAAATACTCAGTGAGTGGGGGATTGGGGAGAGTTTGCAAAGCATTCTTCAACAATAGTCATGGCATGCAATAGTTCTTATGAAATCAGAAACAACATGATTCTATGAATGTTATGAAGTAACTAAATCATTCCTGTATGCATGTATAACTCGTTTTCTAAAATTGTTCTAAGTACTGTAATCTCATCATTCAAACTGAAACAGTTTGAATATAGCTCATCATTGAATGCTAAAATTTTTCTGGAAACTAAAACATAACTATAAGTGCTTATGCTTTGGGAACAATATTTCCTGCAAGGCATGCTGCAACCATCTAGTTCATCCCTCAAGAATGCATATGATCATGAAAATAATAACTCTACAGTCATGCTGCAAACATCCAAACATCATTCAATGAACACTCAGGGTTCACAAAACAAACCTGGTAACTAAATTTATAACTGCTGTGATGATATAAAATTGAAAACTGATTTTTCTGAAATGTGCACTGATAACTGATTTTGGAATACTGTAAACTTTATGCTGATAACTGAACTTTAAATTGGATACTATAGCTTTTACTGATACTGAAAATTAAAGTTGATATCTTTTTCGAAACTGTGGCTAATACTCAAAGCTCTCTTAATAAATATTCTGAAAACCCATATGAGACTATCACTCATAATGATACTAAAATTTAATGTGATTTTGAACATTCTAAAACTGATTATGAGTAATAACATAAAAATCTCACCGCAATTAGTACCCTCGGGAATCTGTCTTACCTGGTGGGCTTCCCGTACGCAAGCAAAGCAAGGGATGTACCTGTATACCCGGCAAGATCTATCATCGCGCGGGCAGAGCTACTGAAACTGTCATACCTGGCGGACCATCAACGCAGGCAGAGCCATAAAATGTCATAATGGGGATCACTCAACGCCCAGGCAGAGCAATAAAATCTGTCATACGGCGGACCACTAACCCCCAGGCAGAGCCAATAAAATCTGTCATACCTGGCAGACCACTCAACGCCCAGGCAGAGCCAATAAATCTGTCATACCTGGCGGACCACTCAAAGCCCAGGCAGAGCCAATAAAATCTGTCATACCTGGCGGACCACTCAAAGCCCAGGCAGAGCCAATAAAATATCGTCATACCTGGCGGACCACTCAACGCCCAGGCAGAGCCAATAAAATCTGTCATACCTGGCGGACCACACTACCGCCCAGGCAGAGCCAATAAAATCGTCATACGCATGCGCAGAGCCAAAATCTGAAACTGTCATACCCGGCGGGATCGCATCGCTCGGGCAGAAACAAACAAATCTGTTATCTCTGGGGATGGTACTTTGTAGGGTGTTTTAGAATAACAATCTCATGCATATCTAAGTAACATGTAAGTCAAGAGCATATTTCAACAATCTATGCATAATCTCAAGTAACATATATAAGTCAAGAACATACCACATATGTGCTTATAAATCATGCATATATGACAAAATATTCAAAAATCACACCAGGGTGAAACTGAAAATTTCCAAACATGTTTTAAACTGACATGTTAACCCAGATTAAAATTACTTTCAACATACATTACCATAGCATATGTCCGACACTAAACACATTTCATAAAAAGCAATCATGCCAAAACGTAGAAATTCCATGCAAAATGGGGGTAGAATGCAAGTTTTAAAACTTACTTTCAAAACTGACGAATGCACCCCTTCTCTTTTCTTTTTACCAAGAAACCATTTACCAACATCACGAACCTCAACCCGTATACAATTCAACCAATCTTACTCTTACAGCAACATTTATTCATATAGCATGAACACATATAAATTATAATACCAAACTTCATCAAAACATTTAAAATTAAATCACAAAGTTAAATGCAAGCATGGATTTAAGGATTTGGAAGAAGATTTGGTTTAATCCACTCACCAAATCAAGCGTAATTCTAATGGGGCATTCAAGACAAAAATATGGTGATCCAGTAATATTTTCAAGTCATTCAGAGGTCAATAACTATTAAACACAATTTTCTTTCAAAATCATTTAAATCTGCCAACTGTTTCCAGAAGAGGTTACTGACTTGTAAAATTCATAACAATTAGCCACCCTAAAATTAAACCTCATGAAACTCTCCAGAATTAAACTAGGCACATATAGGATTCACCAGAATTTAAAATCACTCAATTTGGTAAGTATAAGTGCATTATTTCAGTTCTGAAAAATGCATGCTCTACAGAAAACATGAATTCCAGAATTCATAGCGAATTCAAAATTCATTAAAAAATCCAATACTTCGAATTTTTGGGTGAAATCAATTTTAACCAATCTCTAATAAGTCTAAAACAAAATATCTGAAATTTAGCTTCATTTGCAAACCCGAAACATATATAAAATTTTTGGAAGTTTGGACTGTCAGAATTTCATAGCATAACTTTTTATAACCAAAAAAAATACCTAATAACTCTTGGTTCTTTAGGATCACATTATGCTACCCGTATAAAATTGTTGCATTAAATCTCCAATTTCAGTTTTAACCACAATAGTCAGCCACCATTACAACATACAACTTCCCATAATTTCTTTTCTATTCGCAAACATATGTATATGCATAAAATGCACACATGCATGCCAAGTTCAGCATTCTAATTTGCCCATTTATAACCTTTCTCCATACTCTTCAAATCAACAACGTCCACAAATCATCTCTATGGTACAAACAATATTCCAAATAATCAACTTACACATAACTTTTAAATGCGTGAAACAATAAACATCAAGTCCATGCACTTGAAAATGCAAACTTTAGAAAGGATTCAATGCATTTTCCACTTCAAAAATTTCCAGATTTCATCAAGACATGGTGCTGAATCGAAACGGACATGCAGCACTTTAAAGTCAGCCAGCCGACACATGCAAGACAGATTTAACAAGATATCACACCAAAATTTGGATCAAACACTATAATAGAAATCAACATTACATGCAAACAGGAATTGAGTTTTTAAAAGAGTTTTTGGCTGGTCCACCACCATTCAGCTCAACCGAACTAAAAATGAAGGCTCAAGCACTCTCCTCCATTCTCTCCCTTCGTTCCTAGCATCAGAACAATAATGGGTTAATATCTCTTGGATTGAAGAAGAAATTTGATCTCTACCTCCAATCTACATGCATGGACTATTAGAAACTGGGTTATGGCCGATCTGCTATTTTTCTTTCTCTCCCAATTCTATTCGTTTCATCCTCATTGCTCTGTCGCTCAACCTCTCGGCCAACCCACTTTTCTTCTCTTCTCCTTTTTCTTTTCTTTCTCTCGGGTTTCTTCTCTCATCTTTCTTCTTCTTCATATTTATATTTTAGTCTTTCTAAATTTATGCTTCTGCCTAGATTACAGGTAATCCCGCTAAACCCTACCACATCAGCATTTCTTTCAAATAAACCTCCAGATTTTGCCCCTTGTTACATGCAAACCCAACAGCTTCCTTATCTTCCAATTCATTCCCAATAAAACTTTTAAAAACTAACAGAAATCCCCTTCCATAAAAAAAAATCACACAGAATATGTAATATGTATTAGGATCAAAAACGGGGTTTCACACTTTAAGTCCAAGTCCCGAATACTTAATTCCTCAAATTTTTTATCACTCACCACGCGCCGTCACAGTCGGCATTTATCTGCTCTGTGCACAAGGCCCGATCTTCCCCATTACGAAATCAACGAAATTAAACCATCTCCCAAAATGGGTTTTGCTGAATATTTGTTCTGGATTGATTAAAGACTGAAAAGTGCTGTTCTTTAATGCAATATCGACGCTCGACTGGCGGACAAGTCGGCTACGGAGAAGTTGGGAAAACGACCTGCCGTTTTTGAGTAACCTCTGGCGGTGGGGTTGGCCATTTGGCTGCATCAGAAGTCTGTAGATGGTTCTACAGACATCGGCAAGAATCTGCCGTCTATGATATTGTTAAATAATTCATCAAGTGGCCTGACTCTGTGTCTTTCAGGAATAGATTGATGTCATTTCAATGAATGTCATAGTTAAATACTTCCATTTATCTTGACAAATAAATAAAATACTATTGAAAAAAAAAAAATTTGTATGACATTCTATATCATTTGGGAATGTTAAGAAATAGATACTTTGGGTCCTACAATGGAATCCTAGACTTATTTTGGTCTTGCATTGGAACCTGGACTTGTTCCTATAAATGTGGTTCTGTTGTTCTGTTTTTTCTCCCCTCTTTAGATTTTAGCTGAACAAAGAATTGGAATTCCTGAGCAACTTTTAAATCTCCACCAGGATTTGCATATATGTATGATCCATCAAAGTGGTTCGGATAATTATTAGCCCCGTAAGATCATATGCATTATGGAACAGGTGAAAGATATTATAATGTCAAATAAAGAGAGAAAACTAGAGTATTCCTTTTGAGTTCTAGAACTTGTTGGGCGGATTTGGTGAGGGCGATCACCTCATTCACTTTAGCCATCCACCTTCATGAGCAAAGACATTTTGGTGGTGGAGAATTTTCATGAACAAGTGGAACCGAGCCCTAAGCATGATTACTGAAATTAAAGGAAGCGCAAAGGGGCTTCTTGCAAGAGTGTTGGAGATCAGGACCATGACGATGTTCAAATCCATTTTCCATATTGAGCTTCCTGCATAAAGTGCAGCAGAGGACAAGTGCAGGGGTTCAAAGTAAGAGGGTCGGATTTTCCCGTGTACTTGAATGGGTCCAGTTATGTAAACTGCATTTTTTTTTTTTTTTGCTTCGAGTGGAAGAAATTGAAGATTCACAAGGATCTCACAGTCCATATAATCATTTCTTGCAATCTGATCGCTTGCGCCGATATCTCTACAGCTGTTTCAGTATCATAAACACCTTCATCAGCAATATCTACTCTCATTTGCGAGGCTGAAGAAAACTTAAATAGTGACATTGTACCATTGAATTTTACAGCAGACTGTAATGTGAAGTCAATTTGTAGCTGATATTCTGAGAGAAGATTTTTCTGTTTTTGAGCTTGATGATGGAATGGAAGTTGAAACCATGGAGAAATCATCTGATCACCAAGAAAGAGAGGACTTGAACAGCACTCTACAATTTTTCCTGGTGAAATTTTGACTGATGCATGGAACAACATTTCTTTAAGAGAGCCATTGGATACCGCCCTTTTCTTTTCTAACTTTATCCTTCTTCTTGGGGACAACTTTCTTACTTTCGCCATTTCAGTATACATATACTTCAAACCTGGAATTCTCAGAAACTGAGTCTCAGTGCTTTGAAATGCAATCCTATCAAAGTAGCCTGAATCATTTTCGGGTTTCTTACTCCGAAGCTGCCCAATAACACTGCTAATATTTTTGATTGATCATACTACGGGAAATCTCAAGCTAAACTTATTTAACAATCCCGAACATAAGAATTATCTAAAGATTAGTTGTGCTCAAGATTCGGCAGGCAATAGCAATAAGCTGATTATTCTTCACGTCCATGACCCTTTGACACAAATGTTGTATGGGATCAAAGGACTGGTAATCCGTGGTATAGTTAGTATCAGAAAATTCTTTCAGAAATCTCAAGCTTTGTCTGTCCATGAATATTGAATTATGGTCAAAGACATCGCCGAGGCAAATATGGAATGCTCTCACCAAATAACCTATGACTCTTTGAAGAATTGCAGTCATTGACATATCTCAATCATATGCTTTGAATGAATATCAAGTATAGAGCAAATGCTATTACACGGTTGTAAACTTAGGAATGCATTAATCAGAATACTTATCTCATCAGAAGATCCATTATCGAAATCTTCTATAACCTGAGTATACTTGTAATTTATTAGAGGAAATATGATTAGGAAAGTGGTTCAAATAATTTGAATCATTAGTCGGACTCAAGCTCTCCAAAGTTCCCTAATCAAACTAGTAATGGTACTTCAATACTTTATATCATATAGTTTAGGTAAATGACTTCTAATAGTGACTAAAACTTGATCCTACCATGCAAATCTTTCCAGAAAAGATAGACCAAAATCCCTAAAATTGGAAACCATGAATTGGGACGACACCTCCTTGACATGTGTATTCTGTCACATGTAAAATTCGGTACAGCATGTGGACTGATCACCGGAGCTACAATCCCATTTCCAGAAGTGACATTATGATTATTTGATTTGCTGTAGCGGGCCCAAATCTCTGATTAGGTGGGCGTCCATGTAATTTCCAACAGGCGTCTCGATTATGGTTTTTTCGTTTACAATAATCACAATATCTCCCTTTTTTAGAGGATCCAGCATGATTGGGCCTATTTTGAAAATTTGGACCATGTGGAATATTTGGGTTATGGGAAACATGTGGGCCATGAGAAGTACTTTGCCCATTATTGCCATTAAAAAAAGATAAAGTCTTTTGGCCATTGGATTGGGTGAGTGCATCTGAGCCATTGACAGCCCCATATAGAATAGACTTTTCTCCATTCAACTTTAGCTGCTCAAAAGTTTCTCCTTTACCATTTTCGTCTACACCCAACAGATCAGAGTCACCATTTTGTTGCCGTCGTTGTTGAGATATGTTGAAGGCGGTGGATCCAAAACGATGAGTGTCATGCGAGTTCAACTGCTGGCTTTCCTCTTGGACAGCAAGCTGGTAAGTGCGTCGGAGTGATGGCGTTGGTGAGGTGGCCAACATTTGGGTGCGAAAGGGAAGAAAGCTTTTGTTCAAGCCCATGAGGAAGTGGATCTTTTGGTCCTTCACACACTGGATCTGTTGGAGAATCATTGGGGGCCCTTCAAATGGTTCTTCAACCGCATCGAGTTCATTCCAAATCGTCGAAAGGCAATTAAAATAGGAAGTTACAGAGAGATTTTGCTATTTAATTTCAACAATAGTCTGGCGTAAACTGAACAGTTTCGCGAGATCTAATTGCCTGTACATCTCGCGAATGTTTGCCCACATTTCTTGGGCGATTTCTGTCTGAGGTAGTCCGGCAGCAATCTCTTGGGTCAGGGAGTTGCTAATCCATGCTCGAACAAGTGTATTGCACTGGTTCCAGTGCTTGATGAGGTGTGGTTCATCTGGTCTTGGAAGGGTTCCATCGATGAACCCTTCCTTGTCTTTGGTTATCAAGGCTCGTCGGAAATCTCTAGCCCAAGTTGCCTAATTGGTTGATCCGGCTAGGGGTTGTTTAACGAGCACAAGCTCGTAGCCATCAGAAACCGGCGAGTAAAGTGGATCCCCAGGTTCTGGCCGATTGGGGGCAGCTGGAATAAACTGAAACATTGGGTAGGGATTTTGACCCATCGGGTTGGGAATCTGACCCATGAACCCGAATGACATTGGGCCTGTGTTTGTGGTTGATCTAGAACTTGGATCGGGTTGGGCTTGATGTAGTGGCTCATTTGTGGCTGTTTGTTCTGGTGCTGATACTGGTGGAGTTTTGGTTAGATCCATGATGAATTTGTTGGCTGTATATGGTGTTTGTTGGTTTAATTTTTGGTTTGGACAACAAAAACGAAACTGATCTTAATACTTTGGTTTTGCAGGTTTATGAAAAACTAGCTAAAAAAAAAGGATTGTGTTGGCGGAAGCGAGATATTGTAGATTGCTCTGATACCATGTAATAATCTGAACAGGAGGTGGCAAAAGAGGCAATTGTATTGCCGAAGAATGCCAAGAAGAGTAAAGGATGGCAATAGAAGCAACTATGTTGCTGAAGAATGCCGTGAGGAAGAAAGAAATATAGAAGAATATGTGTATTTCATATATCTTTGTAATGTGTACAGATGCCTATTTATACAGAGGCTATGTAAATAATAAAGGAAATAAATCAATCCAATCAATATAAAATGATTACATAATATTACAGCAAATAAATCAATAGCATAATATCTGTAGTAATTTTGTNTGTTGAAGGTTGATACTTGGCTGGAAATGCAGCAGTTCAACTGATGTTCAAACATGTTTTTGGCGGTAAAACTGAAAGGCAATCTGCCAGGGGTCCATTTGTAATACTGCAAAGTTTTACTCTTTTTGTAATGCTTGATATGTATCCCAGATTATGTGGGATGTGTTACAGAGTTGTTGTTTAGTTGGTATTAAGTCAGTAGCTTCAGATTAAATTAAGTTTTTATATGTCTGCATGTTTGGTGTAATAGTGTAAAAAATCTGCTTTATTAGTTGAAGTGTAAACTCTTTTGAACTCAAGAAAACACAGGCACTTTTCTTCAATCGTTTTTTGCTCTCTTTCTTTTCTTAGTTATCTCCAGCACACAAACACTAACAAGATCTCTGTGAAGAAAAGAATTATCTTGGTCTGAAAGAGATTGCTGGAGGCTCATCTACTGTTGCATGGCAAAGACCACCTAGTACATGTGTGCCAACTGAACCAGCAGTTATCGGAAGAGATGCTGATAAAGCCAAGATACTTGAAATGGTGTTAAGCGATAAACCGACTGGTGGCAGATTTCATGTAATACCCATTGTTGGGCTAGGAGGAGTTGGCAAAACAACACTTGCTCGGGAGGTATACAACGACAAGGCAGTGGCAGATTTCAATCCAAGAGCATGGGCGTGTGTTTCGGATGATTTTGATGTTCTGCGTATCTCCAAGGCAATTCTTGAGTCAATCACTTCATCATCTTGTAGTCTAGAGAACTTAAATGAAGTTCAGGTTCACTTGAAAAACGAAGTAGCTGGAAAAAAATTCTTTCTTGTATTAGATGATGTTTGGAGCAGAGATTATGGCTTGTGGGAAACTCTTAGGTCTCCCTTCATGGCCGGGGCACCAGGAAGTAGGATAATTGTGACCACACGCAGTATAGATGTAGCTTTAACAATGGGACAAAGCGAATATTTTCAGTTGAAACTTCTTTCAAATGATGATTGTTGGGGCATATTCCAGAAGCATGTATCTGGGAGTAGAGTTATTGTTTCAGGCCAAAATTTGAATTTAGTTCGTGATAAAGTTGTTGAGAAGTGCAGAGGGTTACCCTTAGCAGCCAGGATTCTTGGGGGTCTTTTACGATCTAAGCAAAGATATGGTGAATGGGAAGATATATTGAACAGTAAATTATGGGATTTACCTGAGGAAAATGGCATTCTCTCTGTTTTGAGACTAAGCTATTATCATCTTCCTTCGCATTTAAAAAGATGTTTTGCTTATTGTGCTATTTTCCCTAAGGATTATGAATTTATGGATAAGGAACTTATTCTATTATGGATGGCAGAAGGTCTTATTCAACACTCTGAAAACAAGCAACTGGAAGACTTAGGTCATGAGTACTTTTGTGATTTATTGTCGTGGTCAATATTTCAACATTCAAATACTAGTGGTGCTAGATATATCATGCATGACCTTGTCAATGATTTGGCTCAGTGGATATCTGGAGGAACAACTTTTAGATTGGAGGATGAATTCAATCTCATGCAACTGAAAAGATTTGATAGAATTCGACATTCTTCTTACACATTTAGATATTATGAAGTGAAAAACAATTTTGAAGTTCTCTACAAAGTTGAGTCCCTGAGGACGTTGCTGAGAATATTCTTGCCATTGAGGTTCAACGATAAAACTTACGTTACTAAGACGGTATTTTTGGATTTATTGCCAAAGCTAAAAAAACTGAGAGCACTATCTTTAACAAAGTACCATGTGATGGAACTACCCAACTCAATTGGAGATCTAAGACATCTAAGGTATATTAACCTTTCTGAAACTCAGATAAAATGTTTACCTGAGTCAACATGTTCACTGTTCAATTTACAAAGTTTGATGCTGAGAAATTGTTTTTGTCTTGAGAAGTTGCCTTTAGACATGGGAAATTTGATCAATCTACGCCATCTAGATGTTAGAGGGTCAATATTAATTAGAGAGATGCCATTGGGAGTGAAAAAATTAAAATGTTTGAAGACACTGTCAAATTTTATTGTTGGTAAAGGTATTGGATCCAGCTTGAAGGATTTGAGAAGCTTAAAGTTTCTTTGCGGAGAGCTCTGCATTTCAAGTTTAGAGAATGCAGTGGATTGTCAAGACACAACAGAGATGATATTGTGCGATAAGGACTTAGAAGTGTTGGTACTAGAATGGAGTTCTTCTAATCCCTCGCAAGATGAAGCAGTGAAAATTGTTCTTGATATTTTACAACCTCAAAAAAATCTTAAAGAGCTCACAATAAAAAATTATGGCGGCCAAAAACTTTCATCTTGGATAGGAGATCCATCGTTCTCCAACATGGTGGTTATGAAATTGGATGGATGTGAAAACTGCACAACCTTGCCTTCCCTAGCATTGCTGGGCTCACTTCAGAACCTCACAATTAGATTGATGGGAAAAATAAAAAAGATAGGTGGTGAGATTTATGGAGAGGGTTGCTCAAAGTCTTTTCAATCGTTGCGGACTCTTTTTTTTGAGAATTTGCAAGAGTGGGAGCATTGGGACCCTGTAGAAAATGGCCATGTCCAGAGATTCCCTTGTCTCCAAAGGCTTTCAATTTCTCAATGTCCTAAACTCTCTGAAAGATTACCTAATCATCTCCCATTATTGGATAATCTTGTGATTAATGGGTGTGAGCAGTTAGTGGTTTCATTTTCAAGCCTTCCAATGCTCAGATCATTAGAAATAAATAGATGCAAAGGCGTGGTTTGTTGCAGCCCAGTTAATTCAAAGGCACGAAACTCCATGAGTACAGCTAGAGAATCAAACTTTCCAGTGTTTAGAAGTTGGTCAAGGAAGGGATTTCAGAAACTAGAACGTCTATCAATTGTTGGCTGTCAAGAGCTCATGCATTTATGGCCAAATAAGATTTGTTCAGAGAATGCACCACAAAAGTTGAGATGCTTCACCTCCCTTCAAGAGCTGCATTTAAAAGAGCTCCCGAATCTTGTTTCGTTTCCAGATGGGTTACTTTCAATCTTAAGCAGAGTTATTATCAGCCAATGTGACGCCCTAACTTCCTTGCACGAGGGGTTGAAGCACAGCAAAGCACGTCTCAAGTACTTAGGTGTTTATGGATGTCCTTCTCTAACATTCATTGTGAGAGGTTGTCTACCTTCATCTCTGAAACATCTTTCTGTAGGTAGATGTGAAAATTTGGTGTGCATTTGGGAGGGCAGAGAAGATGTTTGTACTTCTTCTCCATCTTCTTCTTATACATTGGTACACAGGGATGACGTGGACACCACCACCACCACCACATCTCTACTCTACAAATTAAACATACAGGAATGCCATTCTCTAACGCATTTATCGTCGACAGACCAGTTACCTTCAACACTTGCGGAGCTTTCTATCTCATGCTGTTCAAGTCTCGGAACCTTGGGACAGTTATCTAAGGGACTTGTGTCCCTTTTTATTAACAAGTGCCCAAAGCTAGAGTCACTAGCAGCAGGGAGTTTTGACTGTAACATGCCTATTGAGATTCTTTCTATCCAGCGATGTGAAAACCTTAAATCCATTCCGGAGGGCTTACACACACTTTGCAAACTACGTCGTATGAGTATCCATGAGTGCCCAAGTCTTGTTTCGTTCCCAAAATATGGGTTTCCTGACACTGATTTAGAAGTACATATCTTTGGGTGTGAGAAACTACAAGCCCTACCTAGCCGCATGCACGCCCTCAAATCTATTCGCCACCTAGCCTTATACCTATGTCCTAATATCGAATCCTTTACAGCAGAAGATTTTCCCTCCAACCTACAATCACTTACGCTTCCTCTCAGTATCTACAGGCCACTGAGTGAGTGTGGTTGGCACAAACTTACCTCTCTTAGAAGTCTTAGAATTTGGGGATTACCTGATGCAATATCTTTTCCAGAGAAGAAGATCTTAGAAATAAAGTTTCCCATCTCTCTAAATCGTCTGAGCGTTCTTTGCTTCCTAGAATTGAAATATCTATCTTCCAAAACTTTCCAAGTTCTTACATCTCTTCAATTTTTGACTTTCAGCGAATGCCCAAATCTCACATCCTTGCCAGACCTTCCACCCTCACTTTTGTCGCTACATATTTATAAATGTCCTTTAATAGAAAAACAGTGCAAAAGGAATGAAGGACAAGAATGGTCCAAGATAGTTCACATCCCTTGCGTTAAGGTAGATGGAAAATTCATCTACACTCTGGAAGAGGAAATGAGCTGAATCCGATATGATTCATTCCATCATTGTAATCAATTTAGGTAAGTAAATTTTAAGCTCATAGAACATTAGTTATTATTGAGAGAATTTAGAGTTTTACAAAAACAGAGTGTGAATTAATAATTTTGTCACTTCATGCAGGGAGAAACTGAAGAGTCTGACTCCTGGATGCAAAATGCCAACATTGCAATGGCAGTGGTAAGATTTAACATATGGTTTCTTAAGATAATTTTAATTCACACTTCTGACTAATTAAAATTAATGACAGAATTAGTTAAGTATTTTCTTTTCGTTCATTTCTTTTAGTACCCTAGGCTCTTTAAGCACTGAGTTGATATCAAGGTTTGTGTTTGGTGTGCAGGTAGTTTTTCTTCTACCTAGTAATTCATAGAGCTTAATTTGGAGGTAGAAGGCAATGAATGATACACTATGTAGATTACAGAGCTTTGGAGGTGTTGGTGTTCAAATGTTGTAGTTTAGATTGCTGGAGTGTTATGGGAATATCAGTGAAGATTCTGTTGAAGCCTTTCAAAGGTTATCATTTGCTAGGCCTACATCCACATTTTGTAATTCAGTATCAAAAAAATCAGCAGCTAATTCATAACACTATGTAGTAAATGATTGTCCTTTACAGAAAAAAAGAAAAAAGAAACAGCAATCCGCACGAGGAAGAGTGGAGATTCAATTCATAATTTAGGGCATGCCCTTATACTCTTTTCAGGTCTGACAAATTCTTGCACCTTAATGGTACAATTAGTTACTATCAGAATGATCTAGATAGTTTATGTAACTGGGTATTATTTATGAAAGGATTGTAGGAAGAAATCAACTTCAAAAACATTATGTCAACATTGCAACGGCAATGGTAAGTTTTATCATATCACATGTTAAGATAATTAAAAAGAATTTTGGATCCTTTTTTTGATAACCATCTAATACAAAACCATTGCTATCCACTATCTAATAAGTCTCAACTTATTGTACTAACTTTTCTTATACCATTTTTCAGCTCACCACATTGCGGATACAACAATACAAGTTAAGATGAAATCTTCAATCTCTTCATTCATCTTGCAAGTAACTTAATTTTAATAGGTTATAATGCTATTCCGTTCTCGATATATGGATCATTAGAAATCTGTCACAGCATGGAATATGTTTGCACTCGTAATATTTTAAAATCAGTTCTTTTATTCATTTCTCTTTGGTTTCTTTGAACTGTTCTTTTTTATTCATTTAATTTATTTTCAGAGGGACTAGAGTACAGCTTCCTGTCAGAATTTGAAGCTTGAGGGCTTGCTGTAATTAACTGCTTCTTCACCAAATTTGATTCTTTGAAAGTTTGAACTGTTGTGCTTGTAAGGTAATCAAAAGGAATTTGTGGAATAACTCAAACTCTTGATATTTTGTAACTTTTTATATGCATAATATCCATAGATACTGAAGTTTCCTTATACTGTATAAAGTCTCAAAGTTGCAATGTCTATACTAGTTATTGACATCTGTGTTAGTTTTAGGGCATGTTGTTGGCAATTTTAGGGGCTTCTCATCTCCTCAATATATGGTCATTGGAGAAATAGAATAGGAAAACTGTTTAATGGCGTGGCCTGCGACATTGCCTATACCTTAACTCTTTTAAACCTGAATCCAAATTCTATAACATGAATTGGTAACTCCAATTTGGGAGGGTTTTGGTGCCTGAGTTTAGTGAATATTTTGCAAGAAAGTGGGGATATTAGTAGAGAGAACCTAATTATTAGTTGTTGCATATTGCAATCTGAATATCTTGCCGATGTACATCCTTAATCTATATCACTTAGACAATCAGAAGTATGCTATCTTTCCTTGAAAATAAATCGTGTTTTTATGTGACTTTCTCTATGCAGGTTCTGTGTAGCAGAAGTTCTCCTTGCTCTGTAATACCTCCATATGCTTGGGATTGTTAACTGGAACCTTAGGCCAGAAATGTTCTTGTAAGGGAAGACGGACATATAATGCTCTCTGACTTTGATCATTCCCTTCGTTGTGCTGTCAGCCCAACAGTAATGAAATTGTCAACACTCGGGTTTGAAACCCTGACAAAGAATCCGGTTTATTGCATTCGACATGCTTGCATCGAGCCCTCGTGTATCCAACCATCATTTATTGCCCCTACAACTTGTTTTTCTCCTCGATTCTTTTCAAATTCCAAGAAAGTTCAGAAACCAAAGAATGAAACCGGGAACCAAGTTACCTCACTGCCATAACCAATTGCTGAGCCAACCAACGCTAGCTGCCTAGCTCCATGTCGTTTGTGGGAACTCACGAGTACCTGGCGCCTGAAACCATCAAAGGTGAAGGGCAGGGCAACGTTGTTAATTGGTGGACTTTTAGGATCTTTCTGCATGAGCTATTATTGGGTAAAACTCCCTTCAAGGGCTCTGAAAATTCAAAGGCATGTTTTGTAGTTTTCTGCAATTAATGATACACTCTGCTTGATACGGCACAATTGAGATGATTTTAGACCAATAGTGGTACACACTACAAAGACGATGCATGAGGGATGAGTTTTGATGATTCTGAGATGCTGGCCTACAACTCGCAGTTGCATTTTTAAACGTTTCAACAACTGGCTTCGTTATTAGCTACCAGTTCCTGGAGTTCTTCCTGATGTCTGAGTACAGTGTACTACAATGTTTGCAGAAAAGTTGTGGAAATGTTGAGTCTGTTGTATTGTAACTTAAATTTGTCAATTTCTTCATTAAGAACAATATTGTCTTTTCATTTTGTAACCTTTGTAGATATCGTCATTTGTTTTTGCATTTGTAAGTGGAGTGAACAATATGGTGCTCGCGCACTGAACCCTGACCGCGACTGCTAATTGCGATTGCTGATCGCAGTCTTTCTTCGAGTGTGTCCACAATCTCATACCGTGCCAACATCGCATGTTGGACTGTCCTTTGGCACATGTTGCGATTTTTATTTTATTGCTAAGATAATTTCTCTCCATCATTTGTGTTGTCTTTTGAACCACTTACAGGTGTCCTAATATCCTTCAAAAGGTGCAAGGAAAAATCAGCTTCATTTCTTTTTTGTTGTGGTCCTAAACTAAAGGTAAAAACATTGCTATTTTTGGACCAGCACTTGTCAGCCTTGTCTGTTGACCTGGACAGAATTGGAGCGCACGAAATTGGCCTTTATCATCTCCATTCTTGCGATATTGTTGGGTGAACCTTTTTATGATATTTGGTTTTGTTCTCTGAAATTTTCGAAGGGTTTATTCCTTAAGGTTCAACCTATCTTTTTGTGCCAAACCATTATCATCTATCATCATAGTTGAATGGCGGCTGGAGCTTGTTTGCATAGCTAATGCTAGAGCGTATCTTTGGTTACTCAAGCGTGTTTCCAAGAGTGAACCTAGTGTGAAAAGATCCTTAAAACAACAAGACATTAGAGATTCAAAGAGTGGTGTTTAGTGTAACTAGAACAAGGGAGTTCTCTTTGTTGTAGCTAAAATCATCTTTGAACTATATCTTGTAATGTTTGTTGATAGTGGATTTGCTTCGATCTGGACGAGATCCCATGGATGTAGGCTAAAAGTGGATTTAGCCGAACCATGTATATACTGGTGTGCTTTACATTTCTTGTTTGTGGATGTTGATTTATTGTAAATTGAACTATGCTAACACAACTTGGTAAATCTTTCCGTTGCTTGTCTAAAACATGGGTACCCAAACGTAAACTAGAGTTCAACAACTCTTAACACTTTCATTTTATTTTGAAGGAATTGGTCAACATGTATAAGGAAAGATGGACAAAAAATAGATACATACATAGATGTATTGTTTCTTGGAAGTCAGTGTAGAACAATATTTATAAGTTGATCAATTTGTTCTTTACTTACCCTTTATCTCTTGAGTTTTGTTAAGCTAATTAATCAAACATTAATCAAATTATTGATTGGATGAACTTTTACTTTAAAAAAGCAACCACTATGAAGTTGAATTATGGCAACGGTGGAGCCAAGACTTTAAAACCAAAGTTGCAGACAGTTCTTGGATTCTCTGCTTTATGAGTACACTGTCCATTTTCCATTTTACTTTTTCTTTATTCATAGTGAAGTCAAATAGCCGGCTAAAGTTATTTAGTTGAAAGCTTCTTTTACTGGCTTCATAAGCTGCTGCTTTAAGCAGTTTGGTGTTGGGGTTCAAATGCTAGAATCTCGTTGCAGCCTTTCAAAGATAATGACCTGCTGAAACTTCTTGTTGTTAAAACCTAAGTTACTTGAGTGTTTAGTGTTTTACTTACTGAAGTAATTTGCAAATTTTACCTGTTGTACTTCAACTCAATTGATCAATTAGGCCATTTTCTGGGTTGTATTGCTGCTATGCCTTTCTTCAAGGAAAATTTTTACTACTGTAATTCCATTGTTTACTGTATTGAATAAAGAAACACTTAATTTATTATTGCATAAAACTCAAGCCAAGTAAAATATTCTTTATTACTGGAAACTCAAAGAATAGCCTAAATTTTGACTGGACAAGACTGTTTCTTAAGTTTGTCCATGCGACCAAGGAGGGGTAGAATCACTCAAAGAATAGGCTAAATTTTAACTAGACAAACTATTACTCATGAGAATCACTCTGACAACTATTTTATATTTTTCAGTTTACCTTCTACGGTTCAGGATTGTAGCTCTACTAGGTGCCACATCAGAGATCTGTTAACAGTTAGATTCTAAAGTGACCAGTTACTTCCATTCCATGGATTAAGAACAATATCATAGGACAAGACCCCACCAGACAGAAGCCGCCTGCCTTTTTCAATTTCTTTATATTTGGTAAACTAATAATTATTGACCCAGGAATAATTTTAAATGGAGAGTGGTGCTATCACTGCCAATATTATATCATGTAATAGCCTCCCAGCAGCCACTGTAAATTCACTGAGGCAGGAGACCAAAATGATGTCACCACATAGGTGGCATGACAATGGTGTCACGCCATACGTAACAAAAACTCATCATGGTAGAGCTATAAATATAATCCCTCACAATAATCTTAACATCAACATATCTGCTTAAAATGGAAGCAACATTTGCACTTCCTCCCACAAAAAAGGTCCTTCTTTCTTTGATCTTCTGATATGTAGGTTATGTTACTCCAGAATTGAAGCTTTAAGCTAAAATCTCTTAAAACTTTCTTTCCTTTATTTTGCTTTCAATTTCAGGATCGCGATTGTTACAGGAGCGAATAAAGGGATTGGATTAGAAATATGCAGGCAGCTAGCTTCCAAGGGGGTCATGGTGATTTTAACAGCAAGAGATAAGAAGAGAGGCCATGAAGCTGTTCAAAGTCTCCATGATTCAGGATTCTCTGATGTAGCTTTTCACCAACTTGATTTGATGGATCTGATCAGTATTGATTCCTTTGCTAGTTTTATCAGAACTCAGTTCCAAAGGCTTGATATACTGGTAAGCTAGTTGGTAGAATTTCTTATATGGGTATTTTATGAACATGACTGAACTTAAAATTGATGTAAATTTGGCAGGTAAATAATGCAGGAATCTCTGGAGCCATATTTGACGCTGAAGCTTTTATTAGCTTAAATCTCAAGAGTGGTGAGGTAAATAATGCATTTGTGTTTTTATACATGATCGTACAAGTGATTAACAAGCAAATTATAGCTATATGGATAAAGCAATCCTCACCTTTCATATAGATTTTAGGTGAAAATGCTCACTTGGTGAAACAAATTATGAAACAAACTTATGAGACAGCTGAAGGGTGCTTAAGAACTAACTACTATGGAACTAAGCAAGTGACAGAAGCACTTATTCCACTTCTTCTACAGTCTGATTCAGCAAGAATAGTGAATGTCTCCTCAGCCTTGGGGCAGTTAAAGGTATTAGAACATCAGTTTATCTTTCTTGCTGACATTATGTTACAAAATTTGAGTGAGTCACATTTTCTTTCTTCATTGTAAATTCATTTCAGTTCCTCTCACATGAAAGGGCAAACAGGGTACTCCCATGTTTATATTGCTAGGCATATTCCCATGTTTGGTAGTGTTACTTGTGTAAGTTACTGTAGTTATATGATTGATTGTCATTTGCAGAAAAAAAAAAAAAAGGTGCAAAGTGCCGTAAAGTGTCGTCAACTCGTGGTTAACCTTTTCTTTGCCTCGTTGATTCTTCTAACTTTTGGAATGATTCAAAGTCTGATGTTTTGCAGTTTTTGATATAAGTAATGTAACAGTACTGAACTTTTTTTATACTATGATCGCCAAATTTGGGTTACTTTATAGATGATGACCACATGTTATTGGTGATTAGACTAAAAGAAAGCTGCGATTGTGAAGGTAGAAAATTAATGTCCTGTTTTTTTTGATGTCTTCCCATTTCAAACTGTGGTATAAACTCTTTGGACATTGAGCAGATGTTAAGGTTTTGTTAAGACATGGAGCTCGATCTAGATGTAGGAAGCAATGGTACACTAAGCTTGGTGGAGCTCCAGCTGATTTTAGTACAATAAGGTATATGCGTGAAGGATGAATTTCTGGAGTTATTTACAATAAGGAATGGTACAAGTTTTACTCAAAACGTTATTTACAATAAGCTTGCTGGCCTACTACAATTGTTATTTTGAAAGTTTCTGCTGTTGGCTTGCTGAACTCTGCTTTCTGCAGCTTTCTGAGAGGTGTTGGTGCTTGAATGTAGCCAAATATTTTAGGTGTGTATACATTAAATTTGGAGATGAATTATTGAAATGGTGGAGCCAACGCCAAAGACTTTTAAAACCAAAGACCTATCCTTTATGAGCACTTGACTCTTGGATGTCCATTTTCCACTTCAATTAATCATAGTGAAGCGTTGAGAGGGAAGGAAGAAACCTCTCGAACTTTTCATTTTCTGAGTCTCTTTCTTCTTCTCCTAAACTCTCCTCATTTCTTCTTTTAGTTTCTTATCACAAATTCAAACACCAGTTTCCATCTCTTCATCTTGCAGACAGTGCTTGCTAGTAGAATCAACTGTCAAGAAATCCAGAAGACCCTCATATCACTAATTACAGGTAAGGAAAAACAACCTTCATATGACCACCACTTTTCAAATAGTTCAAGGATCCTTTAAAATGAACCAGATAGGTTGTTTAATCCTTTTAGGATTATATCTTCACTACTGGACATGTATCTTAAATTATTTTAATTGATATTATTAATTTTTTAAATTTTTAAATTTTTTTATTAATATAGTCTATGTTTTATTTTTTTAAATAAATAAAAAATATCAATAAATGAATATTTTTATAGTAAAATTAGATAATAAAAATTACTATTTACCGAGTTTGCAACGCTATGGAGCTTTAGAGACAAATTATTCTCACAGATAAACATAGAAAATATATTATATAATTTATATGTGATATGAAATAAATTCATCTAAAACATATTTCCATATACTGTAATTCAAATCATCTCTTAATTAAATTTCTTAGAAGCTTAAAAATTTTCGAAACAAATTATATTTGGAATTTTGTTTTATTAACTCTGTTGCTTTTATAATAAATATCATTGTTCTGTTAATTACTTCAATTGTAGAGAAAATGAAGAAGATAAGGCAGAGAAAGTTAAAATTCCGTACAATTGTAGTACTATCAAATGTCTTTTTTATTATCATCCTTCTCTTTCTTGATTGTTGTCTTCATCTAATTATCATCCTTCTCTATATGAGAATTTTAATTCATTCTTATCATTTCTTCCTATGTAGTCAAAACCATGCCAGTGGGAGACGTCTTCCTTGGTGCTTTTCTTCAGGTGTTGTTTGACAGATTGGTGCCGAGTAAGCTATTGCTCTTTCCATGTGAAGATGGGATACGTTCAGAGTTGAAGCAGTGGAAGAGAAAGTTTTCAATGATCAAGGCAGTGCTCAACGATGCCGAGGAGAAGCAACTAAAGAACGAGGCTGTGAAAATGTGGTTGGATGATCTCCAAGACTTGGCTTATGATGTGGAGGACATCCTGGATGAGTATGCCACTCAGGTTCTAGAGCGGGAATTGATGACGGAACAATCGACAAACAGAATTGCTGATTATTTCTCTTCTTGGACTCCAAGTGCTCTGATTTCCCAGGCTGATATGAAGTCCAAGACAGAAGAGATAACTCGACGTTTAGAAGATCTCTGTGAAGAAAAGAATGATCTTGGTCTGAAAGAGATTGCTGGAGGCTCATCTACTGTTGCATGGCAAGGACCACCTAGTACATGTGTCCCAACTGAACCAGCAATAATCGGAAGAGATGCCGATAAAGCCAAGATACTTGAGATGGTGTTAAGCGATAAGCAGAGTGGTGGCAGCTTTCATGTAATACCCATTGTTGGGCTAGGAGGAGTTGGCAAAACAACACTTGCTCGGGAGGTATACAACGACAAGGCAGTGGCAGATTTCAATCCAAGAGCATGGACGTGTGTCTCGGATGATTTTGATGTTCTGCGTATCTCCAAGGCTATTTTTGAGTCGATCACTGCATCAACTTGTACTCTAACGAACTTAAACGAAGTACAAGTTCAGCTGAAAAATAAGATAGCGGGGAAAAAATTCTTGCTAGTCTTGGATGATGTTTGGAGTAAGGATTATGACTTGTGGGAAGCCCTAAAGTCTCCATTCCTAGCTGGAGCACCAGGAAGTAAAATAATTGTAACTACACGCAGCAAAGATGTTGCATCAACAGTGGAACTAGAAGCATGCTATAACTTGGAGCTTCTGCCAGAGGATGTCTGCTGGGCCATATTTGAGAAGCATGTAAATGGGAGTAGAGTTATTGCTGCAGGGAAGAATATGGAATTAATTCGGGAGAAGGTTGTTAAAAAGTGTAAAGGCTTGCCGTTGGCAGCAAGAACGCTAGCTGGTCTTTTACGCTCTAAGCAAAAATATGATGAATGGTTGGATATATTGGATAGCGAAATTTGGGATTTGCCAGAGGAAAGTAATATTCTCCCTGTCTTAAAATTAAGTTATTATCATCTTCCATCACATCTTAAAAGATGTTTTTCTTATTGTGCAATTTTTCCTAAGGATTATGAATTCAAGAAGGAAGAACTTGTACTTTTGTGGATGGCAGAAGGATTTATTCAACAATCAAACCATAAGAAGCAACTAGAAGATCTAGGAGGCAAGTATTTTTGTGAGTTATTGTCAAGGTCAATTTTTCAAAAATTGAGTAATGATGGTTTGAAATTTGTGATGCACGACCTTGTCCACGATTTGGCCCAATGGATTTCTCTAGAAACAAGTTTTAGATTTGAGAATGAATCGAGTGCCATGCAAATAAAAAGATGTGAAAGGATTCGACACTCTTCTTACACATTTGGAAAGTATGAAGTTGGGAAGAACTTTGAAGTCTTCTGTGGAGTTGAGCAGCTACGGACGTTCCTAAAAGTATTGGGGCCATCAGAGTCAATAAATGACCTGAGTTACGTAAGTTTGTCAATCTTTCCCAATTTATTGTCAAAGTTTAAAAAATTGAGATCACTATCTTTAACAAACTATTGTGCGATTGAACTACCCGACTCAATTGGAGATTTGAAACATTTGAGGTATCTTAATCTTTCTCAAACTCAAATTACAAAGCTACCTGAGTCAACAAGTTCACTATTCAATTTACAAAGTTTGTTGTTAAGACGTTGTTCTTATCTCAAAAAGTTGCCTTTACAAATAGGAGATTTGATCAATCTTCGCCATCTTGATATTAGAGGTGCAAGACTTATAAGAGAAATGCCTTTGGGAGTGAAAAAACTGAAATGTATTCGAACCTTATCTAATTTTGTTGTGGGTGAAGGTGTTGTATCTAGTTTGAAAGATTTAAAAGAATTAAAGTTTATTTGTGGAAAACTTTATATTTCCAGGTTAGAGAATGCAACTGATTGTCATGAAACAAGAGATATTATATTGTGTGATAAGAAGGATTTGGAAGTGTTAGTGTTAGAATGGAGTTCTTCCAATGCCTCACGAGACGAAAAAGTAGAGAAAATTGTTCTTGACATTTTACAACCCCATACAGATCTTAAAGAGCTCACAATCAATAACTTTTGCGGCAAAAAATTTTCATCTTGGATAGGAGATCCATCATTCTCTAATATGGTTTCTTTGAAATTGGATGGCTGTGAAAATTGTAAGACCTTGCCTTCGATTGGGCTACTAGGCTCACTTAAAAACCTCACCATCAAGGGGATGAAAATGCTTGAAAAAATAGGCTGTGAGGTTTATGGGGAGAGTTGCTCAGAATCTTTTCAATTACTAGAGACTCTTCGTTTTGAGAATCTGCCAGAATGGGAGCATTGGGATCCTTTTGAAGAAAAGGAGCATGCTGAAAGTTTCTCTCGTCTCAAACAGCTTTCCATATCACAATGTCCTAAACTCTCTGGAAGATTACCTACCCATCTTCTTTCATTAGAGAAACTTGGGGTTAGAGATTGTCAGCAATTGGTGGTTTCGTTCACAAGCCTTCCAATGCTCTGCCGTTTAGAAATAGAAAGATGCAAAGGCGTGGTATGCAATAGTCCAATTGACTCCCAAACATTGAACCCTCTTCCTTCATTGGAGACTGTTGTGATTGATAAATGCGAGGAATTAGGGATTTCTCTCTCAATCCTTCCAGTGCTCCGCTCGTTGGAAATAAATAGTGAAGAATCAAATGTTCCAGGGTTTAGAAGTTGGACCAGGGAGGGATTTCATAAATTAGAAACTCTGTCAATTGTTGGCTGGGAAGAGCTCACTCATTTGTGGGGAAATGAGATTTTTCTTGAGAAGCCACTACAAGGTTCCCAGAGCTTCACCTCTCTTAAAGAGCTATGCATGAGAGAGCTTCCGAATCTTGTTTCGTTTCCAGATGGTTTGCTTTCCATTCCGACAAAAGTTGAAATTAGTAGATGTCATGCTATTACATCATTACACGGGGGGTTGAAGCACAACAATGCTCGTGTTGAGCACTTGGGCGTCTATCGTTGCAATTCTCTATCATTCATTGTGAGAGGCCAACTACCTTCATCTCTAAAAACCCTTTCGATAGCCGAATGTGAAAAAATGGTGTGCATTTGGGCGGATACTGGTACTTCTTCTCCACCTTCTTCTTATGCATTGGACAATACCACCACATCTCTTCTCTGCAAATTGGAAATATATCACTGCCCTTCTCTTACGCACTTATCATCGACATACCAGTTAGCTCCAACACTCACAGGGCTTATAATTTGGTATTGTCCAAATCTCAGGACGTTACTATCTGGAGGACAGTCACCTAAGGCAGAGTCAATAGTAGAGAGTTTTGACAATTACAAGTCTCCTGGATCAACTCTGGAGGGCCAATATACTCTTCCCAAGCTTAATAAAATTTATATTTGGGCATGTTCCAGTCTTGTTTTGGGCCGGGAAATTGTGCTTTCTAACAATAATTTAGAAGTTAGTATCCGTGGATGTGAGAAGATACAAGGCCTACCAAGCCGCATGCACACCGTCAAATCTGTTGAACACGTAGCCATAGGGGGATGTCCAAGCATGGCATTGTTTCCAGAAGAAGATATTCCCACCAATATAACGTCACTTTCCGTTGATGAACCCAAAATCTACAACTCACTGGCTGGGTGGGGCTTCCACAAACTCACTTCTCTTAGAAGACTCACAATTAGTGGATGCCAAAATGCAGTGTCTTTCCCTGAGGAGGAGATGGGAATAAAGCTGCCATCCTCTCTCATTCAAATGGATATTATAGGATTCCCAAAATTAAAATACCTATCTCCCAAGGGTTTCCAAGATCTCACCTCTCTTGAATATTTGCAGATTAAGGATTGCCCAAATCTCACATCTTTGCTAGATTTTCCATCTTCACTTTTGCGACTACGTGTTGTTCGTTGCCTAAATCTTACATTCTTACCAAACCTTCCATCCTCACTTCTGCAACTAAGTGTTTCTCAATGTCCTTTGCTGAAACAACGTTGCAAAAGGGATAAAGGACAAGAGTGGCCCAAGATAACCCACATCCCTCTTGTTGTGATAGATAACAAATTCATTTACGATCCAGAAGAAGAAGAATGAAGTCAATTTGGTTTCAGAATGAAAAAGGCTGAATCTGTCGATTACCTCACTTCATTCTTATGGGCCATTCAGGTCAGTCAATTTCTAGAACCTCACAACATTATCTTTTATCAAAACGATTAGATTTTCATAAAACAGAGTGTTCATTAATAATTATGTTGTTCTTGCAGGGACCAACCAAACAGTCTCAACTCTGGGATGCAGTATGACAAGGGTGGCAATTATGTTGTACAAAGTTTCGAATTGAGGTAATTAGTTAAAAAATGTTGAAGTATGTTGCAGTTTTACAGGTTTTACCATTTTTCAGCTCTATGAAAACAGAGGCTAATAACAGAGCTCACCACATTGCACATAAAACGTTATTTAAAGTGACATGAAGTAACTTTTCGCTGATCTTGCAACTAACTCAGGTTATTAGTGAGTGATCTTAAAAGAAGCTGCGATGGCTAAGGTAAAAAAAAATTTCTTATAGTCCTGTTTCTTCTTATGCCTTTCTTCGCACTTTTCTTAAAATATTGAAATCCAGTTGACTTGTGCTCAGTTGACAAGTAGCCTTTCTTGTAATAATTCGTGGAGCTCAATCTTTCATGGCCATGGAATGTTAAATTACCCGTATCATTTAATCCAGCATTGGAAAACAAATTCCAGTCAGAATTTGAGACTTAATGCTTGTTGCATTATGATGAATTAAGCATAGATGTTGCAATATTTGGGTTTGCTTTCAGATTATCAGTTCGTGCTCTTGATGAGTGGACCAAGACTAGGCTTGATATCAGTAGTCTAATGTCTTTAGACATGGAGCAATTTTATCAAGGATTCATTAACATCCATTTGGTTTGTGTTTTGTGGATAGGTAGATCTTCTTCTAATGAGACAAATGGAGCTGCTTCGGATGTGGACGGCAACAATACACTCTTCTCGGTAGAGCTTCGGATTATATTTTCTTTTCTTTTCATTTTTTTATTTTTATGTAATTGCATGCATTTGCATTTTTTTTATTTACCTATTGTAATAGGATTTTTCAAGAAGGGTAAGGTTCATTATGTCCCCCTTGTCTAAATGTATCTTTTATATTTAATTAATAAAATTTCCTCGTACCGTCGAGGTTCCCTAAAAAAAAAGATAAAAATAATAAATAAATATCTAAAAAAAAAGATAAAAATAATAAATAAATATTTCAGAAATTATTTGTAATGAGAGTTTTGTTTTGTTTAAGTTTCTATTATTGGATTCATTAGCTGCTGCTTTCTGCAATTTGGTGTTGGTGTTCAAATGCTAGAATCCTGTTCAGCTTTGCAAAGATGAAGATTTGCAGTTTTTGGGGTTACTGGTTCAAATGTCTGAATTTTTGTTGCTGAAGATTCTCTTAAAGCCTTTCTAAGGTTATGATTTGCTATGGCCCTGGCCATGGTTTGTTGTTACTTAGCTGAAAACGAGCTGTTGATATTTCTTCTTGTTTTAAGACTATGTTACTTTGGTTCAAGATAGCACACCTCTCTTTCGTTAGTATAGGAAAGAAGTTCATCTATAATCCAGATGAGAAAGAATGAATGAACGGAAAAAGAGACTTGAATCCAATATTTTTTCAACACACCGTTATGCTATTTTCAGGTCTTTCAATTAATTCCATCACCGAAACCATATCAGTTCATGTTATAGATCAAAGAAGTTATTGTAAGCTATTACTGCAGAGGTTAGCCTAAACTCTTTAGACATAGACCCATTGTAAAAGTTTTCTGGAAATCCATCTGGTTTTTATTTTTATAGGCAGGCAGCTCTTCTTCTAATGAAACAGAGGGACTCATTCGGATCATGGAAGACAGTAAAACACTGTTCTTGGTGGAGCTTCAATGACATTAAACCAACACTAATAGATGCTAAAAAGACAAAACTTGAACAATGAATTTATGCAATAGTTTCGGAATCTGACTTGAGAACATATTTGCAATGAAAGAAGTCATCAGGTCAATTGTTGAATTTTAGATGAAGATTGAGATGAAGATTGTGCTTGGATTCTTCTGCCAAGTGTCACAATCACTCTTTCTTCTATTGGCCTCCTGAACAGTTTTTCTAATTATTATTTTTTTGTTACTACAGTATTTTATGTTTGAAACTGATAAATGGACTTGGATAAAACTCACTCGAAAAAGTTAGCTTTCAATCACGTATATCCTTCATAACAATCCAAGAACGTGGTGATATAAGACGAATACAATTTCTAATAAAAACTGTTATATAATTTTCAGAAATTAAAGCTATTGACGCTTGATTTTGGACGCCAACGACTCGCATGTGGGAAACGCTGAGCTGACTCAGGAGACACACATGAATGGATCCATGAGATTTGAATATGGAGCTGAGATTATATATATCACAGAAAACATAAATAAAAGATTGGCAAGAAGGGTTTTTATAGTGGTTCGGATGCTCAACAAGCGACTCCTACATCCACTGTTATTTTATTGATCTCTGACTATTTCTATAATTTTGCCCGTAAGGCATACAAAGATGAAGAAATACAGTATTTACAGAGAGAGAATGAAAATGAAGCTCAAATCTCAGCCCCCCCTTCTTCAGGAAAAGGAGTGCCCATTTATACACCTAAACACTCAATGTAATGAGTATTTTTCAAGTTGCCTTGACACATGGAAGGCTCTCGTCCAACTTTATCATTTTGAAATTAGATAAAGTTGGTGTGAATATCTTTGAGGAGATATGGGCTTGGCAGCACATTTATTAGGCTGAGATAAGCGTGACTTTTGAGGCATAACAGAAGCCCCCTAGTTTTTGAAGTGCGTAATCGCGCTTCAGAAACTAAAGTCTTTGATCTAAATGGCTGCAGTCTCGAACTGAAGAGCTCAAACTGAAATATGAAATCTGGTAGGAGCTCGACCTGAAACCTGTTAGGAGCTCGACCTGAAATCTGGTAGGAGCTCGACCTGAAATCTGGTAGGAAAATGACTAGAAATCTGGTAGGAGCTCGACCTGAAATCTGTTAGGAAAATGACTAGAAATCTTATAGGAGCTCGACCTGAAATCTGTTATAAAAACGACCTGAAATCTGGTAGGACCTCCCTGAAATCTGGTAGGAGCTAGACTTGAAATCTGGTAGGAGCTCATCCTGAAATCTATTAGGAAAACGACCTGAAATCTAGTAGGAGCTCGACCTAAAATCTGTTAGGAAAACGACCTGAAATCTGGTAGGAGCTCGACCTAAAATCTGTTAGAAAACAACCTGAGATCTGGTAGGAGCTCAACCTGAAATCTGGTAGGAGCTCGACCTGAGAGATCATAACGAGCTCTACCTAAGAGCACAAGAGATCAGCGATCTCAGCGTGTGATCAGCGATCTTAACATGCAATTTGAAGCTAAAGATCAGCTATCTAAAGCCGAGGATTAGGACGGCATGGGCGCGTGATCTGCGATCTGCGATCTGGCCATGCGGTTGGAGAATTCTGATGCGTGCGATCTGCGATCTGGCTACGCGATCGAAGAATTCTAACGTGTGCGATCTACGATCTGGCCACACGATCGGAGAACTCTGACGCGTGCGATCTGGCCACGCGATTGGAGAATTCTAACGTGTGCGATCTGTGATTTGGCCACATGATTGGAGAATTCTGACGTAGGTTTGAGATCTGAGCATGCCATCAGGGAACTTGGACGCAGGCTTGAGAATCGAACCTGCATGGGCCACCAAACTGTTGATGCTTGATTTTGGATGCCAACGACTCGCATGTGGGAAACGCTGAGCTGACTCAGGAGACACACGTGAATGGATCCATGAGATTTGAATATGGAGCTAAGATTATATATGTCGCAGAAAACATAAATAAAAGATTGGCAAGAAGGGGTTTTTATAGTGGTTCGGATGCTCAACAAGCGACTCCTACATCCACTGTTATTTTATTGATCTCTGACTATTTCTATGATTTTGCCCGTAAGGCATACAAAGATGAAGAAATACAGTGTTTACAGAGAGAGAATGAAAATGAAGCTCAAATCTCAGCACCCCCTTCTTCGAGAAGAGGAATGCCCATTTATATACCTAAACACTCAATGTAACGAGTGTTTTGCAAGTTGCCTTGACACATGGAAGGCTCTCGTCCAACTTTATCTTTTTGAAATTAGATAAAGTTGGTGTGAATATCTTTAAGGAGATATGGGCTTGGCAGCACATTTATTAGGCTGACATAAGCGTGACTTTTGAGGCATAACAAAAGCTTCTAATAGCTTTTGAGGTTTAGTTGCGGAAATGCTGTGATTTCTAAATTAGAAAACATCAACTCAAGGGTCCTAAATCAGAAATTTCGTTAACTCACTGTTACAATTTAGTGATTCCTGTTAATTCACTGCAACTGTTAAGTTCCTCTTAACTAGCATGATCGTTACTTAGCATTCATTTGCCATCGTCATTAATTGATATTACAAAGTCATTACTATTAGTCAATGCTCTATGACGTTATCATTAATTGACGTTTTTCTGCCCGTTGCAATTTATTAAACGTTCTGCTCTTGTTATCGTGCGTTAACGTTATGGTGTCGTTACCATTATATAACATTCTGATGCCATAATCGTTATTAATAAAGATTGATTCACAACTAAATTTTACAAACTTTATTTCACAATCCCAACATAGTAGCTCGTAATTAATTAGTTTATAATTGGGTAGGTATAACCCATTACGAGTTGACTAGACCCTATTGCAAACTGATCAAATGGGTTAAAAGCATTTTCTGTGTTTGACAAAATGATTAAACTAGGTCATCACCCAAGTCATTTCACATATGGTAGTTTACTTAAAGAACTGTGCAAAGGAGGTAATTTGCAGGAGGCAAAACAATTTTTGAATAGGCTTCACTACATTCCTTCTGCTGTAGATACTATTGCCTACAACACAGTAATTTCTGAGGCATGCAAATCTGGAAAATTATGGGAGGCATTGGTCCTTTTTGATCAGATGGTACAGGATAATTTGTTGCCTTATACATATACTAGTCTTCTTTCTGGGTTATGTAGGAAGGGCAAAGCGGTTTCTGCTCTTCTTTTCTTTGACAAAGTGATGGCAAAAGGTACTGTTCCAAATGGGGTAATGCTTACCTGCTTGGTTAATGGCCTTTTCAAGGCTGGTCAATTGAAGGCTGCTCTGTATATCTATGATGCAATAGAGAAGGACGGCGTCTTCCCTGACACTGTTTCTCTTAATGCTGTTATAGATGGATTCTCAAGGATGGGAAAAATGATGAAGGCATATGATCTCTTATCAACAATGAGGAGCAGAGGTCTGCGCCCTAGTTTGGCTACGTATAATATTCTCTTGCATGGTTTTTCCAAGAAAAAGGATTTGTTAATGTGCTCTATGTTGCACAGTATCATGATGAAGAGTGGCCTTCTGCCTGGCAAGTTAACGTGTCATTCTCTCATTCTTGGATTCTGTGAGACTGGTATGTTAGAAGTAGGTGTTAAATTCTTGAAAAAGATGGTAGTATAAGGTACTGTAGTTGATCAGCTTACTCTTAACATGCTTAAAATGGAGTGTTGTAAAACTGGTGAGTTGGGGAAGGCCTCTGATCTGCTGAATGTTATGAATAAATTGGGAGTTTTACCTGATATAAATACCTATGATGCTATCGTAGCTGGACTTAACAGAGTTTCTGCTTTCCAAGAATCCCATTCTGTTGTGCATGACATGTCAGAGAGGGGTTTCACACCTAAACTTACACAATGTATTACCTTAATTAATGGTATGTGTAGAATGGGGAATCTACAAGGAGCATTTAGGCTAAGAGATGAGATGGAGGCACTTCAGGTCAGTCCCTGTGCTGTAGCTGAGAGTGCAATCGTAAGAGGTCTTGCAGTATGGGGGAAGGTTGAAGAAGCAATGCTGGTTCTTAACCGCATGCTGAGGATGAGACTTGTTCCAACTGTTGCTACTTTTACGACTCTGATGTACAAGTTCTGCAAAGAAGCTAAATTTGTAGAGGCCCTGAAGTTGAAAGGCATAATGGAATGCTGCGGAGTGAAGCTTGATGCGGTTGCATACAATGTTCTCATTTCGGGCCTTAGCACATGGTGATGTTATAGCTGCACTTGAACTATACGAAGAGATTAAACAAAGGGGTCTTTGGCCCAATACCACCACATATACTGTTCTCATTGATGCCATTTCCAAGGAGGAGAATTTTGTAAAAGGTGAAATGCTTTTAAAGAATTTACAGGAGAGGAAAATGATATCTTGGGATTGGGATGGAAGCACTCAACATTTGCATGAGGGCTTGATGATTGCGCTGCAAAAGTTGAAATCATTTAGTCACAAGAGAAGAAAATAATGCCAGATCGAGTAGAAAATCCATGTAATTGGGTTGAGCACACATAATATATACTTGGAGCTCTAGTGCCTTGTTGTTTGGTTCGTCAGATACTCCTTTTTTCTTTGATTAATTCTTTTTTCCACAATATTTCTTGTTTACTTCAGGACTAATCTGTTTTATGCTCTTTTAATCATTTCTGAAAATCATTTGAATCACAGAACCTGTTGAAAGGATTTTGCTTTTGATGTTTTAACATCAGGTGCTCTGCCTCAGATTATCGACTTTTTGATTAGCTCTGGTAATTGTAGAAAAGATTCCATTAATCAATGCTGTGATCAACATGGACCATCTATGATCTGGAGATGTATCCTGATTTGTTGTCAAATTCTTTGATCTATCATCTGGCATATAAAATTATAAAATTTTAATTTTAATTTTATATCACAGAAAACTCTTTGGCTTCAGTCCAAACCGCTGTCATTTTTCTCTTTTAGCCGTCATGTATAACTCACAGCTCTATTACACATCTCTCTTTCTTCCAACTCTCTCTCTCTTCTTTTTCATTAATGTCGGTATTATCACTTTCTCTCTCTATAAGTTTCCATTTTTGTTGCCAAGTTTTAATTTCTCTCTCTAAAAGTCTAACTTTATTTTTGCCAAGTTTCTTTCCAATGCCAAAATTGGTTGATTTTTTTAGTGCTAATGATGGCCTTACTAAAAAAATCTATACATTCATATATGTATTGCTTCAGTAGTTTTTTACATTTTGAACACTTGATTCTTGGAAGCCAGGTCATTAATTTTAATCAAATTATTGATTTGAACTTCACCGAATTCTGTTTTGTGAAATTTCATGGAGAGTGGGCGGTGGATTATGTAGGTCAGTACAATAACTTGCGGTTGGCGCTTGGAAATTCTCTAAACCAAACACACTATGGACCACTATGAAGGAAAACAAAGACAGTGAACAAGCAGCCTAAGATTTTAGGTCTTACTAAAAAAGATCCAGTTGATTTTGTTGATCATAAACTCTGCAGATAGTGTCAGAGAAAGCAGAGGAGTTGGTGTTCGAGTGTTTGAATTGTATCCACTGGAAAGTAATGGGATTTTTGCTGAAGATTCGACTATAGCCTTTCAAAGGTATGATTTTCTAGACCTTAAGGCTATGTGCTGTAGTTTTCTCCAGTTAATGATACACTCTGCTTGATACGGCACAGTTGAGATGATCTTAGACCAGTATTGGTAGACACTACAAAGACTGCATGAGGGATGAGTTTTGATGATTCTGAGATGCTGGCCTAGTACTCGCAGTTGCTTTTTTAAGCGTTTTAGCAAGTGGCTTCCTTAGTTACTAGTTCCTGAAGTTCTTCCTGAGGTGTGAGTACAGAAATGTTTTCAGAAAAGTTGTGGGAATGTTGACGCTGTTGTATTGTAACTTAAATTTGTCAATTTCTTCATTAAGAACAATGTTGTCTTTTTCATTTTGTAACCTTCCGTATATATTGTCATTTCTCTTTTTATTTGTAAGTGGAGCGAAAAATATAAATGAGTAGAGAAAATTAAAGATGGGGGTGTGCTCTCGTGTCATATAATCTTCCTTATACATGCATGTTTGAGGGTGTATGGGGAGAATATTATGCACTTGTGTGTATTTTCTCTTCATATAGTGGATTATAATCATCGTTAAATTTGTGGATGTAGGCATACTGGCTTGAACCACATGACTCTAATGTATACTTTTAGGTTATGATTTTACCAAATTTCATTTTATTTTGAAGGGTCTGGTTAACATGTATAAGGAAAAATCGACAAAAAATACATACATGTATGCATTCTTTCTTGGGATTCAGTGTAGAACAATATTTATAAGTTGATTAATTTATTCGTTACTTACCCTTTATCTCTTTAGTGGCATTTTTTTTTCCTTATCCTTCATAATGAAATGTTAAAGAGAGAACATCATTTGCAACTTAATTTTCATTTTCCAAGTCTCTTCATCATAATGAATTGTTAATGGACATAGACTTATTGGCCCAACCATATAAGTCTTTTTCTTTGCTTGTTTTATTTATTGATATTAATTTCTTATATGTGTAGGTCAGTTCAATAACTTGAGAGTTGAATTATTGATAAGATTTTAGGTTTGTAAACATTTAATACGCAGTTGAATTATTGATATGGTGGAGCCAATAGCAAAGACTTTTAAAACCAAAGTTGTTGAGAGCTGAATTATTTTTATTTTCTATTATTTCTGTGTCTCCTATAATTTCCCCCTTTAATTTCTTATCACAAATTCACCTGACTATTAAGAGTTGAGACAACTCAAACACCAATTTCCATCTCTTCATTTCTTAACCCTCCTTTATACTATTATCCGTTCTTCCAAATCATTTGTCAACTAAAACTAAAATCCAAAAAAAGAAAAAAAAGGGGGAAAATTCAGTTTGGCAACAGTAAAGCTTTGTAGAAGTGCTTAATTGCTTGCAGAATCGATTGTTAAGAAATCTAGAAGACCCTCATATCACAAATTTCAGGTAAGGAAAAACAACCTTCATGTCACCACCACTTTTCAAAATTGAATGCACAGAAATTTAATAAAGCAATTGTTGATGCGTGATTTTGACACCAACCAAACGCACGTGTGAAATGCTGAGCTGGCACAGAAGACACACGCTGAATGAAAGAAAATGAGAGCGATTGAAATGACTAGACAGTTTTAAAGTGGTTTGGATGCTTAAGGAAGCAAGTCTTACGTCCACTAATTTAGTATTAATGATAGCAGTCAGGTCGCATTCCGCGAGCTGACTTACAAAATGATTACAAGAGAATATGAGAGAGAGAGAGAGAGAGTGTATGACGTTTCTTGAGAGATTAGCTAATCTCCAAATTGAGAGAGGAATCCTCAATTTATAGTGGGATGGATTAAGGTTATGATTACTAAATCTGTGAGTTGGTGGGATTATCCGTACAAATCTTCCTTTATGTCCCATTACCCACCTTCCAGAGTGATTTACGCGATTTGGTGCAGAAATTGGACACATGGAAGCTCTCCAGCTCCTGGTTGGTCTGGCGCGCACCCACTGCGCTGACAGGAGCATGTTGCTCCTCTCCTCACATGACTCGGCTGCGGGTGTACCCATATTTTGACTTTTGCATACTGACTGGATCTTACGTCAGCCCTGTATTCTTCAGGCATAACAAAAGTCCCCTAGTTTTTAAGGTTTGAGGATTGAACCTTGGAAACTATAATTCATGCCGTGACTAGATGCCTTCGGGAAATTCTGGTGATTCCGACCTGTTTGAAAAGAGGTCGGGGTAACGCTTTTGTGAACGTGACCTTGCACGGTTATCGCTTGTTGGGGACGAGCGACTTGACCTAGTCAGGCGTTACCTGTTGCACTTTTAATATTGTACATTTAATAAAGAAAAGCGCCTGCTCTGACAGACGTGCCCAGTGCACAATAAGTGCCAACCAGGCGCATTAAATGCATGGCATGCTGAAACGATACAACTTATTAGAACATTAAATGCGTGATATGGTGAAACGACACCCCTTATCAGGACATTAAATGCAGATTGAGGCGCATTTAATGCCAAGGGAGAGAGGGTTGTCGCTTGAGTTTTTCAACGGAAAGGGATGACGTTTTGGTTTTCTCAAGTCATGACGGTCACTCTTCCCCACTAATCTGTGACACGTGGCCGTGATCAGTGGTGAGATATCTTTATGCCCAAACGTCATTTTGATTTCGGGAAAACCTAATGCCATTTCCTTTGCTATAAAAGCTCAAATCCATCTTAGGCAATGTCACTACATTCGTCTTTTTTAGAGAGAGCAAGAGACTTTTGCAAGCTTGGATTCTTTGTCCTTCGAACCAGCGCATTTCTAATATCTGGAGAAGAAGAAGCCATTTTCATATTCCGAAAGATGAGGATCGTTCTCTGCTTTTATTTTCTTATTCCCAGTGGTTGGTAAATGGCATTAGTCTTCTGGTAGTTGATCGGAGATGAGACGCTCATGTCGAGTTCGAGCCATGAATGGCGGCTCCACTCATTTTATTAGGGTTTCTTTAAGATTTAGGGAGTTTGTTTTCTTCCACGTCATCGTACGGAATAGTGCACAATGGCAAAATGACCCCCCTGCTTGTCGCTTTTGCAGACCAGTAGAATGGACCCCTCAACGACCAGATCCGAGGAAGGAACTGGTTCGTCTTCGTAGGGTGCTCCTACGACTGTCCCTCTTGAGGTCTTCTCGGTACTTACTAGGGAAGAGCTCGAAAGGGTAATAAAACAGTATGGCGTTGAGGTTTTCTGCAATAGGACACGCTCATAGCGATATCCTTCAAGTGGGATGGCTGCGATCTCCGAGGAGATCTTCAAGGGTGGGGGTTGATCACTTTCCACCCTTTTGTCAGGTCGATTCTGGATCACTTTGGGATCGCGCTGATGCAACTCACATCGTAATTGCTGTTGCCATGTACATCGCGTGTCGTGAGAATGGTCTAGGCGAGCTAACCGTGGTGTAGATCGGCTACTCGTATTACTTAAAAAAGAGCAAGAGCAAGAGCAAGGACAAGGATTCTTATTACCTGTCCAGGCGACCTTTTATAGCGGATGGGATACACAGCTACCCTAGTAACGTGGGGGCCTACGAAACGAAGTTTTTCTTCTTTTGTTATGACGGCCATTGCCGCTTTCAGGACCCGAGTAGGTTCTTTCCCCTTGATGAATTCATTAAATTTGTACTTTTTTTTTTTTTCTGACGACTTGTTTTCTTCTGCCAGTTAACAAGTTGACCGACCTGGGGCTGCTCTTCAACCCGGACAGAATCGTAGCTTTTGGCTTCTTGCCTAAAGCTAGCCGTGAAGCGAGGAAGCTCGTGACAATCGCGAACCTGCAAAAATACGGTTTCTTCAATGAAAACGCATCCCTAGAGCCCCCATTGCATAAGTCTTGCTAACTGGGTCTTTTCTGGTCGTGCAACCAATTTTGCTAACAATGTTTGCATGCAGCGACCATGCCTCCAAAGGTGTCAGAGCCGCCACGACAAAAGCAATTCAACTTTTCCCGGGCGAGGACTACCAGGGCAACCCAAGTTGCCTCTAGCGTTCCCCCAATTGAAGGGGCGACATCGGGCACTCCGGTGCGATGGGGCACCCTGGTCCAACCTTCAGGTGCTTCTCAGCCTTTGGCTGTTCACCCGAGGCTTAAGACGATGGCTCAGCGACCCAAGAAGAGGAAGAAAATTCAAGTCAAGGAATCTGAATCCGAACTTGAGGGCGACCAACCTGGGGGGTCATAGCCAGACGTCGGAAGGAGGTCGGGTAAGGAACCGGCAGGCGACACGACCTCTGCTGAAGGTGTTGAGAAGGAAACTCCAGAGATGGACTCGCTGGGGGATCTGCCCGAACACCTGCAGCCGATAGTTTACACTTTGTTGGAGTGCATACTCTTGGAGACATTTGAGGAGTTCGTGGGCTCCAGTGACGTGGACTTAATGTCCACATCGCTCCAACACTTAAGCAAGGTAAACGAACTGTCCTCGGCGAGGACTTCTTTGCTCCATTCGAAAAACTAACTTATCATTCTTTCTTGTTCGCAGGCCCTGCTTTCCATGCAACTGTCCCTGCAGAAGGTTCGGCTGGGAGCTGCTAAGGGGGAGGTCGCGCTGAAGGAGGAGAACGCAAAGCTCAGGCGAGACTTGGAAGCTACCGAAGCAGAAAGAGACCTATCTTTTGAGTTGGCAAACCGGTACCTGAGCAAAAGGAACGCGGCTCTTCGCACAATGGACTTCCAAAAGGTCGAGCTCGAGGACCATAGCCAAACTTTTCAAGGAGGTCGACGAGAGAGACCAGGAGCTCAGAGCGACCTCTCTTCGGGCCTTGCAAGCAGAACAAAAGAGGGAGGCCTCCGAGAAGCAAAGGCAGGTTCTCAAGGCCGAACTCCAAGTAAGTCAGGGAAAAGTTACTTCCCTGATCGAAGAGGTGCAGAATCAAGCAGCAGAGGTCAAGGAGAAGGCCGCTAAATGGGCAATCGAGTCCATCTACACCTTGTGGCTGAAGAATCCGCATATTGATATGTCCGACCTCCCGGAGGACTGGCTGGAAACTCTCATGTCCATGTCATGGCAGGATGATGAAGTGGCGACTACCCGAAGATCCGATCAGAGAGAAGGTTCGGGGCACTCCCAGGAGAAGCCTGCAGCTGACCAGCCTTAGGACGATGAGGTCGGTCCTCTAGGAGTTAGACCAGGGCTATCAATTGTATTGTCTTGCCTGCTATTCTCTTCATATTAATGAAATTTTGCCTTTACAATTTCTGTTCGCTTCATTATACGTAAGTTCGCATTCTAACTGTTTAACATTGGAATAAGTCTATGCGAACATAATTAACATGTTTACATGCACAAAATTACATGCGAAGACTATTACAAATGAACAAGATAATGCACTTGTTATTTACATTTACAAAGATCAAAAAATACTTTACAAGGAAAACTGAGTTCGGAATTACTGATAATATGGTCGGAGATGCTCAGCATTCCAAGCTCGGGGTACTTTGGAACCAGTCAACCTTTTGAGATGATAAGTCCCCGGTCTTATCACTTTGGAGATGCGATATGGACCTTCCCAGTTTGGTCCCAATACACCTACACTTGGTTCCTTAGTACCAAGAAGAACTTCCTTCAAAACAAGGTCGTCGACCCAAAAATCTCTTCTCTTGACCTTAGAGTCTAAGAACCTCTTCGCGCGTTGTGATAAGCCGCTACTCTAAGCTGAGCCTTGCCGCAATGTTCTTCAACTAGGTCCAAACTTGCGTGTATAAGACTTCGGGGAGGTCGTCGACCTAATTACCCTGGCTACGCCGAGCTTCGCCTTCAGAATGTGCTTGATGGTTTTGTCGTCAACTTCAACTTGACCATTTGCTTGTGGTCTTGTGACTGAGGCAAATTTTTTATGAATGCCCAGCTCGTCGCAAAACTGCTTGAACTCCTTATTGTCCAACTGTTTGCCATTGTCCGAGATAAGGGTATGAGGAATTCCATAGCGGCACACGATGTTCTTGAAGATGAAGTCCTTGAGCTCTTTGATCGTGATTGCGGCCAATGGTTCTGCTTCGACCCACTTGGTGAAGTAATCCACTGCGGCCACGACATACTTTACTCCCCTTTTACCAGCTAGCATGGGACCGATGAGATCGATTCCCCACATGGAGAATGACTAGGGACTAGTCATGGTTATCAGTTGGTGGGAAGGAGCTCGCGGTATGTTCGCGAATCGCTGACATTTATCACACCTCTTGACAAAGTTGTAGGCGTCTTCTTGGATTAGGGGCCAGTAGTACCCTTGATGAAGAACTTTGTTAGCGAGGGATTATGCGGTGGTGTGATTGCCGCAGATCCCTTCATGTATCTCCCTCATGATGTAGTTCTACTTCTTTGCTGTTTACACATTGGAAGAGAGGGGCACTAAACCCTCCCCTGCACAGCTGGTCTCTGATGAGGATAAAACAAGCAGATCTTGTTCGGATTGTTCTTGCCTCGACCTTTTCGTCGGCAAGGTTCCATCTCTGAGTTACCGAATGATAGGGGTCATCCAGGAATCTGATTTTATTACATTCACGGGCTGTTCGATTGGGCTGATACTGGGGGTCTCGATGAATTGAACAGGAATGCTCTCCGCTGCCTCTGAGTCTAACGACGAGGCTATCCTTGCTAAGGCATCTGCCATATAGTTGCTATCTCTAAGAATCTGTGTGATCGTGAAGTGCTTGAACGACTCGAGTGCGGCCTTGGCTGTCTTCAGATAACTGATCATGTTTTCTTCCTTGGCTTGGTACTCTCCTAAAATCTGGTTAATGACCAGCATGGAGTCACTATGGATACTGATCACGGTTGCACCCATGTCTCTGGCCAACCATAGTCCAACGAGCAGAGCTTCATACTCGGCCTCATTATTGGTGGCCTTAAAATCTAACCGGAGAATGTCATGAATGCGAGCCCCTTCGGGACTCAAAAGGAGAAAACCTGCACTGGCCCTCTTTCTGTTCGATGATCCATCGATATAGAGGCTCCAAGTCGATAAATTTTGGACAGTTTCCTGAATGACTTCACTGGGCTGTTGTTCTAACTTATCCTCCGGGTGATGTGAAAATTCTGATATGAAGTCGGCAATAGCTTGCCCCTTGATCGTCGCTTTCGGTCTATACTTTCGATCGAACTGACTTAGTTCCATGGCCCACTTAAGCAACTTACCCGATGCCTCTGGTTTCTGGAGGACCTGTCTGAGCGGGTAATTGGTCATTACATGGATCGTGTGAGCATGGATGTAAGGTCGCAACTTCCTGGAAGCGATCAGCAGGGCATAAACTAATCGTTCCATTTCTGGATACCGCATCTCGGCATCCAGCAGACGCTTGCTCATGTAATACACTGGCCATTGGACCTTATCCTCTTCTCGAATTAAGGCTGCACTGGCTGCGAACTGAGAAATGGACAGATACAAGAGAAGGATCTCTTGCGGGAGAGGCTTAGACAGGAGAGGTGGCTTCCCGAGGTGTTCTTTGATACTTTGGAATGCCTGTTCACACTCGGGAGTCCACTCAAACTTTTTATTGGCCCTTAGGACATTGAAAAATGGCAAGCAATTATCTGTTGCCCTTGATATAAAGCGACTTAGTGCCACTATTCGCCCATTGAGGCTCATGACATGTTTTTTGTTGATCGGGCTTTTCATGTAGAGGAGAGCTTGGATTTTCTCGGGGTTGATCTCTATTCCCCGTTGGTTAACCATGTATCGTAGGAATTTTCCCGAGGATACTCCGAACGAGCACTTGAGGGGACTCAACTTCATTCTGTACTATCGAAGGATGCCGAACATCTCAGCGAGATGAGCTACGTGATTTGAAGCGACATGCGACTTGACCAACATGTCGTCTACATAGACCTCCATCGATCTGCTGATCTGTTCGGAGAACATTCGGTTAACCAACTGCTGGTAAGTTACGTCAGTGTTCTTGAGGCTGAAGAGCATGACTCTGTAGCAGTACAGCCCCCGATCTGTAACAAAAGACGTATGCTCTTCGTCTGACGTGTACATCAGAATTTGATTGTATCCTGAGTACGCGTCCATAAAACTCAGTAGCTCTTGCCTCGAGGTGGCATCCACGAGCTGGTCGATCCTGGGCAGGGAAAAGCTATCTTTTGGACATGCCTTGTTGAGGTCGGTGAAGTCGGCGTAGGTCCGCCATTTGCCGTTAGGCTTTTTCACTAGAACCGAGTTGGCAACCCAAGTCAGATAGAGTGCTTCTCGGATGGATCCATTTCAAAGAAGGTTATCTGTTAGACCGATCGTCACAGTCTAAAAATTAAACCTAAATACCGTAGTATCGGTAAGCAGGATCGAATCCACAGGGAGCAAGACTTCCAACCTAATGTATTTTAAGTGGCGGAAATGAAATTGGCAATAGATTAATGAAACTAAATAGACTAAATGCAAATAATGAAATAGTGCAATTAAAACTAATAAAAACTTTATAATAAAAATGTTGCTGTTACGGTTTTGGTTCGACACGAGACTAACTCACACAAGTCTTCTCCACCCTCTACGATCCCCTAAACCTACAAGGCAAGGTAAATCAATGAAATGGCCTCCCGGCACTCTAGGTATAATCTATCTTGTCTCACCCGATCACTCAAGTTCGATTGGTTAAAGACTATCATTAAACGCCGAAAAACGCTACAAAGCAATACCACTAGTTGGTACGCGATTAACAAATACAATTTGTCAACACATAAAATCCAATCAACCAACTTCACAATAAACGCAACAATAGTAGAAATTAAATTAAATCCGAACACAACTCAATTACAATCGATGCGAAGTAATGAAAAGCAATATTCATCATTTATTTATTTCAAACCAACGTTTATCATTCAGCAAGTTCTATGAAAACATTAAATCATAATGGACAACAATATTCATAACAAATTAGCTCAAATCATATTAAAGTATCGAAATCAAACATGAAACGAAAACAAATATAATCCGAAGCACAATACTACCAAATGTCCTATAATCGGGCTCATCCAACTAGTCGAGAGCTGGTGAGGAGAGTCGTGGAGTCAATCCCGATCTCGCCTATGCCGTAACAGACAACCGGGAGCTTAGCTGCTCATGGTGGTGATGATGGAGGCCGAAACGGTGGAAACGGAGCTGACCATGGCGGAGAGGAGGTAACCGACAGCGATATGGTGCGAAAAAGGGGCAAAAACAACCAACGGACAGCCTGGAATACGAACAGCCGCGGTTCGCCGGAAAACATTAATTTTTCGACGGGTCTCCAGAAAACGGTGGCGGAAATGGGATCCGAAGGTACCGATTGAAAGCTCTGGTGATGGGGAGTTCAGATCAGGTCCTGGAGAGGTGAGAAGTCGCCGGAAATGAGCAGGATCTGGCCTGGAAGATGAAGAGTCGCGAAGGCAAAACCGCGGATTCCGGCAGTTTTCGCGGCTGCTGAAGCTTGGAAATGCTGGATCCGGCTATGGGGAATGAAGATCTACCCTTGGGGAGCTGGAACATCATCGAAAAACAGCCAAAACTGGCCGGGAAGACGAAACGACGCGGTGGAAGACGAAGCGTCGCGGCGTGGTGGTTTGCCGTGGTGGTTTGCCGGGATGATGATGATCTGTGGTCGAGGAAGCCAAAGAGTCGCCGGAGGTGGAAGACGAAGGGTCGTCGGAAAACTTTATGGATGGCAGCCTCCTGTTCACGCGATCTGAAATTTTGTTTTATAGAACAATGTGTAAAATTTCAGTTTAGTCCCTACACAATTGAAAAGTGACAAAATCAGCCCTTTAAAACATGACATTTTACCCCCTAAACAGCATAAATGAGACAAAATCACCCTTAATCCATAAACCACAACCTAATATCAACTCATATACTTTCCAAAATCATTCCAAACACGTTAAATTCATAAGAAAAATATTAGGAAGCGATTTTCATGAATAAATTCATAAATTCATAAATTCTTTAATTGTCTCAATATACTTCAATTTAATCACAAATGGGGTATTTTTATCACCAACATAGAGTCGCTTTCATGACTCTAACATTATCCACCTCAAGCTTTAAGGTAGCATACCGCTCCGGATCTATCGCTCTTCTCTTTTGGCGAACTGACTTGGCATCACCGCTGATGTTTAATGCATGGAATATTATAATCGGGTTGATCCCGACCATATCCGCATGTGACCATGTGAACGCATCAATGTTCTCTCTGAGGAAGCTAGTCAGTTCGGTGGAAAGCTGGGGATTTAGATTGCTCCCAATCCTTAACATTCGGCTCGGCTCACTCTGGTCGACTGATACCTCAGACAGATCCTCAACTGGCCCATTGAAAGGGCATTCTTGAATACGAGGATTCAAATTATCCTCGGCTGGACTAGGCTGTGGCTTGATCCGGCTGATCGCCAATGCAATCGCTTGTTGGGGAATGCCACGCGAAATACCTTTCCCTTTGCACGCCATCTGCACTGTTTTCACGTAACAGTCGCAAGATGCGTGTTGAGATCCGCTGACTTCCCCTATCCTCATCGAGGTGGGGAACTTCATCTTCAGATGGTACATCGAAGTGACTGCCTTGAAGTTTCTTAGTAAAGGTCACCCTAGGATACCATTAAAAGCAGACGGGCAATCCACTACCAAGAATTTTGTTACCTTGGTCACTTCGTCAAAGTCACCTAGTGTGACTGGAAGCAAGATCGTTCCTTTAGGGATTAGGTGGTCCCCTATAAAACCATATAGAGGGAAAGAGGCGGGTTTCAGATCAGCCTCATCCAGGTTCATTGTTTCGAAAGTCATCTAGAACAGAATGTTCACAGCACTTCCGTTATCCACCAATATTCTGTGGATGTTATGGCGCCCTACCAGGGGTGTGATCACAAGAGCGTCATCATGGGGATGATGCAATCAAACTGCATCTTTTTCAGAGAAGGTAATTTCCTCCTCTTTGCGAACCTTTTGTGGTCGCTGCGACACGCTCATCACACTGATAGAGTCGTGATGGGCTACGCGAGCATACCTTTCCTGGGTGCCTCACAAGTTCCTCATGAAATGCGGTCCCTCGAAGATCATATTAAGGCTGCATACCCCCTTGTGATCACGTCGCTTCTTTCCTGGTTCCCCTTAACCTTTCTCTTGAGCGGGAGTGAAGTCATCAATATATTCCTTGAAATGCCCCTTCTTAATGAGGTCTTCCATCACCTGCTTCAGAGCTCAACACTCATCGGTGTGATGCCCATTACCCCGATGAAAGCGATAGTATTTTTTACTATTTCTGGCTGATGGGGGATTTTTCATGGGCTCGGCCTCTCTAAGCAGGCTGGCTTCTTCTGACTTGTCAAGAATAGCTGATACAAATGCATTCAAGGGCGTATACTAGTTTCTGTCGCAATCGCGACGAGGAACTAGGGCGTAAGACTTTTTGGGCTCATAACGCGCTTTCTTCCCTTTCTGTTGATCGTCAGCAGCCCATTTGCGATTAACTCTCCTACTTTTCTCCCGACCAGGTGCACTACCTAAAGCATCGGGATTGCGGCAGTGGAGCGCCGCCATGGAATTTTTAATACGGAGGTACTTCTCTGCAAGGTTATAAAAGCGAGTGAGGGAAACTTCATCCTCAGCCTGTAGCTCTTTCCATAGGTCGGTCTGTGGATGAATTCTTGCTATGATGAGAGTCCAAACAGACTCTTGGGAGTGTGAGCTACCTTATTAAGCTCTCTGTGGAACCGATCGATGTATGATTGGAGGGATTCATCCCTCTCTTGCCTTATATTACTGAGGTAGCTCAAAGGCATTGAGAATTTTTTATTTGCTTGGAAGTGCCTCAGGAACGTCGTGCTCATCTGAGACCACAAACTGATCGATCCCGCTGGGAGCGACCTGAACCATCGTTTGGCATGAGCATCTAGGGTCACTGCCAAACAATGGCATTTGGCCAAATCCAAAACCTGGTGAAGCTTCATCAGGTCGTTGAATTCATACAGGTGATCCTACGGATCAGAATTTCCATCAAATGCCCGTATGTCGGGCATTCTGAATCTTGATGGGAGGGGGGCGGCTAACATTGTCGGAGAAAAGGGAGACGTTGATACAACCTACCTTTGCTCATTCTGCTGAAGTTTTAGCTAGTCTAGAGCTCCCTACAACTCCTCAATCTGGGGCAACGGAGTTATCTAGGGATTGCTTTCACCTACACGAGTTCGACCCTTACGGTTGTGATTGAGAAAAGTCTGGAGTTCAGATTCCTCTTCGCCTTGACTGGCAGTCTCGATGGCTCTCGACACACACTGGCTAGAGCCGTGTGATGGTGATGACTGGTGCGGGGAATTTTCTTGACCTCTGCGATGGTACGAACTGCCCCGTAGAGTGTGGGAACCTCCCCGCACGGCTATGATTAGGATTGTTTCTTTGGCGGTGATGAGAATCGCCCCACCTAGTACTTTTATGGGGGTTTTCACGCGACGTGGCGTGGGACGGTTCGGGTTGTACCCTTTCACCGAGTCTTAACACCACGGGTATTCTACTCGAGGTGTGGTCGGTGTTCGCCAGCCCTTTAGAGCCTTTGGGCCCATTTTTCACCACTTGCTTACCCTTCCTCCGGTGCGCTGCAGTGCTTGTGGCACGGGCTATCGCCCTTTGTCGCGCTTTCGTGTGACTTGCAGACATTTTTGGCGGTTGCACTGCCTCATTCGATTTGGGTGGCACACCCTGGTCCAAATGGTCCAACCTTTACTTGATTTTTTGGAAAGTATCGTTAAACCTCTCCAGGTAGTTCATGATGGTAGGGTCAAGTTGTAAACTTGACAGGATATCCCCCACGGCATTTAACAGGACCGAAGGTACCTCAGGAGAGGTATCCTCCTGCATTTGGGGGATCTCCTCAGTACCTTGGTTGGTCCACTCAGTTTCAAGTCGGCAAGCCATTTGCTGTTGTAGGACTGATAAGTTAGAGATTCTCCTGATGAAGGACAAATGCTAAATCAGGCCCTCCTTCTAGCTCCAAATTGTTGATGCGTGATTTTGACATCAACCAAATGCACGTGTGAAATGCTGAGCTGGCCCAGAAGGCACGCGCTGAATGAAAGAAAATGAGAGCGATTGAAATGACTAGACAGTTTTAAAATGGTTCGGATGCTTAAGGAAGCAAGTCCTACGTCCACTAATTTAGTATTAATGATAGCAGTCAGGTCGCGTTCCACGAGCTGACTTACAAAGTGATTACAAGAGAATATGAGAGAGAGAGAGAGTATATGTCATTTCTTGAGAGATTAGCTAATCTCCAAATTGAGAGAGGAATCAATTTATAGTGAGATGGATTATGGTTATGATTACTAAATCTATGAGTTAGTGGGATTATCCATACAAATCTTCCTTTATGTCCCATTACCCGCCTTCTAGAGTGATTTACGTGATTTGGTGCAAAAATTGGACACGTGGAAGCTCTCCAGCTCCTGGTTGGTCTGGCGCGCACCCACTGTGCTGACAGGAGCATGCTGTTCCTCTCCTCACGTGACTCGGCTGCTGGTGTACCCATGTTCTGACTTTTGCATGCTGACTGGATCTTACTTCAGCCCTGCATTCTTCAGGCATAACAACAATCATTATTGCTTATAATTTTAAAGTAGCTTCAAAATTAATCATCATGCTTAAAATGTTATGGTTCCCCGTCTAACACTAGGACAAATAGTCATTTTTGTTTGAATGCTCTTAAACTCACAAAATCCAGACCAAAAAATCACCACACAAGATAAGACTTTGGTTATTTTGGAGACTGATAACAAGTTATAATTCAGGGATTGGACAACTAAGACATAATGAAAGTGTAAAGAGTTTTTGAGGGTTAATTATACTTCCCCAATGACCTAGTTAGATTCACCATTAGCAGTAGAAACAAAGTTTTGTGAGGATCACTTAAGTTTAGAAACATGTTGTTGTGCCTGAAAAGTTAGGGTTGACATGGACTCTCGTCAGCAAGAGCCAATTAGGGCTCAAAAAGGTTTTATACCATCCAGGCGCGGCCACGTCACACAGTGACACAAGGGGTATGGTTCTTTTCAACGCGGTAGGTGAGTGCCAGACTTGCTAGTGGTTAGAGATCATCCACCTGTCCAAGCCCTACGCAATTTGAGGATATTTCTTTTGCCGATAACTAATGGGACGCAAAGAAAGATTTGTATGACACCTACCCACTTGTAGACTTGTAATCATTACCTTGAACTCTCCCACTATAAATAGAGGACATCCCTCTTGTCTAGAGGATTGACTAATCTTAGTCTAAAATAGCTTACACACTCTCTCTCTCTCTCTCTCTCTCTCTCTCTCTCTCTCTCTCTCTCTCTCTCTCTTTATACTCTCTTTAGATTATAACTCATCTTGTTGCACGCGACCTGATTTTATCCATCTATTAATACAATAGCAGTGGACATAGGATTCGCTTTTGAGCATCCGAACCACTTTAAATATTGCTTCTCATTCTTTGTATTCATTTCATATTCCCTTATCATGTGTGATTTCTAAGGCTGTTTAGCACTTTACGCGTAGGAGTCGTTGTTATCAAAATCAAGCATCAACAATTTGGTGCTAGAAGGAGGGCCTGATTTAGTATCTGCTCTTCATTAGAAATCTCTGACTAATTGGTCCTACCAATCAATAAATGGCTCACGGTTTCAAATATGAGTAAACCAACTATGACAATGAGGAAATCCCCCAAGTACAAGAGGACACTTCTCTTGAAGTGCCGCTAGTCCAACAGATTATCATAGTGGATATTCCTTCAAGCTCGTGGCTCGACCCAGCCATCATGAGTTACCTGGAAAGGTTTAATAATACTCTCCAAATGGTTAGCAAAGGCTAGACCGATTGGATTGGGTCATGCCACCTGAATCCAATGAGGCGGTGCCACCACCAAAAACGCTTGCAAGTTACGTGAAAGAGCAGAAAAAGGCGAAAGCCCATACCGCGCGTACTGTAGCGCGTCAAAGAAAGGGAAAACAAGTGGGGAATAGCAAACCAGAGGACTCTGAGGGACCAGCGAACACTAGTCATGCACTATGTAGAATACCCGTAGCACTACGACTCGGCGACATGTCGTAGCATGAGTCGTTCCATGCCACGTCGCATGGGCACTCCCATAAAAGCGCAAGGCAGGAATATTCCCAATATTGCCGAAATGACGACCTCAATCGTCGTCGTGCCAGAGATCCCCATTGTCTGTGGGTTGATTCGTACCACCACTAAGATCAAGAAAATTCCCCAAATCACTCAATGCCATCACTCGGCTCCAGCCAGTGTGTGTCAAGGTTTTTCAGAGCTTCCAGCCAAGTCAAGGAAGAGCCCAATTTACTGTCTTTCCTCAATCGCAACCGTAAGGGTTGAACCCATATTGCGAAAAGTGATCCCTAGGCAGCTCCATTACCTTAGATTGAGGAACTATAGTGAGCGTTGGATCAGCTTAAGTCTAATTAAAATGAGCATGGGAAGTTCGCAGAGGCGTCTCCTTTTTCTCCAGTAGTGTTAGCTACTCCTCTCCCATAGAGATTCAGAATGCCCGACATGCGACCATTCGTTGAGAATTCAGATCTACAGGATCGCCTATATGAATTCAACAATCTCATGGAACTCCACTAAGTCTCCGAATTGGCTAAATGTCGTAGCTTAGTAGCTACCCTAATTGTCCATGCTAAGCGCTGGTTCAGGTCACTTCCTGCAGGATCGGTCAGCTCATGGCCTCAAATGAGCTCGTCATTCCTAAGACACTTCCAGGTGAACAAGAAGTTTTCAATGCCGCTGAGATATCTGAGCAACATATGATAGGAGAGGGATGAATCCCTCTAATCTTACATAGACAGATTTCACAGGGAACTCCACAAAGTGGCTCATACTCCCGAAAAGTTTGTTCGGACTCTTATTATCACGGGAGTTCACCTGCAGATAGATTTGTGGAAAAAACTGCAATCCGAGGATGATGTTTCCCTCACTTGCTTCTACAACCTCACTGAAAAGTACATTCGAATTGAAAATTTCGTGGCCACTCTCAATCAGCCACGACCCCTGTCCCTCAAGCATTACCCTCGACCAGGGGGAGACTAAGAGGGTTGGTCGCAGATGGGCTAATGACAATCAGTGGAAAGGAAATAATCAGTGGTTTGAGCCTAAGAAATCTTATACCTCAATTCCTCATTGCGACCGTGATAGGAATCAATACACTTCTTTGAACGCCTCAATATCAGCCATTTTGGATAAGTCAGAGGAGGCAAGCTTGCTCAAAGAGCCAAAGCCCATGAAGAATCCCCCTTCAGCTAGAAACAATAGAAAATACTACTGCTATCATAGGGAGAATGGGCATCACTTAGATGACTGTCGAGCTCTCAAGCAGGCAATTGAAGACCTCATCAAGTAGAGGCATTTTAAAGAATATGTCGATGGCTCAACTCTCGTTTGGAAGAAAGATCAAGAGGAACCAGGGAAGAAGTGCCGTGGTTGCAAAGGCCTCTATTGTGTGGGGATCATTTTTAGAGGACCACACCTCGCGGGGAATTCTCAAGGTGCCTAGGAGAGGTATGCTCAGAAAGCCTGTCATGACCCTATATGTGTAATGAGCACAGTGCCACAACTTGCTAAGGCTTGCATAAAGGAGGAGATCACCTTCTTTGAGAAAGATACGGTGCAGTCGCATCATCCCCATAAGGATGCTCTCATCATCGCGCTTGAAATAGGCTGGTGCGAAGTCTACAAGATGTTGGTGAATATCCTGTTTCAGCGAGCTTTCGAGAAGATGCAATTGGACAAGGCAGATCTGAAGTTTGCCTCCATCCTTCTTATGGTTTTATTGGGGATATATGATTCTTAAGGGAATGATCTCGCTGTCGGTCACGTTAGGAGAAACCAACGAAATGACCAAAATGACTGAATTTTTTGTGGTAGACTATCTGTTCGCCTTTAATGGAATTTTGGGATGGCCTTTACTAAGAAGCTTCAGGGTAGTCACCTCCATCTACCATCTAAAAATGAAGTTCCCCACCCTGACGGGGATAGGGGAAGTAAACGGATCTCAACGCAAATCTTGCGACTATTATGTAAGAGCAATGTAAATGGTGTGCAAGGGAAGAGGAATATCAGTTGGCATCTCTAAACAGGCAATGGCGATCAGTAGGATCGAGCCACAGCCTGGCCCGGTCGAGGATAACATGGATCCTTGCATCCAAAAATGCCCTTATAGTGGACCGGTCAAGGATTTATCCGAGGTGTCAGTCGACTAAAATGAGCCTACTCGAGTATTGAGAATTGGGAGTAATCTCAACCCTCGGCTCACCAAAGACCTGACAAGTTTCCTTAAAGAAAATGTCGATGTGTTCGCATGGAATCATGCTGACATGATCAAGATTAGCCCAAATGTCATATGTCATGCACTGAATATTGACAGTGTGGTCAAGCCGGTTCGCTAGAAAAGAAGAGCAATAGACCTTGAATGTTATGCTACCTTGAAAATCGAGATAGATAAACTCCTTTTGAATAGGTCCATTTGAGAGCTGCTTTACCCGAGCTGGGTTGCAAATTCAATCTTGGTAAAGAAGCCTAACGGCAAGTGGCGAACCTGTGTTGACTTCACTGACCTCAACAAAACCTATCTAAAGGACAGCTTCCCCTTGCCAAGAATCGACCAGCTTGTCGATGCCACCTTCGGGCATGAACTATTGAGTTTTATGGACGCCTACTTAGGATATAATCAGATTCTGATGTACTCGTCGGATGAAGAGCATACCTCATTTGTTACATATCGGGGATTGTATTGTTACAAGGTTATGCCATTCAGCTTGAAAAACGCTGGGACAACTTACCAGTGGCTGGTTAACTGAATGTTTTCCAAGCAGATCAGAAAATCGATGGAAGTCTATATTGATGATATGCTGGTCAAATCATATGTCGCTTTAGATCACATAGCACATCTCATTGAGATGTTCAGTATACTCCAAAGGTATAGAATGAAGCTCAATCCTCTCAAGTGCTCATTTGGAGTATCCTCGAGAAAATTCTTGGGGTATATGGTTAACTAGAAGGGGATAGAAATCAACCCCAAGAAGATCCAAGCTCTCCTTGATATGAAAAGCCCGACCAACCAAAAACAGGTTTAAAGTCTCAATGGGAGAATAACGGCTCTCAGTAGTTTCATATGGAGGGCAACAAATTGTTGCTTGCCATTTTTCAATATACTTAGGGCCAAGAAAAAGTTTGAATGGACTCTGAACTGTTAGCAGGCTTTTCAAAGCATAAAAGAGCACCTCGGAAAGCTGCCTCTCCTGTCCAAGCTTTTCCCCGAGGAAATTCTGCTTCTTTACTTATCTGTGTCTCAACATTTGGTTAGTGTAGCTCTCATTCGAGAAGAAAGTAGAGTCCAATGGCCATTATATTATGTAAGCAAGCAACTACTGGATGCTAAAATGCGATATCCAGAAATGGAGTGATTAGCTTATGCCCTGCTGATCGCTCCAGAAAGCTATGACCTTATTTCTATGCCCACATAATTCATGTCTTGACCAACCATCTACTCAGGTAAGTCCTTCAGAAGCCAGAGGCTTTGGGTAAGTTACTCAAATGGGCAATGGAACTAAGTCAGTTTGATCTGCATTATAGATTGAAAACAACCAATAAAGGGCAGGCTATTACAGATTTCATTTTGGAGTTCTCACACCAACTGAATCAAGAATCCGAGCAGCAAACTAGCAAAGTCACTGAGGAAACTATTCAAAACTTATTGACCTGGAGCTTCTATGTCGATGTTTCCTCGAACCAAAAGAGAGTTAGGGCAGTCTTTCTCCTTATCAGTCCTAAAGGGACTCGCATCCATGGAATTTTTTGAATTGCGTTCAAAGCTATGAACAATGAGGCCGAACACGAAGTGCTGTTTGCTGGTCTATGATCAAAAAAAGAGATGGGGTCAAGCATGATAAGTATCAACAGTGACTCCTAGCTAGTTGTCAATCAGATCTTGAGAGAATATCAAGTCAAAGAAGAAAGCATGATCAGTTATCTGAAGAAAGCTAAGGCTGCACTTGAGTCTTTCAAGCACTTCATAATCACATGGATTCCTAGAGATAGTAATTATGTCGCAAATGGCTTGGTAAGAATAGCCTCGTCGCTAGACTAAAATGCGCCAGAAAGTATTCTTGTTCGATACATAGAGATCCCTAGTATCAGCTCGCCAGAACAGGCTATGGGCACAACAAAGTCAATTTCCTGGATGACTCCAATTATTCAGTATCTCTAAGATGGGACCTTGCCCAATGACAAGATTGAGGTAAAAACCCTGTGCACCAAAACTGCTCGTTACGCACTCATAGGAGATTAGTTGTACAAGCGAGGGTTTAGAGCCCCTTTCCTCCGATGTGTAACTGATGAGAAAGCAGATTATGTCATGAAGGAGATACATAAAGGGATCTGCAGTAATCACATTGTTGCGTTATTCCTTGCCAACAAAATTGTTTGTCAAGGGTACTGCTGTCCCCTACTTCATGAAAACACTTTCAACTTTGTAAAAAAGTATGATAAGTGCCAGCGGTTTGCGAACATACCGCGAGCTCCTTCCCACGAGCTAATAACCATGACCAGCTTTTGGCCATTCTCCATGTGGGGAATTGATCTTATTAAACCCATGATAGCCGAAAAGGGAGGGGTCAAGTATGCTGTGGTCGCAGTAGATTACTTCACCAAATGGGCCGAGGCTGCACCATTAGCCATGATCACTACCAAGAAGCTCAAAGACTTTATCTTCAAAAATATAGTGTGCCGACACGGAATTCCTCATACACTCATCTCTGATAATGGGAAGTAGTTCGATAATAAGGTATTCAAGTAGTTTTGCGATGAGCTGGGGATCCATAAAAAGTTTGCCTCAGTAGCAAGACCACAAGCTAATGGTCAGGTTGAAGCTATCAACAAGACCATTAAGCACACTTTGAAGGATAAGCTTGGCGCTACCAAGGGTAATTGGGTTGATGACCTACTAGAAGTCCTATGGACATATAGGACAATTTCGAGAACCTTTACTTCAGAAACACCCTTTCGCTAGCATATGGCTGCAAGGCTATGATCTTAGTGAAAGTAGGGACTAGTTCACTTCGGAGAGACCTGTTCAATGAAATAGACAATAAAGCACTTCTGTGTGCAAGTCTGGATTTAGTTGAAGAGTACCATGGCAAGGCTCAGTTAAAGATAGCATCCTACTAGCAGCACACAAAAAGGTTCTTTAACTCTAAGGTAAGAAGAAGAGACTTTCAGGTCAGTGACCTAGTTTTGAAAAAAGTCTTTCTTGGTATAAGGGAACCGAGCACGGGGGAATTAGGGCCGAACTAGGAAGGCCCATACCGCATCGCCAAATTGATACAGCCAGGGACGTATCACCTCAAAAGACTTAATGGTTCCAAAATACCGCGAGCTTGGAATGCTGAGTATCTTCACCCCTATTACTAGTGATTCCGAACTCGCTCTTAATTTTTAATTTCCTTGTAAAAAAATTCCTTGTAAACTTTGTAAATAAGATCGCTTTTAAGCAAATTTATCTTGTATGATCTTGTTCGTTGCAATGTTTTTACAAGCTTTCTGGTTGCATATGTAACATTTGTAGAGTACGTAAAATTATAAGTGCTCTCACAAATGGCTAGAAAATATTTCTTTTATTCATGTAATAGAAGTAAGTATGGAGAAAATTAGGAAGTACAAAAATAAAGTTAAAGCAAGGTTATGCAGAAGTAGGAAGAAGCGATCACTGGTGCCTACCTTCAGACCCTAAGGGTGAGACCTCAGTATCCCCCAATTGGTCCCAACCCCCTGGTTAGCTGTTGGGTCCTCTGGGAGGGACATATTCCTGTAGCTGATCACCCTCTAGATAAGCTTCTTGTCCCTCCTCCTCGATGTCATCATCAGTTTTCGCCATGGAAGTGAGGATGTTCTGGTAGTCATTTAGGAGGTCGAAAAGGTCCATCCCCAGGTTCCTTGGCCGTAAGCTATAGATTGCCTGAATCACCCATTCAATGACCTTCCTCTCAATTTCCAGGCTTTGTTGCTTCATCTGATAAGTTAATGAAACAACCCGTCCTTTGGCTAATTCGAGGTCTGCCTCCAGTGCTCTTTTCTACTTCTTGGTGTTTTCCCACAACCAAGCTTTTTCTTCATCTGCCCTCATGGCCCGTTTGGAGTTCGCTTGTAGCTCCTACTCTTTCTTACCACACTCTTTGGTGAGTCTGGCCACTGTCTTCTAGAGCTCCTTGATCTCTTCTCTTCTCTTCTTAAACTTGACCTTCTAGAACTCTGCTATGCAAAGCGTAGAGTTCCTCGCTAACAGGTACTGATTTGCCTGAATTTGGTATGCCTTTGCCTCTGTATCCATAGCCGCTAGGTCCTGCTTCAGCTTTGCATTTTCTTCTCTCAAATCGTGGAGCCCCTCAGCAGTGTCCAGGTCGGTTTTCTATTGGGCCAAGTGTAGGGCGAGCACAGACTGCATGAGAAAGGAATTAAGAGTTAAACTCCATTTCTCTGAAAAAACATAAAGGATATGAAAACCAACTGATATTGGAAAATCCTCGATGAAGACGAGCTGCCTTACCTGGCTTTGCAGCTGGAGCGCTGAAGTAATCAAGTCCGCAGGTCGAATGCCATAAACTCTTTAGAAGCCTTAGCAAGTTGACACTCCAATAGGATATACACCACCGGCTGCAAGTGTTCCGAAAGTTGTCCTATGGAGTCTAATACGTGTGCCAACCAGCTTTTTAACCACTCTCCTTTTGGGGTCGCGACCTCCCCCTATCCCCTATGTGAATGTTTTAGGACTATTGTAACGCCAGGTCTACGCTTCATGGTTGCCCCCTAGCGAAAGGCTTAGTAAGGCTGCGACCTCCAAGGCTACACCCCTCAACCCTATAGCTCGAACTCTGATTCCTTAGCCTGTAGCTGCTTTCTCTTCCTAGATTTTTTGCCCATGGTTTTTTGCTTAAGGCGAGTAGCCGCAGGCCAAAAAATTTCCCCTGCTCGTTCTATAGGTGTTCGCGCTCCCACCTATGCTCCTCCAATGGGGTGTCGCAAGAGATCACCTCGGCTGGCTCAGTGGGGGCAACCTGGAGAAAAATAAACCCCCTGCCTGTTGACAGTCTTGGGACTCTGGGTGGCATGGTCACTGCATAAAAGTACAGTTAGTGAAAAAGGTCACTGCATGCAAAAGAAAGAACTTTTAAAGTCCGTGGACACTTTTGAACTAAGGGTTCTAGAGACTCTTCAGAATTGAAGAAACTGTATTTCCTTAGGTTGGCGGTAGTCATGAGAATCTTGCATCGCGACTCTGCTCGGGCATATTATCGAATGCTAATATTCGGCTGAAATTAGTTAGAGCCAACAACCTGGTCATCTTGTTTCCTACAAAGAGACGAGAAAACTCGTTAGAAAGCAAAGACTAAAGGAAAAGAAAAAATCTGCAAAGCAAAAGAGGGGAAAACCTATTTGGTTCCCTAAATTGGCGGACACCATCATACTAAAAAAAGAAAAATTTGGTTTTGTAGGCCTTGACATTATTGGGGTAGCCAAATATGTCTCCCTCGATCGTAGATCGTTTTGAGAGGTAAAAAGAGTCTTTGTCCTTGCTCTTCTTCAAGTGATAGGAGCATGCAAGCTCTAGCGCAGTCAACTGGCTAAAGCCACACAATATACATAGCAACAACTATCATATAAGTGTTGGGCGTCAGTTGTAGAGGTGTGACCTTGAAGTGATCGAGGATCGACCTAATGAAGGGGTGGAAAGGTATCAACGCCCTACATTTGAAAATTGCCTCAGAGATCATGACCATTCCCTCTAGGGGATTTTGAGCTGTATATGTTCTATCCTGTTAGATGTCCACGCTAAGTGCGTATTGATCCACTACCTTCTGTATTTCATCTCGGGTAGCCAGTGATAAAATCTCTTGCATGGGACTCACTAGGGCATCTTACGCCTACGAGCTTGCCCCCCTAGTTGTCTTAGTGGTTGAGGCATCCATTGCTCCTACGGTCTGAAAGAGAGGCGACACGCAAAGGTTACCCAGTCTTCGTATTGTATTCCATACGATGACGTGGAAGAACAAAAACCCTAATGCATCTTCCTTAAACCCTAGAAAAACTTTCAAAAACCTTTGGGGACCACCCTCAAGGATTCATGCCCTAAACACTTACTCTTTATGAAAGAAAAAGTCTTCTCCTCATAACTGCCCATAAACACGCACCACAAAGGTTTACCAAACAATTCACAACCACCATTATGGTCAAGACAAGCTTTCTACAAAGCAGAAAAAGAAAAGTAATGGAGAAATCCTCCTTACCTCCTGGCGATGAGGAACAAACTTCCTGCTGTAAGCAAAAGGTGCGTACCAACTGGAAAATGGGGAGACTGGTCTCATGAGAACTTTGTTCTCTCTCTGAAAATATGAGTTTTGTGACAATGCTTAAGGCAAGCCTAGGGTTTTATAGGGGAAAGAAGCGACGATTGATTTTCCCTAAGCTAAGTGACACTTGGGCGAAATACATTTCTTGCCATTGATTGTGACCACGTGTCATCAATCTGCGATAAGAAGTAACCGCCACGCTTTGAGAATGTCAATGGGCGTTTCCCTCCATTGGAATAACCAAGCGATGGCTAAATTCTCTCCTTCACATTAAATGCGCTCTCATCTGCATTTAATGCCCTGAAAAGGAATGTCGTTTCAGCATGGCTTGCATTTAATGCGCATGGCTGACACTTATTACGCACAAGATACATATGTCAAAATAAAGATTATTCTATTAAATATATTAGCTGTCAAGTGCAATGGATAAACATCTGAAGAGGTTGTTGGGGTAGCACACTCTTCGCTGCATATTGATCATGAGAAAATGTGATTCCTTGTCTTTGGTAAAAATATGCCAAGTATTATTAGGTCGCGGATCGCAGTTGGGATTTGAAGCACATTGATACGACACTGAATGGGGTCAGATCTAGGTCATCGACTTTGTGGAAGAAGACCATCTTAGGTCGCTTAGAGAGACATGTGCTATGACCTCTTTGTAGCCCGGTCAGCTCGACCAAGCGTCATTCGGGACAGGTCAAATCACGGCATAATATGAAGTTCTTAAGGTTCAATCCTTAAATCTTAAAAACTGGGAGACTTCTGTTATGCCTGAAAAGTTAAGGTTGACGTGGACTCTTATCAGCAAGAGCCAATCAGGGCTCATGAATTTTTTGTGCCATACAGGTGCGGAAATGTCATGCAATGACGCAAGGGGTATGGTTCCTGTCAGTGCGGTAGGTGAGTGTCACGCTTCCGAGTCATTAGAGATCATTCACCTGTCCAAGCCCTACACAATTTGAGGATATTTCTCATGCAGATAACTAATAGGACGCAAAGAAGGATTTGCACAGCACCTACCCACTTGCAGACTTGTAATCTTAACTTGAACTTTCCCACTATAAATATAGGACATCCCTCTTGTATATAGGATTGGCTAATCTTGGTCTAAAATAGCTTACACATTCTCTCTCTCTCTCTCTCGTCTCTTTTGTATTCTCTCTAGATTATAACTCACTCGCTACACGTGACCTGATTTAACCCATCTATTACTACATAGTTGGATGAGGATTCGCTTCTGAGCATTTGAACCACTTAAATATCGCTTCTCATTTTTGTTTTTATTTCATATTCCCTTATCACGTTTGATTTCTAGGTCCTTTAGTACTTTGCACGTGTGAGTCGTTAGTGTCAAATTAAGCATCAACACATGTGTAAATCATATCATATGATCAGTAGCACCAGAATCAATTATTTAAGAAATATGCTGAATCTCACAAGTAAGCCAGTTTTCCTCAAGATCTACGTGAGTGAACAATTCACTATTCAATTTACAAGGTTTGTTAGTAAGAAGTTTTTCTCATTTCAAAAGTTGCCTTTACAAATGAGATTTAATCAATCTACGTCATATTGATATTAGAGGTGCAATGTGTGCAAAAGAGAGATGCCATCAAGAATGAACAAACTAAAATGTCTTTGAACTTTATCAAATTTTTTTGTGGGTAAAGGCATTGATCTGCTTGAAAGATTTGAAAGAATTAAAGCTAGAGAGTGCAATTGATTGTTAGGAAACAAGAGATAATAAGTGTTAGTGCTAAAATGGAGTTCTTCTAATGCCCCACGAGACGAAGAGTAGAGAAATTGTTCTTGACTTTTACAACCCACTACACATCTTAAAGGTTCACGATAATAATTTTTGGGGCAAAAAAATTTCATTTTAGATAGGAGATCCATCATTCTCTAATATGGTTTCTTTGAAATTGGATGGATGTGAAAATTGCAGACCTTGCCGTCGATTAGGGTCCAAGGCTCACTTAAAAACCTCATCATCAAGGGATAAAATACTTGAAAATATAGGCTGTGAGGTGTATGGAAGAGTTACTCAAAACTTCTCAATTACATAGACTCTTTGTTTTGAGAATCTGCCAGATTGGGATCCTTTTGAAGAAAAGAGCATGTTGAAAGGGTCTCTTGTCTCAAAGAGCTTTCCATATCAAATGTCCTAAACTCTCTGGAAGATTACCTAACCGTCTCCCTTTATTAGAGAAACTTGTGATTAATGGATGTGGGCAATTTGAGGTTTCATTCAAAGCCTTCCAATGCTCTGCTGGTTAACAATAACAAGATACAAAGGTGTGGTTTGCAATAGTCCAATTGACTCCCAAACACTAAACCCGCTCCTTTATTGGAGACTGTGGAGACTGAGAATGTGAGAATGAGGAACTAGCAGTCTATTTCTCAAGCATTCCAATGCTCCATTCATTGCGAATAAATAAATGGAAAGGCATGGTAGTAGAAGCCCGAATGACTCCATGATTAGTGGAGAATCAAATGTTCTAGTGTGTAGAAGTTGGTCAATGAGAGATTTTAGAAATTAGACTCAAAGGATTGTTCGTTTTGAAGAGCTCATACATTCAAAACATGTAAAAAAAATGGCTTAAATATTATTGAATAGTCAAAGATTTTGTTCACACAAGACTTTGTCACATGACAATTAAATGCCATGTACTTTTTGCACACGGTTCACACATCTTTCTCTTGATGAGATGGACTTTCTAGGTGGTAATAAATGCCACCAAATTGAAAGCAAACTTTTAGCTTCATGTCTCCAGCATGTGAAAATTCTCATGCTTATTTGGTGGCTTCTCAATTTCACACGGCGATTTTTCTCCCAGAATTTTGATAAGAAATGGCTCCCTCCCTATAAATATGGGTTCATTTTGAGGGTAAAAATCGTCACAGACACTCTCAAGCAATACAAACACTAGAGAGAAAGCTTGAGTAAGAGAGGAAAAATTAGAGTGTGTTGGGTGTACTTGGGTTTTGGGATTGAGAGTTTCACCAATTTTGTATACTCCATTTTGTTAGTGAATTCTTCTTTCATCTTGGCTAGTGATGTAGCCTAAAAAGCGCATCACGTAAATTATGTGTGTTTCATGTGTGTTATATTTTTTCCCTGTGTTTCTTGCCCTTATTTTTTTATGAGAGATTGTTGTTCATAACAAACTGGTAATACAGCCGCGATCATTTTGATCAATTTACAAATGCTCCTACAATATTGGTAACAAACAAGATCAAAAAGTTTGATGGCAACAACAAAACTTTAGTCTTTGGCAACTCCATATGACTATTGTACTTGTACAACAAGGACTTGAGTTTTGCTTTGGAAGGAAGGCCACCAAAACCCGATGACATGACAAATGAAGATTGGGCTAAATAGAAACTTTAAAAAATAACTAGGATAACTGGATCGAAGAGCCTTGTCAGAGATCCAATTGAATTTGTCTAATGAAGTTTTGTGGGAGTGCTTTGGTGAAAAGACTTGGCAGATTTGGTCCAAATTGGAATGTACACATGACCAAATCACTCAGCAATAGACTCAGTTTGAAGCAATCATATAACACACCATATGGCTGAAAATACGTCTATGAAATCTCATATTGATGAATTTAATTCAATTATTGCAGACTTAGAGAGATTATGTTAAGATTGATGAAAGGATCAAGCCCTATTATTATTTTTTTTGCTACCCCATAAACAACTTTCCGAACACCATGATTTATGGTAGATATATAATCTCTATTAAAATGTCAAAACCAAATTGAAGAATAAGGAAAAGCTTGATGGTCAATTAACACTAATTGGTGAATGACAATGGTGTTGGTCTAATTGTTACAGGCAGAACACACAATAGGAATCTAAATAATGGCAAAAATAGGTCTCAATCAAGTTCAAAATTTAGAAGTAATAAGATTTGTCATCAATAAGCACCCATTAAGAAATATTGTTACAATTTAAAAAAAAAAAATAAAAGTGTCATTAATGATAAACAAGGAAAAGAAAAATCTGCTAAAGCTGATACTGTTGTTGATGAAAATGTTTCAATTTGCTTCTGGTAACTAAATAGTCATGGATCTCAAGATGAGGGATCTTGATTCGACTTGTTCCTACCACATGTGTCCCAATAGGGAGTGGTTCCCACATATGAATCGTTAATGTAGTAGTTGTTTTGATGGGAATAATGCCTCATCAAAACTGTTGGGATAGGAACAATTTGAATAATATGCATGACGAAGTTATCAGAACCTTAGATGCTAAAAATTTCTTGACTTAAAGAAAAACCTCATTTCTTTAGCCACCCTGATTCAAAAGGGTGCAGTATACAGTTGAAGGTGGAGTCATGAAGATTAGTAAATGTGCTATTCTCTTGATGAAAGGGAAGAAAGTTGGCAATTATATTTCTTGCAAGGTGTCACAGTCATGGTACAGTTGCAGTCCTTCATAATCAATGTTAGATTCGGCGTCACCAAGTTATGCACATGAGGCTGAGCCATATGAGTGAAGGAGGGATGCAAAATTGAGCAAGAATGTCTTCTCTGTGGCCAAGTACCAAAAAATGGAGTTCTATGAACATGTGGTCTTTGGGAAGCAAAAAAAGGTTGTTTCAGAGCAGCCACCATAGCTTCAAAGGAACACTAGATTACTCATCAAACCTCTAAGGACCATTTACAACCCCTTCCAAGGTAAAGGTGCTTGTTTACTACTCACTTTTATTGATGATTTTCTCGGAAAGTTTGGGTCTACTTCTTGAAGCAGAAAAGTGAGGTGTTCACAAACTTTAAGCAATGGAGGTTTTGCTTGAGAAACATAATGGAAAGATTAGGAATTTATGACTGACATGGTATTGAATTGTAATGAGAGTTTAGCAAACACTAGAGGAATCAAGGCATTGTACACACCACACAATTGTGAACACACCATAGCAAAATGGATTTGCAAAACGCATGAATAAAATTTGATTGAGAAGGCTTATTTTTTGTTGTCAAATTAATGTAGGTTTGGGTAAGAAGTTTTGGGCAAGCTGTTAATATTGCATATTGGTCGATAAATCGGTCGCCTATTACAACCATTGTGAGACACCCTAATAAGAGCTTGAAAATACACATTCGGTTAGTGGTTTTATTGGTTATTTTTTGGAACTTAGGCTTTATTTGGTAAGTTGCTTAATATTTCATAATTATCTTTTACGGATCACGGGTGTGTTTGAGTGTTTTTTAGGCTACTAGTGCTTAAATGTTATGGTCAAATGAAGAATCATATTGGCAACAAAATGAGTGACATAGAAACAAAATCAAGAATAAGAGTTGAATTGAAGAAGTTATGGAGGTTTGAGTAAAAGAAGATCTAGATTACTCCCCGCTTTAGCATACCTCTATCTTTTGAAAATATCTTGACTTTGAAATTGAATTAAGACAATTCTTGATTGTTGGAAAGCTAATTCAAAGGGCTATTTCATATGTTTACCACTTCTCCAAATTTTATCGTTATCGAGCTCAAAATCACTTCTCTGAAGTGCTATGGATTGATGCGAGAAAAGAAGAGTAATTATTGTGTCGTAGCACAGTGTCACGGCACACTTTGTCCAGCAGCTACCATGCCACAACATAGTGCCATGACACACTTTGTCTAGTAGCATCATGTCGCAGCATAGTGTCGGGGCACAGTCACGGCAGTTAAGAAATTGTCATTCTTTTTTGTTTAGGAAAATAAGTTAGAGTCCTAAACCAAATAGAATTAAAGAAAATAAAACCCTAACCCACAATTGTGGGATATAAAAAGAAGTCTTTTAGCATTATTTTTGGGATCTAGGGGAGAATAAGAGAAGGAAAACCTGTAGAGAAGAAAATGACATAAGTTCTGGAGCTTTGTTCACAATATAGAGAAGTTTTTTCTGTTCCTTTCTTATAAACCATGATGTGTTTAATAAAGATGATTATTTATTTCATGTTTATTATGAACTAGATTAATTCTCTAGGGCTAAGATGTAGCCCAATCTCTTGATAATGTTTGATTTATGCTTGTTAATTTTTATTAAGATTTTTTCCTAAGTTTTACTATTATACCTAATGTTTTTGATTCTTAAGGGCCTTTGATAATGAATATAATGGATTGGTTGAGATCGAGAGATGATACTTAGTTAGTCTATGTTTAAAACCATAGGTTGAGCGAATCTAGGATAGGTTACCATACTTGTGAGGTTCTAGTAAACTCCATAGAGCGTAATGATCTTTAATTGCTTAAATCTAATTAGAGAAATTCAAGTTAGTAATTAGGAGTTAATTCGATAATTGTTTAAGAGAAATTTATTGGAAATTTAGGGAGTTTGACCGTAGGAAGAGCTTAATAAAATTAGCATAAGTGATCGATTATATGAATAAGTTGGTGTGAAATCTATGCCCTAGGTCTAGTCATCTTGTTTTAACCCAAGATTTATTTTAATTGTTCTTTTTTTTTTCAGTTCTCTCTTTAATTTCAATTGTTAATTTTATTTAATTTAGGTTTTCCTTGATATAATTTGAGTAATCAAATAGTAATAGGATAATTTAATTGGTAATTGATAATAGTAATTCCCTTGGGTTGATATCCGTATTTATACACTTTATTACTTGCACGATTTCATACACTTGCGAAAACCACAACATACCCACATCGCTTAGAGAAGGGGCCTGAACTGGTTAAATACTAGAGGAACCCCCCAATAGTCAACGCGTTTTGAGCTTGAACAAGGTTTTTGGGCTTGAAAAAAAACACCTTGAGGGGTTGGGCTTTGGAGTCGGGCCACCCATCCGTCAAAGCAAGCAATTTTTTGATAATGTTGCACTGACAATGGGTTGAGGTGTTACAGATTGAGTGCAAAACACCAAAAGAGGTATGGTCTAGTAAACTTCGCAACTATTCTAATTTGAGAAATTTGGTTGTCCTGCTTATGCTCGTGTAATAAAGGAAAGTTGGAGCCAAGAGCAAAGAAGTGCATTTTTCTTGGTTATATAGATGGTGTGAAAAGATACAGGTTGATGTTCGATCCTAAAAATCCTAAATTCCTTATTAGAACTAGTACTTTAATGAGTCTTCTATATTTCATTCTAGAAACGATTCTCCTTACAATTATGATTTAGAAAAGAGGTGAGCTAGAAATTTCAATATTAGTTCCTACTCAGCATATTTCTACCATTCCTTTGAATCATCTTCTACTCATAGCCCGTTGAAGAATTCATCAAGAGGAGAACAAGAGTACAACATTGCCAGAGACAAACCTGAAGAATGATTCAACCACCTAAAGATTGTTGAAGCAGATATTGTGGCTTATGCTTTGTTGTGATAGAAGAAAATGGAGAGTCGTCATCATATTCAGAAGTTCTCTCTTTAGACGACTCTGCTAAGTGGTTAGTGGCGATGAATGAGGAGATAAAGTCTCTTCGCAAGAACCTACATGGCTTGTTAAACTGTCGAAAGTAAAGAGATTGTTGGCTTCAAATGGGTTTTCAAGAAAAAATAAGGTATACATGGAATAGAAGATGCCATAAAGGCACGATTAATTGCAAAGGGATACAGTTAGATCCATGGAATTGATTTCAATGACGTGTTTTCTCTTGTTGTGAAGCATAGTTCTATTCTGTTTGGCTTGCTTTAGTTGCTATGCATGATTTAGAATTGGAGCAACTTGATGTTAAAACAACATTTCTGCTGGTAATTTAGAAGAACAAATTCATTGCATCAACCAGCAGGTTTTGAAGTTATGGAAGGAAGACCATGTGTGTTTATTAAAAAAAGTCTCCATATGGTTTGAAATAGTCTCCTAGACAATGGTATAAGAGTTCGATTCCTTTATGGCAAGCATTTAATATTGTAGATCCAAGTATGATAGTTGTGCCTACTTTCAAAACTTCTCGAAATTCGTTTATATATAATATATATATATATTATATATATATATATATAATATAATATAATATATATAATATATATATATATATATATATGTGCGTGTGTGTGTGTGTGTGTGTGTGTGGGTGTGTGTGTGTATTTGTTGCTTTATGTTTATGACCTGTTGGTTGCAGCAAAGAATAGGTCAAAGATTAATAGTTTGAAAGAACAACTTAGTAAAGAATTTGAGATGAAAAATCTAGGTGCAACAAAGAAGATTCTTGGAATAGAGATTCGGTGAGACTGTAAATCTGGGAAGGTATATCTGTCTTAGAAGAAATTTGTTGAGAAGGACTTGGAGCGTTTCGGCATGAAAAATGCCAAGCTAGTTTCTATTCCTCTTGCTACACATTTTAGACTCTCAGTTGCTCTATCCCCTCAAACTGATGAGGAGAAAATACATGTCACGTGTTCCCTATTCCAGCACAATTGGTAGCATCATGTATGCTATGGTATGCACTCATCCAGATATTTCACATTTAGTTAGTGTTGTGAGTACGTAGGTACATGTCTTGTCCCGGTAAAGTCCATTGGCAAGCTACGAAATGGATCCTCAAATATTTGAGAGGTACTTCAGATATTTGTTTGGAGTTCAGGAATAATGATAATACTTTAGTTGGGTATGTTGATTCTGACTATACAGGTGATCATGATCAAAGAAGATCACTCACTGGGTATGTGTTTACTCTTAGAGGTTGTGCAGTAAGTTGAAAGGCTTCTTTGCAGGCTATAATTGCATTGTCTACAACAAAGGCAGAATATATGGTAGCAACTGAAGCAGTTAAATAGGTTATTTGGCTTAAAGGCTTATATAGTGAACCCAACATGGATCTTAGAATGACTATCATTCATTGTGACAGCCAAAGTGCTATTCATTTGACTAAAGATCAAATGTACCATGAAAAGAAAAAGCATATTGATGTTCGGTATCATTTCATTCAAGACATTATCGTTGATGGTGTTATTCAAGTTTTGAAGATTACTACCACAAATAATTCAATTGACATGATGATGAAATCTCTACCAATTGCCAAGTTCAAACACAGTTTGAACTTGATTGGCATTTATGCCCAATAAATCCCCCAAGTAATTTGGAGAAGATAATTGAAGAAGTCAATTATAAAGTTTGATACTACTTAAGCCAAGATAGAGATTTGTAGAAAAAAAGTGGCTTAAATAATTATTAAATAGTCAAAGATTTTGTTTACATAGACTTTGTCACATGGCAATTAAGTGCCATGCACCTTTTTCACCAGGTTACGTGATCACGTCTTCCTCCTGATGAAAGATGGACATTTTTGGTGGTACTAAATGCCACCGAATTGGAATCAAAATTTTAGATTCATATAATCAAAATTTTAGATTCATATAATCAAAATTTTAGATTCAAGTCTCCCAGCTGCTCAATTTCCATTTTACGTCATGGACCACAATGGAGCATCCAAAGTCTCTTGACTCGACTGTTGACTGTTGACTTTTGGATGTCCATTTTCCCTTTTATTATTGAAGGTCAATTGTTGAGAGAAAAGGGAGAAACCTCTCGAACTTTTCATTATCTGAGTCTCTTTCTTATTCTCTATATCTATTCTTCTAATTTCTCCTTTTAATTTCTTATCACGGATTCATCTAACTCTTAAACAACTCAAATACCAATTTCTATCTTTTCATCTTGCGGAAGTGCTTGCTTGCATAATCGACTATTAAGAAATCCGGAAGACCGTCATATCACAAATTTCAGGTAAGGAAAAACAACCTTTATATCACCACCACTCTTATAATTGAATATAGAGAAATTTATCAAAACAATTTATTTATAATCTTAAAGTAATTATCATGTTTAAGCACCCTTAATGAATCATCATGCTTAAACTTTCTCTTACTTTCGCTCACACTGTTCTTAATAATTATCAATGGTATGAAATTGAACTCCATGAATCCATGTTTTTTTTCCTTAATGTCTGTAAATATATACATTCAAGAAACCGGTAAGGTCGTGTCAGTACCAGACTTGGTTCAAAGGCACTGTCCTAAAAAAGTTCGATTACTGTTATTACTACAAGAAAATTACATACAAATTAGTAACTAATTATCATGCTCCTCTTCATCTGATTATCATCCTTCTCTGTGCGAGAGTTTTAATTCATTCTTATTTTTTCTTCCTACGTAGTCAAAACCATGCCAGTGGGAGAAGTCTTTCTTGGTTCTTTTCTTCAGGTTTTGTTCGACAGATTGGCGCCGCGTAAGCTGTCGCTCTTTCTATGTGAAGATGGGATACGTTCAGAGTTGAAGCAGTGGAAGAGAAAGTTATTACTGATCCAGGCAGTGCTCAACGATGCCGAGGAGAAGCAACTAACGAACGAGGCTGTGAAAATGTGGTTGGAAGATCTCCAAGACTTGGCTTATGATGTGGAGGACATCCTGGATGAGTATACCACTCAGGTTCTAGAGCGGGACTTGATGACAGAACAATCGACAAACAGAATTGCTGATTATTTCTCTTCTTGGACTCCAAGTGCTCTGATTTCCCAGGCTGATATGAAGTCCAAGACAGAAGAGATAACTTGCCGTTTAGAAGATCTCTGTGAAGAAAAGAATTATCTTGGTCTGAAAGAGATTGCTGGAGGTTCATCTACTATTAAATGGCAAAGACTACCTAGTACATGTGTGCCAACTGAATCAGCAGTTATTGGAAGAGATGCTGATAAAGCCAAGATACTTGAGATGGTGTTAAGCAATAAACGGAGTGGTGACAGATTTCAGGTAATACCCATTGTTGGCCTAGGAGGAGTTGGCAAAACAACACTTGCTCGGGAGGTATATAATGACAAGGCAATGGAAGATTTCAATCCAAGAGCATGGACGTGTGTCTCGGATGATTTTGATGTTCTGCGTATCTCCAAGGCTATTTTTGAGTCAGTCACTGCATCAACTTGTACTCTAACGAACTTAAATGAAGTGCAGGTTCAGCTGAAAAATAAGATAGCGGGGAAAAAATTCTTGCTAGTCTTGGACGATGTTTGGAGTAAGGATTATGACTTGTGGGAAACCCTTAAATCTCCCTCATGGCTGGGGCACCAGGAAGTAGGATAATTGTGACGACACGCAGCATCGATGTAGCTTTAAACATGGGACACAGTGAATATTTTAAGTTGGAAGTTCTTTCAAATGATGATTGTTGGGGCATATTCGAGAAGCATGTATCTGGGAGCACGGTTGTTGTTTCAGGCCAGAATTTAAATTCAATTCGTGATAAAGTTGTTGAGAAGTGCAAAGGGTTACCCTTAGCAGCCAGGACTCTCGGGGGTCTTTTACGATCCAAGCAAAGATATGATGAGTGGGAAGATGCATTGAACAGTAAATTTGGGATTTACCTGAAGAAATGGCATTCTCTCTGTTTTGAGACTAAGCTACCATCACTTCCTTCGCATTTAAAAAGATGTTTTGCTTATTGTTCTATTTTCCCTAAGGTTATGAATTTATGGATGAGGAACTTATTCTATTTGGATGGCAAAAGTCTTATTCAACAATCTAAAAACAACATCTGGAAGACTTAGGTCGTGAGTATTTTCATGTTTTGTTGTCGAGGTCAATATTTCAACGGTCAAGTATCAATGGTTCAAAATATATAATGCTGACCTTGTGAATGATTTGGCTCAATGGATATCTGGAGAAACGTTTTAGATTGAGGATGAAGGCAGTCTCATGTCACGAAAAGATTTGATAGAATTCGACATTCTTCTTACACATATAGAGATTATGAAGTAAAAAAGAATTTTGAAGCTCTCATAAAGTTGAGTCCTTGAGGACGTTACTGAGAATATTCTTGCCACTGGGGTACAGAGGAAGCACTTACGTTACTAAGACGGTTTTTTTTGGATTTATTGCCAAGGCTCAAAAACTGAGAGCACTATCTTTAACAAACTACCTTGTGATGGAACTACCCAACTCAATTGGAGATCTAAGACATCTAAGGTATATTAACCTTTCTAAAACTCAGATAAATGTTTACCTGAGTCAACATGTTCACTATTCAATTTACAAAGTTTGATGTTGAGAAATTGTTATTATCTCGAGAAGTTGCCTTCAGACGTGGGAAATTTGATCAATCTACGCCATTTTGATATTAGAGGGTCAGATTAATAAGGAGATGCCATTGGAGTGAAAAAGTTAAAATGTTTGAAGACACTCTCAAATTTTATTGTGGTAAAGGTATTGGATCTAGCTTGAAGGATTTGAAAAGCTTAAAGTTTTTTGCGGAGAGCTCTGCATTTCACGTTTAGAGAATGCATTGGATTGTCAAGACGCAACAGAGATGAATATTGTGCGAGAAGAAGGACTTAGAAGCTTTGGCACTAGAATGGATTCGTCTGATCCCTCGCAAGATGAAGCAGTGAAAATTGTTCTTGACATTTTACAACCTCATGAAATCTTAAAAAGCTCACAATAAGAATTAGGGCGGCCAAAAACTTTCATCTTGGATAGGAGATCCATCATTCTCCACATGGTGGATTTGGAATTGGATGGATGTAAAACTGCACAACCTTGCCTTCGCTAGCACTGATGGCTCACTTCAGAACCTGACAATCAGATTGATGGGAAAAATAAAAACTAGGTGGTGAGGTTTATGGAGAGGGTTGCTCAAAGTCTTTTCAATCGTTGCAGACTCTTTGTTTTGAGACTTGCAAGAGTGGGAGCATTGGGACCCGGTAGAAAATGACCATGTCCAAAGATTCCTCTCTCCAAAAGCTTTCAATTTCTCAATGCACTAAACTCTCCTGAAGATTACCTAATCATCTCCCGTTGTTGGATAATCTTGTGATAAATGGGTGTGAGCAGTTAGTGGTTTCATTTTCAAGCCTTCCAATGCTCAGATCATTAGAAGTAAATAGATGCAAAGGCATGGTTTGTTGTAGCCCTGTTGATTCAGAGGCGCTAAACTCCATGAGTACAGGTGGAGAATCAAACTTTCCAGTGTTTAGAAGTTGGTCAAGGGAGGGATTTCAGAAACTAGAACATCTGTCAATTGTTGGCTGTGAAGAGCTCATACATTTATGGCCAAATAAGATTTGTCCAGAGAATGCACCACAAGAGTTGAGTTGCTTCACCTCCCTTCAAGAGCTGCATTTAAAAGAGCTCCGGAATCTTGTTTCGTTTCCAGATGGGTTACTTTCAATCTTAAGCAGAGTTACAATCACCAAATGTGATGCCCTAACATCCTTGCAGGAGGGGTTGAAGCACAGCAATGCACGTCTCAAGCACTTAGAGGTTGATGGCTGTCTTTCTCTAAAATTCATTGTGAGAGGCCGTTTACCTTCATCTCTAAATATGCTTGCTATTTATAGATGTGAAAACTTGATGTGCGTTTTGGATGATAGAGAAGATATTTGTACTTCTTCTCCATCTTCTTCTTATTCACTGGTACACAGGGACGACGTGGACAACACCACCACCACCACATCTCTTCTCTACAAATTAAACATACAGGAATGCGATTCTCTAACGCATTTATCGTCGACAGACCAGTTATCTTCAACACTTGCGGAGCTTCATATTCGAAGCTGTTCAAGCCTCGGAACCTTGGGACAGTTATCTAAGGGACTTGTGTCTTTTCATATTCAGGCATGCCCAAAGCTAGAGTCACTGGCAGCATGGAGTTTTGACTGTAACATGCCCATTAAGAATCTTTCTATCATGGGATGTGAAAACCTTAAATCCATTCCGGATGGCTTACACACTCTTTGCAAACTACGTTATATGGGTATAACTGAGTGCCCAAGTCTTGTTTCGTTTCCAAAAGATGGGTTTCCTGACACTGATTTAGCAGTAGATATCTATGGGTGTGAGAAACTACAAGCCCTACCTAGCCGCATGCAGACCCTCAAATCTCTTCAAGAGCTATTCTTATTGGAATGTCCTAATATCGAATCCATTACAGCAGAAGATTTCCCCCCCAACCTAAAATCACTTACACTTCCTCTCAGTATCTACAAGCCACTGACTGCGTGTGGTTGGCACAAACTTACCTCTCTTAGAAGACTCTCAATTTGGGGATTATCTTTTCCAGAGGAGGAGATCATAGAAATAAAGTTTCCCATCTCTCTAATACATCTGAGCATCGTTAGCTTCCCGAAATTGAAATACCTATCTTCCAAAACTTTCCAAGTTCTTACATCTCTTGAATTTTTGACTTTCGCTAAATGCCCAAATCTCACATCCTTGCCAGATTTTCCATCCTCACTTTTGTCGCTAGATATTTATAGTTGTCCTTTAATAGAAAAACAGTGCAAAAGGAATGAAGGACAAGAATGGTCCAAGATAGTTCACATCCCTTGCGTTTATGTAAATAATGAGCTCATCTAAACTCTGGAAGAGGAGGAAATGAGCTGAATCTGATACTAATTCCTTCCATCATTGTAATCAATTTAGGTACGTCAATTTTTGGCTCATAGAACAATTGTTATTATTGAGAGAATTTAGAGTTTTACAAAAACAGAGTACGAATTAATAATTTTGTCATTTCATGCAGGGAGAAACTGAACAGTCTTAACACCTGGATGCAAAATGCCAACATTGCAATGGCAGAGGTAAGCTTTACCATATGGTTTCTTAAGACAATTTTAAGTCACACTTCTGACTAATTAAAATGAATGAGAGAATTGATTGATATTAAGGTTTGGGTTTTTCTTCTACCTAGTAATTCATGGAGCTTAATTTGGATGTGGAAGGTAATGATACACTATGTAGATTACAGAGCTTTGGAGGTGTTGGTGTTCAAATGTTGCAGTTTAGATTGCTGGAGTGTCATGGAAATATCAGTGAATGAAGCTTCTTCAATCATTATCTGGGGCATGCCTTTATACTCTTTTCAGGTATGACAAATTCTTGCACCTAAATGATACGGTTATGTCACAATTGTATACAATTTTATGTAACAATTGTAGGAAGAAACCAACTTCAAAAACATTATGTCAACATTGCAATGCCACTGGTAAAGCTTTATCATATCACATATTATGATAATTAAAAAGAATTTTGGTTCCTCTGTTTGATAACCATCTGTTAAATGGTGAAGTCTGCGCGTCGTTTAGAGCCAAGCAAAAACGCTGTCATTTTGTTCATTAAACTCCAGTTAATCTCAGACATTCGATTAAACATGATCCGGCGGGTCCAACACATTCAGAGGTCAACGATATAAAAGGGGGCTGTTAGTCTTGGGTCAGGGCGTGTTTTAGTCTTATGTTTTCTCTCTGTAAAGGCACGAAAATAGCCTGGGTTAGGGTTTGTCATTTCCATTTGATTTTCTTTGTGTAATCTGTCAAGAGTCTTGATTGAGGGGTTAGAAATTCCTTCAAGGTTGTGAGTACTCTGGTGAGTGTGCAGATTTACTGATATAAGGGAAATCGGGGGTGAATGTGTGTTTGTGTTGTTGACAGAGAGTGAAGTCGTTTGTAATCTGTATTGCTTGTGGTGATTAATCAAAGTGCAGCGAACTCCACATTCTGGAGTTCAACGTGGATGTAACTTGTTCTACATAGAACAAGCGAACCACGGTAAATTGGTTGTGTATTGCTTGATCTGATTGTGATTTGTTTTGATCTTGAATTGGTGTTTAGATTTACAAGATTAGGATTAGTTTACAACACCATCTAATACAAAATCATCAAGTATCTATCAAAGAATCCTTCACGCAACTTACCGTACTAACTTTTTTACTGCCATTTTTCAGCTCAGTGTAGAAAGAAGCTAACAGCAGAGCTCACCACAGTACAATGTCTTCATTCATGTTGCTAGTAATTAACTTTAATAGGTCATAATGCTACTCCATTCTCGATGTATGGATCACTAGAAACCTTTGACAGCATGGAATGTGTTTGCACTCGTAATATTTTAAAATTAATTCATTAATTTTTTTTTTTCATTTGTTTCTCTTTTGTTTCTTTGAAGTGTTCTTATTTATTGATTTAATTATTTTTCAGAGGGACTAGAGTACAGCTTCCTTTCAGAATATGAAGCTCAAGGACTTGCTACAATTAACTGCTTCTTCGCCTCATTTGATTCTTTGAAAGTTTGTAAGGTAATCAAAAGGAATTTGTGGAATAACTCAAACTCTTGATATTTTATAACTTTTCATGTACATAATATCCGCGGAGACTGAAGTTTCTTTATATACATAATATAAAGTCACAAAGTTGCAATGTCTATACTAGTTATTGACATCTGTGTTAGTTTTGGGGCATGGGCCTCTCATCTCCTCAATATATGGTCATTGGAGAAATTGAATAGGAAAATTGTTTTAATGGCCTGGCATGTGACATTGTGTATACCTTAACCCTTTTAAACCGGAATCCAAATTCTATAACATGAATTGGTAACTCTAATTTTGGAGGGTTTTGGTGCATGAGTTTAGAGAATATATTGCAATCTGAATATCTTTCTGATCTACATCCTTAATCTATATCACTTAGACAAACAGAAGTATCCTATCTTTCCTTGAAAATAAATCATGTTATTATGTGACTTTCGTTATGCAGGTTCTGTGTAGCAGAAGTTCTCCTTGCTCTGTAATACCTCCATATACTTGGGATTGTTTACTGGAACCTTAAGCCAGAAAATGTTCTTGTAAGGGAAGATGGACATATAATGCTCTCTGACTTTGGTCTTTCCCTTCGTTGTGCTGTCAGCCTAACAGAAGTGAAGTCGTCAACACTTGGGTCTGAAACCCTGAAAAAGAATCCGGTTTATTGCATTCGACATGCCTGCATCGAGCCCTCGTGTATCAAACCATTGTGTCTTCCCACTACAACTTGTTTTTCTCCTCGATCCTTTTGAAAATCCAAGAAAGTTCAGAAACCAAAGAATGAAACGGGGAACAGTTACCCCACTGCCAGAACTGATTGCTGAGCCAACCAACAATCACTCCATGTCGCTTGTGGGAACTCACGAGTACCTGGCTGAAACCATCAAAGGTGAAGGTAATGCGGTGCTGTTGATTGGTGGAATTTTGGGATCTTTCTGTATGAGCTGTTATTTGGTAAAACTCCCTTCAAGGGCTTTGAAAACAGGGCTACCCTGTTTAATAGTCCAAATAATTTCTCTTTCACAAGCTATAATTTTTGTTTCTCTAACATTCAATTTTAATTACAAATTTGGTAAACATTTTCATTTCTAATGCTGGCGAAACTCTAGACATTGAGCACATATCAAAGTTCTACTTTAAAAAATTCAATTGGTTTGTGTTTGGTGGACAGGTGGCTTTTCTTCTAATAAATCATAGAACTGAATTCGGATGTGGAAGGCAATGATGCACTATGGTTTGCTCAATAAAATCTCTGCTTGAAGAATGAATTTTTGGTGTAATATACAGAGTTCTTAGTAAGAAAAGTAATCAGAACTATTACTGCATTGTAGTTAGATGGTTTAGTTGGATTCAAGAAACCAACTGTTTTTATGACTCGAAAATTTCTTTGTTGAAGATTTCTGCTATCAGCAGTGCTAGTCTTACAAAGAAGCCTACAAAGGAGGCATACAAAGTTAACCTCCACCCTTCATCTTCATCATTTCTCTCTCTCTCTCTTTCTCTTTTTCCGTTTTTCCTTTGTTTTTTTCTTCACTTTGTAAGTTTCTTTGTAGAGTTCTTTGTAAGGATAGACTTATTCTTCTGCTATTCCTTTGTTAATTTTCCAAGAAGTGCTGGTGTTGAAATGTAGCAATTTCGGAGAGTTATGGGAATGTTGGTGAAGATTCTATTGAAGACTTCAAAAGGTTATGATTTCTTCTTGTCATGAGACCAGTTATTCTAGTGTTATGATGGTCCTAATCTCACATCCTTTACTACTTGTGCAGTTTAATATGAATGATTGTCCTTTTCAGAAAACGCAGGGCGAAGGGAACGAAAGACGAGAGTTGTTGAAGATATATAGCCACAATATTCCTTGGATTAACATTGATCACAAGTTCGTCTACCATCCCTACGAGGAAGGATGATCTTCGATTAGATTCAATCCTTTAATTACAACATTCTATCCTTATGCTCTTTTCAGGTCTGTCAAATTCTTGCACATAAACGGTGCCATTAGTCACAGTCACAGTTTATCAAATGGAGTTTTAATTATGTCACATTTGTAGGATCCAACCAACTCTCGGATACAATATGTCAACATTGCAATGGCACTAGTAAGCTCTATCATAAGGCACCTTAAGATACTTGAAAGACATTTATTTCCTCTGTTTCATAAGTATCTAAACTTCTAGTAGCAAGTTTCCTTTGATAACTATTTACTAGGGTTCTTTTCAGATGATCAATTCATGTTACTGATGAGTGGAGTGGAGAATAAGGAAGTTGTGACAGCTGAGGTAATTTTTTTTTCTTTAGAAGTCTTGATGCATTTCCGAAAATATTGCGAAATTCATTGTCCGAGCTTGGTCTTTGTAGCATCAATCGATGTTGGTCTATTGTCACTGAAACTCCACCAAGAAAAGCGCTTCACTGTCTTCCATGATGTGAATCAGCCCCTCGTGTTTCATTAGCGGCATGGAGGAGAGGAAGAGGAGCAGCAGCAGAACTGTTTAGAGGAACTCAAAATCCGCAAGTCCTTTTTGTAAAAGCCTGCCCCACTGTCAAGATATTATCCGTTTTGGACACAACACGTTCTGAGAGCTTAGGAGCCTGTCCCAAGCGACGTGGGATATCACACTCTTCTTCTTGATGCACAATGATACTACGAAGAATATGCTTCAAGGATGAATATCTGGAGTTATTCACAACTTCAATTGTTGTTGAAAGTTTCTGCTACTGTCTCCACAAGCTTTTACTTTCTGCACTTCTTCCAGAGATGTGAATAGAGACGCAACAAAGATTATGCTTAGAAGTAGTTTCAGAATCAGACTTGAGAACATTTTGGTTGTACAAATTATAGATTTACATGATTTTTGATGTATTTTACATTTTCTTTCAATTCCTGTATAACTGCCTGCAGCTGCATTTTCTTTTTAACTTCTTGTAATAGAATTTTTCCTGAGGGAGTTAGGCTCATTATGTCCCTTTTCGGGGTGTAGTCTTTTCTTTAATCAATAAAATTTCATCGTATGGTCGAGGTTGCTTCTAAAGGGAGAAAAAAACGAAAAAAAAGAGTACTTATTGCTATACCTTTGTTTCTTATTGCAAACAACCGAGAAAAAATTTCAGTATTCCAAGTCACTATTATTGGATTTCCATTTTTGCCGTTAACTAAATCACCGTTTTTAAATGCCAGTCTTTTTTTCCTTCTTCTCCAGTTGTTCATTTTTTTAAAAAGCCTGACTGTAACACCCAAGTAACGAGCAGTCACTTCACTAATGTCCTCTTTCGCTTCCACAACCACCAAAGAATCTATCAAATCCCCCACAAATTCCCCAAATTTAGACCATTTTCTCAGAACAAACCTCAAACCAAACCATTAAATAAATGGCCATCATCATGAGCTTCGAGCTTCTCAAATGGAGAACAACATCTATACCCTTCTCACTATAGACCGTTGGGAGTCTCTGAACCACATGGACTACAAGTTAGCTTTACTCACACCGGTTCACGGAAAGCTTGGTTTGAGATTTCTCAACTGGGTCATGAAAAGTTTCTGGTTTGGAACTCAATCACTTGACTCACTTACTTCGTTTAACAGCTGATCATGTTCTTGTTAAAGCTAGAGTGTATGATGATGCCCAGGTGATATCGAGGCAGTTATCTTAAAATTTCTTCACTAAATATTTTTCTGTTAAAACAGAGCACCAGAAAACTTGTTGCACACAATCTGCCAAATAAAGACATTTATTACAATCTTGCTCAACCATTAAGAACAAAAAATCAATATATTGCAAGTGATTCCTTTCACCTTCCTTAACAAAGTTGTTGACTAATAGAATACTCTGAATCGACTGAAGGGCTTTAGAGGTTACCAAAAGGTAGTCCACTTGGTTTTACAGGGAACCAAAGAACCAAATAATTCTGTTCGCATGCATTGTCTGTCCAATGTCCAATGTTGAAGCACACCAACTAAAGCTCTAAAATATTCTATTTGCATGCATTTTTGTGCATGCACTTTTTTTATCATGCTATCTACCAAACTGTGTTACATTATCTCAACATTTGTCTTGAGAAATTTCGGATTTTTCGTAGTAAAAATATTACATCAGTTCCCGAAGGCCTACACACTCTTCAGAAGTGCTTATCAATAATTATATTCTATTCCCTGTTAGTGATATTTCAGGTCCACTTGTTGATCATCAAAATTATGCTTCGGCTTGGAATCTGATTGTTCTCACATCAGTTTGAAAATAGCATCTCATTTTGCATTTATGTTTCTTTTGTTTGTTTAAGGTTATTTATTTAAATTTCATTTCGGTGGAAGCCAGTGGACTATTTGAAACTCTGTTCCTGAAGTAAACCATTTCTTTGTGCCATTGATTCTTCTAACTATTATTCAATGAGTCAAATTCTGATGTTTTGCAATTTTTTGAGATTTATAATTTCCATAGATACTGAGCTTTTATTTATCCTATGAACACCAAATTTGGGTTCTTTTTATAGATGATAACTATAAGTTGATGATTGGACTTAAAAAGAAAGCCGTGATTGCAGAGGTAATGTCCTGCTTCTTCTGATGTCTTTTCATTCAATCAGTGGCTTGAACTCTTTTGGCATTGAACTGATACCGAGTTTTTGTTAAAACAAGGAGCTCAATTTAGAGTTGGAAGGAAATGGTACACTATGCTTTGTGGAGCTCCAGCTGATTTTAGCCCCATAAAGGCAGAAGCAACAGAGACTATGCTTGGAGAACAAATTTTTAGAGTTATTTAGAGGGTTCGAATCCAAAAGTCATGTTGTTAAAGTATGTGATATTTTGCTGGAAACTGGTTTGCAATTCAAGTTTGTATTTTTGGCCCAAGTTTGAGTATGTTAAAGGCTGTCTTTCAATGCTGTATTTGGTTGGTTTTTTGAAAGTATTATGTGATGTTTTCAGGTGATGACCGCCGGCGATTAAGGCCATTATATGTCATTGTAAATTAGTATTAGTTAGGGTTGTTTAGAATGCCTTGTATTTGCAAAAAGTTCTCACTGTAAGGGTGGTTGTAATAGTGAAGAATTTTGTGTTTATATTCCCCTGTTCAATGAACGAAAACAGAGCAGACATGAACTGAAGTTTTTTCTCTCTTTCATACATGTTAACCATCTTTCTCTTAGCATAACCAGACTCAAAAACCTATACATGTGTCACAAGTGTAGTTAGAACAACTATTATCATATTTTACCAATTCTTGGAGTTCTTCCTGGGGTGTGAGTGCATAAATGTTGGGATCTTGGTTGCAGAAGAGGTCTCGGAATGTTGGTTTCTAGTGCATTGTGGCTCAAATATGCCAATTTTTTTGTTAAGAACAGTACTATCTCTCATTTTGTAACTTTTCTACATATTGTCTTTGGTCATTGTTTTTGTGAGTTGAGTGAAAAAACAATAACACATAAGATGATTAGGTGATTAACTTGCCGAGTAAGAGTCCTAATTCATAGGATCTTAACTGAATTAGGAAATAGGATGTAGGCAAATTTAGGGTTTAATGGGAACTTTGGGCTCTTTGGAGTGACCATTGGCTAATGGGCCTGAGCCTAAGTGGGCTAATGATGAGGTCTAATTCGAGGTATGACCTTGGTAGTTGAATGATCCAATTCGTGATTAGCCGAGTTGGTGCAATGGTTGACTCGTAATGTGGATCTTATCGTAGGCCCAACTGGAATTGGGCTAAAACATTGGGCCACATAGTAAATGTTTCGTATTGGGCATGATAAGACTCATTACAATTTCTGACCCATACAACGCGTTAAAGTATTTAAATGAAACTTTGTTTTTATACATGCTTTGCTCTCGATTAGACATTTGTTAATTTACTTGCAGCATAGAAATTTTTGTTATTCAATCATTCCCAAGGGTATTATTTCATTAACCCAATTTTAAACATAATTTTAGCTACAAAATGTGCTTACTGAAAGCTGAAATATGGTACGGTGAGAAAAAGATAATTCTTACAAGGCCCCATTAATATTTGAAAGAGAATCAAACGGTGATTACAAAGCTCCCAATCTTCTACAACGCATTTTAAGTCTTTTTAATAATGTATGACCTGGAGCTGATCTCACACGTTTCCAGGCAAGTTTTAATATCTCCAAACTTTTTGGTTTAATTTTTAGGTCCCTCCGCTTTTAGGCAACAACTTAAATCTGTGTTTGAGGTAATAAAAATAGGTTGACAAACTCTTCTCATTAACTTTCTCTCACAAACGCGACGTATCAACTTACAATTAGTCAAACGGGACTCATTGTTAGACAGGCAAGACTAATTACGAGCTGATCAATTACAAATTGTCATATCGTATTTGTAAAAGAAAGTTAATGATAAAAGTTTGTGAGTGTAGTATTACCCGTGTCTGAGGTGGGAATAGCAATTGGGATGGGTTAAAACCTAACCCAATTAATGAGTTAAACCCATATAAAATTTACCCACCTTACTTCATTATCTAAAGTTAAGATATAGATTGCGGTGGGTTTGGGTTTGCGTTATATATTTTTAGATTAATTTTTTTAATATAAATAAGGATATGTGTAAGTATTCAATTAATAAACTTTTATCGGAAAAAGATATATGTCAATTTAATCCAGCTGTCCTTCTATTTTAAAATTTTACATTGAATTATCAATTTAATGTACATAATTGTATTAATTATTAATTGTTGAAAAAAATTAAATTTGTGGATATACAGTTACCCACCCCGTACTGATTACAAACCCAATGGGTTTACCCGTTCTTACCCAAACCCAATCCTTAATGGGGTGGGCTGATTACATGGAGGGTGCCCGGCTGATTATATAGGCCAGTAGAAGTCCAATGAGTTGGGCTGATGCTTGGAAATTTACTAAAACAAACACACTATGGACGGCTACGAAGAGAATCCATTTATCCATTTTACTTTTCATTTTCTGAGTCTCTAAATCCATTCTCCTAATTTCTCCTTTTCATTTTCTTATCACAAATTCAACAACTCAAACACCAATTTCCATCTCTTTATCTTGCAGACACTGCTTCCTTGCAGAATCCATATCACTAATTTCAGGTAAGGAAAAACAACCTTCATATCACCACCACTTTTATAGTTGAGTGTAGAGAAATTTAACAAAACAATCATTATTTTTTATAATTTTAAAGTAGCTTCAGAATTAATTAATCATCATGCTTAAAGAGTTATAGTTTATTGCATTTGTGTATGTAATAGTTCAAGGATTCATAGCTTCGGAAAACCAGTTTCTCTTACTTTCACTCTCACTGTTCTTAATAATTATCAATGGTGTGAAATAGTTTATCACTGTTCTTAATAAGAATCCATCGTTTTTTTTTCCCTGAATGTTTCTAAATATATATTTAGAAAACTGGTAAGGTCGTGTTAGTACCAGACTTGGTTCAAAGGTTCAATTTCACTGTCCTAAAAAAGTTCGATTACTGTTATTACTACAAGAAAATTACATAAAAATTAGTAACTGATTATCATCCTTCTCTTTCTTGATTGTTGCTCTTCATCTGATTATCACCCTTCTCTGTATGAGAATTTTAATTCATTCTTATCATTTCTTCCTACGTAGTCAAAACCATGCCAGTGGGAGAAGTCTTTCTTGGTGCTTTTCTTCAGGTGTTGTTCGACAGATTGGCGCCGCGTAAGCTGTCGCTCTTTCCATGTGAAGATGGGATACGTTCAGAGTTGAAGCAGTGGAAGAGAAAGTTTTTAATGATCCAGGCAGTGCTCAACGATGCCGAGGAGAAGCAACTGACGAACGAGGCTGTGAAAATGTGGATGGAGGATCTCCAAGACTTGGCTTATGACGTGGAGGACATCCTGGATGAGTATGCTACTCAGGTTCTAGAGCGGGAATTGATGACGGAACAACCGACAAACAGAATTGCTGATTATTTCTCTTCTTGGACTCCAAGTGCTCTGATTTCCCAGACTGATATGAAGTCCAAGATAGAAGAGATTACTTCCCGTTTAGAAGATCTCTGTGAAGAAAAGAATGATCTTGGCCTGAAAGAGATTGCTGGAGGCTCATCTACTGTTTCATGGCAAAGACCACCTAGTACATGTGTGCCAACTGAACCAGCGGTTATCGGAAGAGATGCTGATAAAGCCGAGATACTTAAAATGGTGTCAACCAATAAACAGAGTAGTGGCAGCTTTCATGTAATACCCATTGTTGGCCTAGGAGGAGTTGGCAAAACAACACTTGCTCGGGAGGTGTACAACGACAAGGCAGTGGCGGATTTCAATCCAAAAGCATGGGCATGTGTTTCGGATGATTTTGATGTTATGGGAATTTCCAAGGCGATTCTTGAGTCAATCACTTCATCATCTTGTAGTCTACAGAACTTAAATGAAGTCCAGGTTCAGTTGAAAAACAAGGTAACTGGAAAAAAATTCCTCCTTGTATTAGATGATGTTTGGAGCAGAGATTATGGCTTGTGGGAAACCCTTAAATCTCCCTTCATGGCTGGGGCACCAGGAAGTAGGATAATTGTGACGACACGCAGCATCGATGTAGCTTTAACAATGGGACACAGTGAATATTTTAAGTTGGAAGTTCTTTCAAATGATGATTGTTGGGGCATATTCGAGAAGCATGTATCTGGGAGCACGGTTGTTGTTTCAGGCCAGAATTTAAATTCAATTCGTGATAAAGTTGTTGAGAAGTGCAGAGGGTTACCCTTAGCAGCCAGGACTCTCGGGGGTCTTTTACGATCTAAGCAAAGATATGATGAGTGGGAAGATGCATTGAACAGTAAATTATGGGATTTACCTGAAGAAAATGGCATTCTCTCTGTTTTGAGACTAAGCTACCATCATCTTCCTTCGCATTTAAATGATGTTTTGTTATATTGTTCATTTTCCCAAGGATTATGAATTTATTGGATAAGGAACTTATCCTATTATGGATGGCAGAAGGTCTTATCAACAATCTAAAACAGCATATGGAAGACTTAGGTAGTGAGTATTTTCGTGATTTACTGTCGAGGTCAATATTTCAACGGTCAAGTATCATGGTTCAATTTATAATGCATGACCTTGTCAATGTTTGGCTCAATGGATATCTAGAGAAACAAGTTTTAGATTGGAGGATGAATGCAGTCTCATGTCAATAAAGATTGATAGAATTCGACATTCTTCTTACATTTAGACGTTATGAAGTAAAAAAGAATTTTGAAGCTCTCTATAGTTGAGTCCTTGAGGACGTTGCTGAGAATATTCTTGCCATTATGGTAGAAACAACTTACGTTACTAAGACGGTTTTTTTGGATTTATGCCAAAGCTCAAAAAACTGAAGCACTATCTTTACCATACTACATGTGATGGAACTACCCAACTCAATTGGAGATCTAAGACATCTAAGTACATTAACCTTTCTGAAACGGGGATAAAATGTTTATCTGAGTCAACATGTTTACTGTTCAATTTACAAAGTTTGATGTTGAAAATTGTTGCTGTCTTGAGAAGTTGCCTTCACACGTGGGAATTTGATCAATCTATGCCTTTTTGATATTAGAGGGTCAATATTAATAAGGGAGATACCATTGGGAGTGAAAAACTTAAAATGTTTGAAGACACTGTCAATTTTATTGTTGTAGAGTACTGGATCTAGCTTGAAGGATTTGAAAAGCTTAAAGTTTCTTTGCGGAGAGCTCTGCATTTCACTTTTAGAGAATGCAGTGGATTGTCAAGACAACAGAGATAGATTGTGCAGAAGGACTAGAAGTGTTGGCACTAGAATGGAGTTCATCTAATCCCTCGCAAGATGAAGCAGTGAAAATTGTTCTTGACATTTTACAACCTCATGAAAATCTTAAAAATCTCACAATAGAATTATGGAGCGCCAAAACTTTCATCTTGGATGGAGATCCATCATTCTCCCACCATGGTGGATTGGGTTGGATGGATGATGAAAACTGCACAACCTTGCCTTCGCTAGCACTGATGGCTCACTTCGGAACCTGACAATCAGATTGATGGGAAAATAAAAAAATAGGTGGTGAGGTTTATGGAGAGCATTGCTCAAAGTCTTTTCAATCGTTGCAGACTCTTTGTTTTTGAGGATTTGTTTGAGATTTGCAGGAGTGGGAGGATACTGCTCACAGTACTACAAGCCACTGACTGAGTGTGGTGGCACAAACTTACCTCTCTTAGAAGACTCTCAATTTCGGATTATCTTTTCCAGAGAGAGATCATAAAATAAAGTTTCCCATCTCTCTAATACATCTGAGCATCGTTAGCTTCCCGAAATTGAAATACCTGTCTTCCAAAACTTTCCAAGTTCTTACACCTCTTGAATCTTTGACTTTCAGGTTGCCCAAATCTCAGATCCTTGCCAGACCTTCCATCCTCACTTTTGTCACTATATATTTATAATTGTCCTTTAATAAAAAACAGTGCAAAAGGAATGAAGCAAGATGGTCCAAGATAGTTCACATCCCTCGCGTTGATTAAATAATAAACTCATCTACACTCTGGAAGAGGAAATGAGCTGAATCCGATACTAATTCCTTCCACCATTGTAATCATTTAGGTACGTCAATTTTTGGCTCATAGAACAATTTTTGTATCCCTTAACCCTTTTAAACCTGAATCCAAATTCTATAACATGATTTGGTAACCCAATTTTTGAGGTTTTGGTGCCTGAGTTTAGAGAATATTTTGCAAGGAAGTGGGACATTAGTTGTTACATCATTGCAATCTGAATATCTTGCTGATCTACATCCTTAATCTATATCACTTAGACAAACAAAGTAGCTATCTTTCCTTGAAAATAAATCATTTTATTTGTGACTTTCTTTATGCAGGTTCTGTGTAGCAGAAGTTCTCCTTGCTCTTATGCCTCCATATACTTGGGATTGTTTACTGGAACCTTAAGCCAGAAATGTTCTTGTATGGGAAGATGGACATATAATGCTCTCTGACTTTGGTCTTACCCTTCATTGTGCTGTCAGCCTAACAGTAGTAAGTCGTCAACACTCGGCTGAAATTTATTCATTTGACATGCCTGCACCTAGCCCCTCGTGTATCAAACCATCATGTCTTCCCACTACAACTTGTTTTTCTTCTCGATCCTTTTGAAAATCCAAGAAAGTTCAGAAACCAAAGAATGAAACCGGGAACAGTTACCCCACTGCCAGACTGATTGCTGAGCCAACCAACCTCGCTCCATGTCGCTTGTGGAACTCACGAGTACCTGGCACCTGAAACCATCAAGGTGAAGGAATGCCGTGCTGTTGATTGTTGGAATTTTGGGATCTTTCTGTATGAGCTATTATTGGTAAAACTCCCTTCAAGGGCTCCGAAAAAGGGCTGCCCTGTTTAATAGTCCAAATAATTTCTCTTTCACAGCTATATTTTTGTTGTCTCTAACTTTCATTTTAATTACAAATTTGGTAAACATTTTCATTTCTAATGCTGGCCGAAACTCTAGACATTGAGCACATATCAAAGTTCTACTTTAAAAATTCAATTGGTTTGTGTTTGGTGGACAGGTGGCTTTTCTTCTAATAAATCATAGAACTCCTTCGGATGTGGAAGGCAATGATAATGCACCATGGTTTGCTCATAAGTATGTGCTAGAAGAATGAATTTTTGGTGTAATATAGAGAGTTCTTAGTAAGAAAAGTAATCAGAACTATTACTGCATTGTAGTTAGATAATTTAGGGGATTCAGAACACCTGTGTTTAGGACTTGAAAATTTCTTTATTGAGGTTCTGCTATTCCTTTGTTAATTTTCAAGAGGTGCTGCTGTTCAAATGTTGCAATTTAGTAGAGTTATGACAAATGTTGGTGAAGATTCTATTGAAGCCTTCAAAAGGTTATGATTTCTTCTTGTCATGAGACCAGTTATTCTAGTGTTATGATGGTCCTAATCTCACATCCTTTACTACTTGTGCAGTTTATATGAATGATTGTCCTTTTCAGAAAACGCAGGGCGAAGGGAACGAAAGACGAGAGTTTGTTGAAGATATATCCACAATACTTTGGATAAACTTGATCACAAGTTCGTCTAGAATGTATGATGATGCCCAGGTGATATTAAATATTTTTCTGTTAAACAGAGCACCAGAAAACTTGTTGCACACAATGTGCCAAATAAAGACTTTATTACAATCTTGCTCAACCATTAAGAACAAAATTTTCAATATACTGCAAGTGATTCATTTCACCTTCCTTAACAAAGTTGTTGAATAATAGATACTCTGAATCGACTGAAGGATTTAGAGTTACCAAAAGGTAGTCCACATGGTTTTACAAGGAACAAAGCACCAATAATTCTATTCGCATGCATTGTCTGTCCAATGTCCAATGTTGAAGACACACAAATAAGCTCTAAAATATTCTACCAAAACTGTGTTACATTATCTCAACATTTGCTCTTGAAAAATTTCGGATTTTGTGTTGTAAAACCATTACATCAGTTCCCGAAGGTCTACACAGTCTTCGTAATCTTCGTTTTTGGTAAAAAAATGCCCAAGTCTTGTTTGTTTACCGGAAGACGGCCTTCCTAATACTGTTTCAGAAGTGCTATCAATAATTGTAGAAGCTCAAAGCTCTATCTCTTCAATGCCTAGCCTTATAGATGTCCAAATATGGCTTTCTCTCCTGACAAATTGAACTCTGCCACTTTACTAACCTCTTCTTCTGAACTCAGCTTCCTGAAATTAATGCTCCACTGGAATATACGGAAATAAAACAGAGTACAAAATGGACTCATATAATTTAATATGATATTATGTTATAAATCACCACAACGACAACCACCACAAACACTCACCCTCTACCAGCCAACAAAACACTTAACACTACCTTTTTCAAATCTCGTAATTTTTTCAAATAAATTCACAATGCCCGAGTGTGGAGGCTTGAAGTTAGAAGAGAGGCATAGTTGCGGCTTGAAGGCTTGAGCTTGGGTCAAGACGTGACGGGCTGCCGTTCGCCGGAGACCTTCCACGGCGGACCCATGCTCATCCTTGCTCAATCCGTCATGGCTGCAGTGTTTTCTTTAATTGTTAAAGAGAGAGGGAAGTGAAGAAGAGAGAAAAACAACAAGAAAGAGGTAAAAGAGAACGAGAGACGAAGGAGGAGAGAAAATACTTTAGTCACATATTACCTACAAACCCTTAGTTAGTTGATTAATTACCAAAATCCACGTTGACCAATTATACCTACATACTCAAATTACCTAAATGCCCTTTATCCTTTGACTTTTTTGACCGTTTGGAAAGGGCGTATTTTCGGCAAATGATTTAGGGGGGTTCAAATTATTAATTTGCTCGCACCGATTGGCAAAATTAGGATTGAATTGGGTTGAGATTGGGTGAAACTTGTATACTTTGGTTGTGTGAAATCCTCTTCTTCATTGTTTTCTTCTGTATTGTCAATTGTTTGTATGTTGGTTGAAGACATAATTGTTTCAAGCTTGGGATCCTTGTTAGCTTCTGTGCACCAAGTGTTCGAAATTGCCTCAGTTGGATTTTTGTTACAATCACTTGAGGTTGAATATCCCAAAATCTACAACTCACTGGCATGGTGAGGCTTTCCCAAACTCACCTCTCTTACAACACTCAGGACTAGTAAATACCCAAATGCTGTCTCTTTTCCAGGGGAAGAGATGAAGTTGCCAACTTCTCCAACTTCTATGAAAATTGAAAGCTTCACAGAATTGAAATACCTATCTCCCAAGGTTTTCCAAAATCTCACCTCTCTTGAAGGTTCGTCAATCTATGTTTGCCCAAATCTTACATCCTTACCAGACCTTCCATCCTGGCTTCTGCGACTATATTTGGACGTTCTCCTTTGCTGAACAACGATGCAAAAGGAATGAAGGACGGAGTATTAAGATGGATTGAAGTTCACTTAGAAACTGTGGAAATGGCTGGATCGGTCAATCACCTCACTTCATTCTTATGGCTATTCAGTCAGTCAATCTCTGGAACCACACCATTATTTTATCAAGACCATTTAAATTGTATAGAACAGAGATCTAATTATAATATGTGGCTCCTGTAGGAACCACTGAAAGATGAACTCTGGGATGCAATATGCCAACATGTCAATGGCAATGGTAAGCTTTACTATTTGGCGTGTTAAGACAATTTGAATTCTCACTGTTGATTTATTGAAGTCTTTTTTTTCTCAGCTAATAGCAGAGCTCACCTCATGGACATAAAACTTAAATTAAATTTTTGCAAGGCTACTTTTCATTCACTTGCCAATAACAATATGTAAGAAATTGCAATTCTATTCTATTCAGGCTCACTGTGTTCATCAAATATTGCTTCGCTTGGAATCTGATTGTTCTCACATCAATTTGAAAATAGCATCTCATTTTGCATTTATGTTCTTTTTGTTTGTTTAGGGTATTTATTTATATTTCATTTCGGTGGAAGCCAGTGGACTATTTGAAACTCTGTTCTTGAAGTAAACATTTCTTTGTGCCATTGATTCTTCTAACTATTATTCAATGAGTCAAATTCTGTTTTTTGCAATTTTTGAGATTATAATTTCCATATACTAAGCTTTTTTTTTTATACTATGACACCAATTTGGGTTCTTTTTGTAGATGATAACTACATGTTGATGATTGGACTTAAAAAAAAGCCGTGATTCAGAGGTAATACTTGTTTCTTCTTATGCCTTTTCTTTCAACCAATGGCCTGAACTCTTTTGGCATTGAACTGATACCGGGTTTTGTTAAACAGGAGCTCAATTTAGAGTTTGTAAGGAAATGGTACCTATGCTTTGTGGAGCTCCAGCGGATTTTAGCCCAATACAGGCACAGCAACAGAGACTATGCTTGGAGAACAACAAATTTTTAGAGTTATTTAGTGAGTTCGAATCCAAAAGTCATGTGTCACAATGTATTCAGAACAACTATTATCATATTTTACCAATTCGTGGCTAAGATTGTGAGTGCAGAAATGTTGGGGATCTTGGTTGCAAAGAGGTCTCAAAATGTTGATTTTAAATTTAAAATAAACTTTCACTTAATCATCGTTTGCTACATAAATTTGTGAAAAAGTTTGTATAAAAAGATTGTAATGTAGATTATGCAGTGGATTGTCAAGACACAACAGAGTGATGTTGTGCGAGAAGGACTTAGAAGTGTTGGCACTAGAATGGAGTTCATCTAATCCCTCGAAGATGAAGCAGTGAAAATTGTTCTTGACATTTTACAACCTCATGAAAATCTTAAAACTCACAATAAAATTATGGGGCCAAAAACTTTCGTCTTGGATAGATCCATCATTCTCCACCATGGTGGATTTGGAATTGGATGGATGTGAAAACTGCACAACCTTGCCTTCGCTAGCACTGATGGGCTCACTTCGGAACCTGACAATCAGATTGATGGGAAAAATAAAAAAGATAGGTGGTGAGGTTTATGGAGAGGATTGCTCAAGTCTTTTCAATCGTTGCAGACTCTTTGTTTTGAGGATTGCAGGAGTGGGAGTATTGGGACCCTGTAGATAATGACCATGTCAAAAGATACCCTCGTCTCCATAACTTTCAATTTCTCAATGTCCTAAACTCTCTGGAAGATTACCTAATCATCTTCCTTTGTTGGGTAATCTTTGATTGATGAGTGTGAGCAGTTAGTGGTTTCATTTTCAAGCCTTCCAATGCTCAGATCATTAGAAATAAATAGATGCAAAGGCATGGTTTGTTTAGCCCAGTTGATTCAGAGGCGCTAAACTCCATAGTATAGTGTGGAGAATCAAACTTTCCAGTGTTTAGAAGTTGGTCAAGGGAGATTTCAGAAACTAGAACATCTGTCGATTGTTGGCTGTGAAGAGCTCATACATTTATGGCCAAATAAGATTTGTCCAGAGAATGCACCACAAGAGTTGAGTTGCTTCACCTCCCTTCAAGAGCTGCATTTAAAAGAACTCCGGATCTTGTTTCGTTTCCAGATGGTTTACTTTCAATCTTGAGCAGAAGTTACTATCAGCCAATGTGACGCCCTAACACTCCTGCACGAGGGGTTGAAGCATAGCCATGCACATCTCAGTTCTTAATGGTTTATGATTGTCCTTCTCTAACATTCATTGTGAGAGGCCGTTTACCTACATCTCTAAAAGAGCTTTCTATTTTTAGATGTGAAAATTTTGTGTGCGTTTTTGGGATAGAGAGATATTTCTACGTCTTCTCCATCTTCTTCGTATTCATTGTACATGGTGACGACGTGGAGAATACTAGCACATCTCTTCTCTACAAATTAAGATACAGGAATGCCATTCTCTGACCGTTTATCCTCAACAGACCAGTTACCTTCAACACTCCGGGAGCTTTCTCTTTCAAACTGTTCAAGTCTCAGAACCTTGGACAGTTTATCAAAGGGACTTGTGTCCCTTTTTATTAGCAGCTCCCAAAGCTAGAGTCACTAGTGTCTGGGAGTTTTTGACTGTAACATGCCTATTGATATTCTTTCTATCCAGATGTGAAAACCTTAAATCCATGCCGGAGGGCTACACACTCTTTGCAAACTAAGTTTTCTGATATCAGTTATTGCCCAAGTTTTGTTTCGTTTCCAAAAGATGGGTTTCCTGACACTGATTTAGAAGTATATATCTTGGGTGTGAGAACTACAAGCCCTACTAGCCGCATACACACCCTCAAATCTCTTCAAAAGCTATCCTTATTGCAATGTCCCTAATATCGAATCCATTACAGCAGAAGATTTCCCCTCCAACCTAAAATCACTTACACTTCCTCTCAGTATCTACAAGCCACTGACTGAGTGTGGTTGGCCACAAACTTACCTCTCTAAGAAGACTCTCAATTTCGGGATTATCTTTTCCAGAGGAGGAGATCATAAAATAAAGTTTCCCATCTCTCTAATACATCTGAGCATCGTTAGCTTCCCGAAATTGAAATACCTGTCTTCCAAAACTTTCCAGTTCTTACACCTCTTGAATCTTTGACTTCAGTGGTTGCCCAAATCTCAGATCCTTGCCAACCTTCCATCCTCCTCTTTGGTCACTATATATTTATAATTGTCCTTTAATAGAAAAAAAGTGCAAAAGAATAGACAGAATGGTCCAAGATAGTTCACATCCCTCGCGTTGAGGTAAATAATAACTCATCTACACTCTGGAAGAGGAAATGAGCTGAATCCGATACTAATTCCCCACCATTGTAATCAATTTAGGTACGTCAATTTTTGGCTCATAGAACATTTTTGTATCCCTTAACCCTTTTAAACCTGAATCCAATTCTATAACATGATTTGGTAACCTAATTTTTGAGGTTTTTGTGCCTGAGTTTAGAGAATATTTTGCAAGGAGTGGGGACATTAGTTGTTACATGCATATTGCATCTGAATATCTTGCTGATCTACATCCTTAATCTATATCACTTAGACAACACAGATTAGGCTATCTTTCCTTGAAAATAAATCATGTTTTATGTGACTTTCTTTATGCAGGTTTCTGTGTAGCAGAAGTTCTCCTTGCCTTTAATACCTCCATATACTTGGGATTGTTTACTGGAACCTTAAGCCAGAAAATGTTCTTGTATGGGAAATGGACATATATGCTCTCTACTTTGGTCTTACCCTTCATTGTGCTGTCAGCCTAACAGTAGTGAAGTCGTCAACACTCGGGTCTGAAATTTATTCATTTGACATGCCCTGCACCTAGCCCTCTGTATCAACCATCATGTCTTCCCACTACAACTTGTTTTTCTTCCTCCAATCCTTTTGAAAATCCAAGAAAGTTCATAAACCAAGAATGAAACTGGAACAGTTTACCCCACTGCCAGAACTGATTGCTAGCCAACCAACATCGCTCCATGTCGCTTGTGGGGAACTCACGAGTACTGGCGCCTGAAACCATCAAAGGTGAAGGGAATGCGGTCTGTTGATTGGGGAATTTGGGGATCTTTCTGTATAAGCTATTATTTGGTAAAACTCCCTTCAAGGGCTCGAAAACAGGGCTACCCTGTTTATTAGTCAAATAATTTCTCTTTTCACAGCTATAATTTTTGTTGTCTCTGACTTTCATTTTAATTACAATTTGGTAAACATTTTCATTTCTAATGCTGGCCGAAACTCTAGACATTGAGCACATTCAAAGTTCCTTTAAAATTCATTGGTTGTGTTTGGTGGACATGTGGCTTTTCTTCTAATAATCATAGAACTCCTTTCGGATGTTGAAGGCAATGATAATGCACCATGGTTTGCTCAATAAAGTCTGTGCTTGAAGAATGAATTTTTGGTGTAATATAGAGAGTTCTTAGTAAGAAAAGTAATCAGAACTATTACTTGTAGTTAGATAATTTAGTGGATTCAAGAAACCAACTGTGTTTAGCTTGTTTAAAAATTTCTTTATTGAAGTTTCTTTGCTATTCCTTTTTTAATTTTCCAAGAGTTGCTGCTGTTCAATGTTGCAATTAGTAGAGTTATGACAAATGTTGTGAAGATTCTATTGAAGCCTTCAAAGTTGATTTCTTCTTGTCATGAGACCAAGTTATTCTAGTGTTATGATGGTCCTAATCTCCACATCCTTTACTACTTGTGCAGTTTAATATGAATGATTGTCCTTTTTCCAGAAAACCCAGGGCGAAGGGAATGAAAACGATTTGTCGAAGATATCCCACAATATTCCTTGGTTTTTACAGGAACTAACAGCACCAAATAATTCTATTTCTGCATTGTCTGTCAATGTCCAATGTTGAAGCACACCAAATAACAAAACTGTGTTACATTATCTCAACATTTGTCTTGAGAAATTTCGGATTTTGTGTTGTAAAAACATTACCATCAGTTACCGAGTCCACACCTCTTCGTAATCTTCGTTATTTTGGTATAAAAAATTGCCCAAGTCTTGTTTGTTTAACCGGAAGACGGCCTTCCTAATACTGTTTCAGAAGTGCTTATCAATAATTGTAGAAGCTCAAAGCTCTTATCTCTTCATGCCTAGCCCTTAGATGAATGTCCAAATATGGCTTTCTCTCCTGACAAATTGAACTCTGCACTTTACTAACCTCTTGTTCGTATACTCAGCTTCCTGGAAATTATGCTCCCGGAATATACTGAAATACAACCAGAGTACAAATGGACTCATATGATATTATGTTTAAAACACCACAACGACACCCACCACAACACCTCACCACTACCAACCCCAAACACCCAACACTCACCTTGCAAAAAAACACCCACCTGATTTAACTTCAATGGAATAAAATCCACATAATCTAAAAAGGTGACAAATCATTTTTCAAAATCTCTTAATTTTTTCATATAAATTCACAATGCCCGAGTGTGGAGGCTTATAATTAGAAGAGAGGCATAGTTACGGCTTGAAGCTTGAGCTTGGGTCAAGACGGTACGGGTTGCCGTTCGCCGGCGACCTTCCACGGCGGCGACCCATGCTCATCCTTGCTCAATCCGGTCATGGCTGCAGTGTTTTTGTTTAAAATTGGTAAAGAGAGAGGGAGTGAAGAAAGAGAAAGAAAAAAACAAAAAGAGGGGAAAAGATAGAGAGACGAAGACGGAGAAGAGAAAAAATATACATACAATACTTTAGTCACATAATTACCTAAAACCCTTAGTTATTTATTTACCAAAAACACTTTGACCAATTAGGCCTCACACTCAATTACCTAAATGCCCTTTATCCTTTGACTTTTTTGACCTTTTGGAAGGCGTGCTCACGGCAAGTGATTTTAGGGGGTTCTAATGATACATAAAATAATGGGGACATTTAAATTTAAAACAAATGGACCAGTCAAATTAAACTTTATTTATTAAATATTTTTATGCCAGTAAAAATTACAAATGAGTTGAGAAAAGATGGAATGTGCTCTTGTCTCATATACTCCCCCAAAATGTTTTAAGACAATATTATGTACTTGTGTTCTGTTTTCTCTCTTCAAATGGTAGATTTAATCATTGTTGTTGATGTCGGTATACTGTGCCTGAACCACGTACCCTTAATGTAAGTTTTTGAGTTCTGATTTTACCCGAATTTCATTTTATTTTGAGGAATTGGTTAATTTGTATAGGAAAGATGGACAAAATTTTATATGTATTGCTTCTTTTGAAAGTGGTGTAAACACAATATTTATAAGTTGTTCAATTTTTTCTTCCTTCCCTTTTTCTCTTTGAGTTTTTGTTAAACTAATTAATCAACAACAATCGAATTATTGTTAGATTATCATTCAATTTTCTTTTGTGAAATTTCATGGAGGGTGGGCCGGGGATTAGTAGGTCGTACAATAACTTGAGGTTGGTGCTTGGGAATACTCTAAACCAAACACACTATGGACCACTATGGAAAGCAGCCCAAAGATTTTTTGGTGTGTATAATTTATTTTGAGTTGAATTATTGAAATGGTGGAGCCACACGCCAAAGAATATGGACCACTATGAAGAAGCCAGCCAAGATTTTAGGAGCGTAAAATTTAATTTATTTGGAGCACTTGACTCTTGAGTCCATTTTCCCATTTTAATTATTCATAGTGAAGCGTTAAGAGAAAGGAAGTGTTATACTACTCAAATCAAAGCAATCAACCAACAAAAGCAACAATCAAGATCAAGAATCAAACACAAGACCACAGATTTACCGTGGTTTCACTTGCTCTAAGATTGAGCAAGCTACGTCCACGTTGAACTCGATAATCACACGAGCCGCTGCACTAATACTGTCAAGTTACAGATTACACATCACAACACAAGTCACTCAAACCCCTTCTTCAACCCAACCCTTACCAACCCTAGAGATTACACCATTCGAATCCCTAAATACAGTGTTATACTATACACCCAGAATGACCTGACCAGTCCACTCAACACTCAAGTTACAGGCAACACTCAACCCAAACTGTAGAAACCCTAAAGCTTAACAATGGTGTTTTAAACGAAGAAGAGAGAGTATTCGAAAACGAAAATGAATCGCTCTAATAAACTGCCAAAATACATTCTGCTTTTATATGGGTGAAATTAGGGTTGAACTTTTCATCCGTTGGATCTCCTTTTCATCACGCTCAGATTGTGTTTCCTGTCATATGAGCAAGGTGACGTCGTTTCCACTAAGTGTCCAAGACGGTAGCGTTTTCAAGCCATCATCCAACAGAAGAAACCTCTCAAACTTTTCATTTTCTGAGTCTTTTTCTTCTTCTGCCATCAAACGTAATCTAATTATTGATTTGATTATCATTCAATTTTCTTTCGTGAAATTTCATGGAAGGTGACCGGCTGATTATATAGTCTGGAAGTGAAATTTCGTGGAAATTTGTGATTTGAAGAAAAAAACAAGACATTGAAAGAGCAAACCACTATGAAGTTGGATTATTGGAATGGTGGAGCCAGACTTTAAACCAAAGTTGCAGACACACTGGGTTTCTCTGCTTTATGAGTAATCACTGTCCATTTTTCCATTTTACTTTTTCTTTATCTTTCTCCTGACACTTTGACCTCTTGGATGTCCATTTTCATTTTATTACCTGTTGTGAAAAAGGAAGAAACCTCTCATGAGGCTTTTGTTTTTTTACGAACAGGAAAGGGACTAATAATGGATATTCACTTTATTTCTGATTTATGAAAGTAACGTGAATTTTCGTTGAGGTGCATTGCAGAAATTTCTATTTTCTCCTTTCCACGCAAGTTCACCAAACCATTACCAGTCTCGAAACCTTTCCATCTTTTTCATTTATCATCTGCCGACAGAGAAGTTGAGTAAAAGTTTTCTTGCTTGTAGAAACTGAGTATCAAGAAGTTCAGACTATCCAAAATCACAAACTACAGGTAAAAGAAATTCTTCATACGCTCTTGTAATTTTTAAAAAAGCATCTTTGTTTATTTAGTTTCACTTGTCCAATCGCTAGTGTTTTTCACATTCTGTTGACTTAAATATATTTTGTTTTGGATTTGAACTGATGACAATGTTTTATATTACACTGTGGAATAAGAATCAATGGTCCAGCTCAAATATAGCTATTATCCATGCATGCCTCCTGTTAACATTATCATGCTGTGAAATAAACTCCATGGATCCATGGTCTGGTTTCTTTGTTTATGAAATACGTCCTTACATCTGTAATTAGGCCAAAATCCTGAATTTATTTTTTCATAGTCCCCGATCATTTGTAAAGTTACACTGTAAATAAGATCAAGTAAATTTCTTAATATTATTTATCTTTATAAATGATCTAAAAACAATATTAGTAGCAAAATCCTTTGTTTATGGCCAACTCTACATTTTCTTTCTTTTCTCAATCCTGCTAATAAAGCATCAAGATTACAAACAGCTCACAATCACACTTGGCAGTTGTATCCTAAATCTTCAGGTTTCAGTTATAAATTTTGGTAATGCTCCTGTAGATTTGATAGTTAATGAGATGAGAACCCATGAAGATGTCAGCCTTTAACTCTCTAAGCCTTTCAATGAACAATAAGGTTAAGTTTAGGACTGAACTTGTGAATAACAATTGCAGATTTTCGACCTTCCATTTGGCAAACTGTATTATATTATCTTCTAAATTAGAGTAAAGAATGGAGGGATCCAACTGATAATATGTTGGGATAGTGCCTTGAGTCCCACATTGCTTGGAAGGGAGTTCAAGGGACTCTCCTCTAAATACCCTAGCAGTGTGGCGACCAAAACATAGCTAAAGTGGACTGTTATTAGACGTAATTGGGTTTTTGGGATAGTGTTAGAAGTTGGACCATTTTTCTCTTCTAAAAATCCCCTTTAAAATTCTCGTGGTTGGTTAGCTTTATTTGTGCGTTGTTTGGCTTTAATTTTGTGTTTGAGTTGGTGAGATTTTTTTTTTTCCAAATATATATTACCCAACCAAACGTTTTAAACGTTGATGAATCAAGTAAAAATATCATAAACTAGAGGGTAATTAGTATCTTCCGAAAAAACATAATTCATTTTTTTATTTCTCTGTGTAGCTTATCTACAAGATTTGACATATTTACAAAAATCACACTGTTAACCATCTGATATTTATATTATATGATAGTATGACCGTGCAATGTGCTTAGGATGCCAAATCGAAATCGATTCCTCCTGTTTAGCTCTTGTTTCTATTTGTCTTACTCGTATTTTAATAACGCAGGTTTAAAGTGATAATCCATTTGTTTAATTCCTTTCTTCAACAAACAGAAGTTATCATCATGGCTGTGGGAGAGCTCTTTCTCTCTGCTTTCCGCATGTTGTTTGACAAATTACATCCCCTGAGTTCTGCAGTTTGCAAGTCAAGGGTGTACGCTCAAAGCTGAAGAATGGGAGAAGAAGTTGAAGTTTATTGAGTGCTCTGCTCATGGATGCCGAGGAAAGCAACTGACGGACAGGGCTGTGAATATGTGCTGGACCGAGCTCCAGACTGTGGCTTATGATGTGGGGACATTCTGGATGAGTTTGCAACTGAAGCTTTAAGGCGAAGTGATGTCTAACACCATGCTAGCAGTACAGGAACGTACTTATCTCAGCTTGTTTCACTGGTCGACTCCAAGTGCTGTGAAGTTCACTTCTCAACATGAGGTCCAAGATAGTGTTTAACTAGCAGATTGGAAGAACTCTGCAGACAAAGAACTGAGCTTGGATTGGAAAAGATTTCGGGGGGGACATCAACTACTGCATGGAATAGACCATCCAGTACATCTGTGCAAATCGAGCCTGCTATTTTTGGGAGGGAGGGAAACAAAGCAAGATACTACAAATGGTGTTAAGTGGGGAATCAAGTGAAGCCAACTTTGCGTTACACCGATTGTGGTATGGGGGGGAATTGGTAAAACAACACTTGCTCGAGAGTCTACAAATGATGACAAGGTTATCGAGTTTCATCCAAGACATGGACGTTTGTCTCGGATGATTTGTGTTTGCTGCGTATCGTCTAGGCAATTCTTGATTCATCACTTCATCACCTTGTAGTCTAGAGAACTTAAATGAAGTGCAGGTTCAGTTGAAAAACAAAGTAGCTGGAAAAAAAATTCTTCCTTGTATTAGATGATCTTTGGAGCAGAGATTATGGCTTGTGGGAAACTCTTAAGTCTCCCTTCATGGCTGGGGCACCAGGAAGTAGGATAATTGTGACGACACGCAGCGTCGATGTACCTTTAACCATGGGACAAAGCGAATATTTTGAGTTGGAACTTCTTTCAAATGATGATTGTTGGGGCATATTCGAGAAGCATGTATCTGGGTGCAGAGTTGTTGTTTCAGGCCAGAATTTGAATTCAATTCGTGATAAAGTTGTTGAGAAGTGCGGAGGGTTACCGTTAGCAGCCAGGACTCTTGGGGGTCTTTTACGATCTAAGCAAAGATATGATGAGTGGGAAGATATATTGAACAGTAAATTATGGGATTTACCGTAAGAAAATGGCATTCTCTCTGTTTTGAGACTAAGCTACCATCATCTTCCTTCACATTTAAAAAGATGTTTTGTTTATTGTTCTATTTTTCCCAAGGATTATGAATTTATGGATAAGGAACTTATCCTATTATGGATGGCAGAAGGTCTTATTCAACAATCTAAAAACAAGCATATGGAAGACTTAGGTAGTGAGTATTTTCGTGATTTACTGTCGAGGTCAATATTTCAACGGTCAAGTATCAATGGTTCAAAATTTATAATGCATGACCTTGTCAATGATTTGGCTCAATGGATATCTAGAGAAACAAGTTTTAGATTGGAGGATGAATGCAGTCTCATGTCAATAAAAAGATTTGATAGAATTCGACATTCTTCTTACACATTTAGACGTTATGAAGTAAAAAAGAATTTTGAAGCTCTCTATAAAGTTGAGTCCTTGAGGACGTTGCTGAGAATATTCTTGCCATTATGGTACGAAACAACTTACGTTACTAAGACGGTTTTTTTGGATTTATTGCCAAAGCTCAAAAAACTGAGAGCACTATCTTTAACATACTACCATGTGATGGAACTACCCAACTCAATTGGAGATCTAAGACATCTAAGGTACATTAACCTTTCTGAAACTGGGATAAAATGTTTATCTGAGTCAACATGTTTACTGTTCAATTTACAAAGTTTGATGTTGAGAAATTGTTGCTGTCTTGAGAAGTTGCCTTCACACGTGGGAAATTTGATCAATCTATGCCATTTTGATATTAGAGGGTCAATATTAATAAGGGAGATACCATTGGGAGTGAAAAACTTAAAATGTTTGAAGACACTGTCAAATTTTATTGTTGGTAAAGGTACTGGATCTAGCTTGAAGGATTTGAAAAGCTTAAAGTTTCTTTGCGGAGAGCTCTGCATTTCACGTTTAGAGAATGCAGTGGATTGTCAAGACACAACAGAGATGAGATTGTGCGAGAAGGACTTAGAAGTGTTGGCACTAGAATGGAGTTCATCTAATCCCTCGCAAGATGAAGCAGTGAAAATTGTTCTTGACATTTTACAACCTCATGAAAATCTTAAAAATCTCACAATAAGAAATTATGGAGGCCAAAAACTTTCATCTTGGATAGGAGATCCATCATTCTCCACCATGGTGGATTTGGAATTGGATGGATGTGATAACTGCACAACCTTGCCTTCGCTAGCACTGATGGCTCACTTCGGAACCTGACAATCAGATTGATGGGAAAAATAAAAAAGATAGGTGGTGAGGTTTATGGAGAGCATTGCTCAAAGTCTTTTCAATCGTTGCAGACTCTTTGTTTGAGGATTGTTTTGAGGATTTGCAGGAGTGGGAGGATACGCTCACCGTATCTACAAGCCACTGACTGAGTGTGGTTGGCACAAAATTACCTCTCTTAGAAGACTCTCAATTTCGGGATTATCTTTTCCAGAGGAGGAGATCATAGAAATAAAGTTTCCCATCTCTCTAAACATCTGAGCATCGTTAGCTTCCCGAAATTGAAATACCTGTCTTCCAAAACTTTCCAATTCTTCACTCTTGAATCTTTGACTTCAGGGGTTGCCCAAATCTCAGATCCTTGCCCGACCTTCCATCCTCACTTTTGTACTATATATTATAATTGTCCTTTAATAGAAACAGTGCAAAAGGAATGAAGGACAAGAATGGTCCAAGATAGTTCACATCCCTCGCGTTGAGGTAAATAATAAAATCATCTACACTCTGGAAGAGGAAATGAGTGATCCGATACTAATTCCTTCCACCATTGTAATCAATTTAGGTACGTCAATTTTTGGCTCATAGAACAATTTTTGTATCCCTTAACCCTTTTAAACCTGAATCCAAATTCTATAACATGATTGGTAACCTCATTTTTGAGGGTTGGGCTGCTGAGTTTAGAGAATATTTTGCAAGGAGGGGACATTAGTTGTTATGCATATTGCAATCTGAATATCTTGCTGATCTACATCCTTAATTATATCACTTAGACAAACAGAAGTATGCTATCTTTCCTTGAAAATAATCATGTTATGTGACTTTCTTTATGCAGGTTCTGTGTAGCAGAAGTTCTCCTTGCTCTTAATGCCTCCATATACTTGGGATTGTTTACTGGAACCTTAAGCCAGAAAATGTTCTTGTATGGGAAGATGGACATATAATGCTCTCTGACTTTGGTCTTACCCTTCATTGTGCTGTCAGCTAACAGTAGTGAAGTCGTCAACACTCGGTCTGAAATTTATTCATTTGACATGCCTGCACCTAGCCCTCGTGTATCAAACCATCAGTCTTCACTACAACTTGTTTTTCTTCTCGATCTTTTGAAATCCAAGAAAGTTCAGAAACCAAAGAATGAAACCGGGACAGTTACCCCACTGCCAGAACTGATTGCTGAGCCAACAACACTCGCTCCATGTCGCTTGTGGGAACTCACGAGTACCTGGCACCTGAAAACTCAAAGGTGAGGGAATGCCGTGTGTTGATTGTTGGAATTTGGGATCTTTCTGTATGAGCTATTATGGTAAAACTCCCTTCAAGGGCTCCGAAAACAGGGCTGCCCTGTTTAATAGTCCAAATAATTTCTCTTTCACAGCTATAATTTTTGTTGTCTCTAACTTTCAATTTTAATTACAAATTTGGTAAACATTTTCATTTCTAATGGCGAAACTCTAGACATTGAGCACATATCAAAGTTCTACTTTAAAAAATTCAATTGGTTTGTGTTTGGTGGACAGGTGGCTTTTCTTCTAAAAAATCATAGAACTCCTTTCGGATGTGGAAGGCAATGATAATGCACCATGGTTTGTCAATAAAGTTGTGCTAGAGAATGAATTTTGGTGTAATATAGAGAGTTCTAGTAAGAAAAGTAATCAGAACTATTACTGCATGTAGTTAGATAATTTAGGTGGATTCAAGAAAACAACTGTGTTTATGACTTGAAAATTTCTATTGAAGGTTCTGTATTCCTTTGTTAATTTTCCAAGAGGTGTGCTGTTCAAATGTTGCAATTTAGTAGAGTTATGACAAATGTTGGTGAAGATTCTATTGAAGCCTTCAAAAGGTTATGATTTCTTCTTGTCATGGACCAAGTTATTCTAGTGTTATGATGGTCCTAATCTCACATCCTTACTACTTGTGACGTTTAATGATGAATGATGTCCTTTTCAGAAAACGCAGGGCGAAGGGAACGAAAGACGAGAGTTGTTGAAGATATTAGCCACAATATTCTTTGGATAAACATTGATCACAGTCGTCTAGAATGTATGATGATGCCCAGGTGATATTAAATATTTTTCTGTTAAAACAGAGCACCAGAAAACTTGTTGCACACAATGTGCCAAATAAAGACATTTATTACAATCTTGCTCAACCATTAAGAACAAAAATTCACAAACTGCAAGGATTCATTTCACCTTCCTTAACAAAGTTGTTGAATAATAGAATACTCTGAATCGACTGAAGGGATTTAGAGGTTACCAAAAGGTAGTCCACATGGTTTTACAAGGAACTAAAGCACCAAATAATTCTATTCGCATGCATGTCTGTCCAATGTCCAATGTTGAAGCACACCAAATAAAGCTCTAAATATTCTACCAAAACTGTGTTACATTATCTCAACATTTGTCTTGAAAAATTTCGGATTTTGTGTTGTAAAAACATTACATCAGTTCCGAAGGTCTACACAGTCTTCGTAATCTTCGTTATTTTGGTATAAAAATTGCCCAAGTCTTGTTTGTTACCGGAAGACGGCCTTCCTAATACTGTTTCAGAAGGGCTTATCAATAATTGTAGGAAGCTCAAAGCTCTATCTCTTCAATCGCTAGCCTTATATGAATGTCCAAATATGGCTTTCTCTCTGAACAAATGAACTCTGCACTTTACTAACCTTTCTTCATGAACTCAGCTTCCTGGAAAATAATGCTCTGGAATATACTGAAATAAAAACAGAGTACAAAATGGACTCATATAATTTAATAGATATTATGTTATAAATCACCACAACGACCACCACCACAAACACTCACCACTACCAGCCAACAAAACACTTAACACTACCTTTTTCAAAATCTCGTAATTTTTTCAAATAAATTCACAATGCCCGAGTGTGGAGGTTAGAAGTTAGAAGGAGGCATAGTTGCGGCTTGAAGGCTGAGCTTGGGTCAAGACGGGACGGGCTCGTTGCCGGAGACCTTCCACGGCGGACCCATGCTCTCTTGTCAAATCCGGTCATGGCTGCAGTGTTTCTTTAATTGGTAAAGAGAGAGGAGAGTGAAGAAGAAGAGAGAAAAAAACAAAAGAAAGAGGGTAAAAGAGAACGAGAGACGAAGGAGAGAGAGAAAAAAAATATACTTTAGTCACCAATTACCTACAAACCTAGTTAGTTGATTAATACCAAAATCACGTTGACCAATTATAACTACATACTCAAATTACCTAAATGCCCTTATCCTTGACTTTTTTGACCGTTTGGAAAGGGCGTATTTTCGGAAATGATTTTAGGGGGGTTCAAATATATTAATTTGCTCGCACCGATGGCAAAATTAGGATTGAAATTGGGTTGAGATTGGGGTGACCTGTATACTTGGTTTGTGTGAAATCCTCTTCTTCATTGTTCTTCTTCTGTATTGTCAATTGTTTGTAATGTGGGTTGAAGACATAATTGTTTCAAGTTGGGATCCTTGGTTAGCTTCTGTGCACCAAGTGTTCGATAAATTGCCTCAGTTGGATTTTTGTTACAAACTGAGGTTGAATATCCAAAATCTACAACTCACTGGCAGTGTGAGGCTTTCACAAACTCACCTCTCTTACAACACTCAGGACTAGTAAATACCCAAATGCTGCTCTTTTCCAGGGGAAGAGATGAAGTTGCCAACTTCTCCAACTTCTTGAAAATTGAAAGCTTCACAGAATTGAAATACCTATCTCCCAGGTTTTCCAAAATCTCACCTCTCTTGAAGGTTCGTCAATCTATGGTTGCCCAAATCTTAAACTTACCAGACCTTCCATCTGGCTTCTGCGACTATATATTGGACGTTCTCCTTTGCTGAAACAACGATGCAAAAGGAATGAAGGGAGGAGTATTAAGATGGATTGGAGTTCACTTAGAAACTGTGGAAATGGCTGGATCGGTCAATCACCTCACTTCATCTTATGGGCTATTCAGGTCAGTCAATCTCTGGAACCAACACCATTAGCTTTTATCAAGACCATTTAAATTGTATAGAACAGAGATCTAATTAATAATATGTGGCTCCTGTAGGAACCAACTGAAAAGTATGAACTCTGGGATGCAATATGCCAACATGTCAATGGCAATGGTAAGCTTTACTATTTGGCGTGTTAAGACAATTGAATCTCACTGTTGATTTATTGAAGTCTTTTTTTTTCTCAGCTAATAGCAGAGCTCACCCCATGGACATAAAACTAAATTAAATTTTTGCAAGGCTACTTTTCATTCATCTTGCCAATCAATAATGTAAGAAATGTCAATTTTATTCTATTCAGGCTCACTTGTTGATCATCAAATTAGCTTCGGCTTGGAATCTGATGTTCTCACATCAATTTGAAAATAGCATCTCATTTTGCATTTATGTTTCTTTTGTTTGTTTAAGGTATTTATTTATATTCATTTCGGTGGAAGCCAGTGGACTATTTGAAACTCTGGCTTGAAGTAAAACATTTCTTTGTGCCATTGATTCTTCTTAACATTTCAATGAGTCAAATTCTGATGTTTTGCAATTTTTGAGATTTATAATTCATAGATCTAAGCTTTTTTTTATACTATGAACACCAAATTTGGGTTCTTTTTGTGATGATAACTCATGTTGATGATTGGACTTAAAAAAAAAGCCGTGATTGCAGAGTAATATCTTGTTTCTTCTTATGCCTTTTCATTCAACCAATGGCCTGAACTCTTTGGCATTGAACTGATACCGAGGTTTTGTTAAAACAAGGAGCTCAATTTAGAGTTGTAAGGAAATGGTACACTATGCTTTGTGGAGCTCCAGCTGATTTTAGCCCAATACAGGCACAAGCAACAGAGACTATGCTTGGAGAACAAATTTTTAGAGTTATTTAGTGAGTTCGAATCCAAAAGTCATGTGTCACAAGTGTATTCAGAACAACTATTATCATATTTACAATTCGTGGCTAAGATGTGGTGCAGAAATGTTGGGATCTTGGTTGCAAAAGAGGTCTCAAAATGTTGATTTTAAATTAAAAAAACTTTCACTTAATCATCGTTTGCTACATAAAATTGTGAGAAAAAGTTTGTATAAAAAGATTGTAAGTGTAGTATTATGCAGTGGATTGTCAAGAACAACAGAGATGATGTTGTGCGAGAAGGCTTAGAAGTGTTGGCAATAGAATGGAGTTCATCTAATCCCTCGCAAGATGAAGCAGTGAAAATTGTTCTTGACATTTTACAACCTCATGAAAATCTTAAAAATCTCACAATAAGAAATTATGGAGGCCAAAAACTTTCGTCTTGGATAGGAGATCCATCATTCTCCACCATGGTGGATTTGGAATTGGATGGATGTGAAAACTGCACAACCTTGCCTTCGCTAGCACTGATGGGCTCACTTCGGAACCTGACAATCAGATTGATGGGAAAAATAAAAAAGATAGGTGGTGAGGTTTATGGAGAGGATTGCTCAAAGTCTTTTCAATCGTTGCAGACTCTTTGTTTTGAGGATTTGCAGGAGTGGGAGTATTGGGACCCTGTAGATAATGACCATGTCAAAAGATACCCTCGTCTCCATAAGCTTTCAATTTCTCAATGTCCTAAACTCTCTGGAAGATTACCTAATCATCTTCCTTTGTTGGGTAATCTTGTGATTGATGAGTGTGAGCAGTTAGTGGTTTCATTTTCAAGCCTTCCAATGCTCAGATCATTAGAAATAAATAGATGCAAAGGCATGGTTTGTTGTAGCCCAGTTGATTCAGAGGCGCTAAACTCCATGAGTATAGGTGGAGAATCAAACTTTCCAGTGTTTAGAAGTTGGTCAAGGGAGGGATTTCAGAAACTAGAACATCTGTCGATTGTTGGCTGTGAAGAGCTCATACATTTATGGCCAAATAAGATTTGTCCAGAGAATGCACCACAAGAGTTGAGTTGCTTCACCTCCCTTCAAGAGCTGCATTTAAAAGAACTCCGGAATCTTGTTTCGTTTCCAGATGGGTTACTTTCAATCTTGAGCAGAGTTACTATCAGCCAATGTGACGCCCTAACATCCTTGCACGAGGGGTTGAAGCATAGCCATGCACATCTCAAGTTCTTAATGGTTTATGATTGTCCTTCTCTAACATTCATTGTGAGAGGCCGTTTACCTACATCTCTAAAAGAGCTTTCTATTTTTAGATGTGAAAATTTGGTGTGCGTTTTGGATGATAGAGAAGATATTTCTACGTCTTCTCCATCTTCTTCGTATTCATTGGTACATGGTGACGACGTGGAGAATACTAGCACATCTCTTCTCTACAAATTAAGCATACAGGAATGCCATTCTCTGACGCGTTTATCCTCAACAGACCAGTTACCTTCAACACTCACGGAGCTTTCTCTTTCAAACTGTTCAAGTCTCAGAACCTTGGGACAGTTATCAAAGGGACTTGTGTCCCTTTTTATTAGCAGCTGCCCAAAGCTAGAGTCACTAGTGTCTGGGAGTTTTGACTGTAACATGCCTATTGAGATTCTTTCTATCCAGGGATGTGAAAACCTTAAATCCATGCCGGAGGGCTTACACACTCTTTGCAAACTAAGTTTTCTGAATATCAGTTATTGCCCAAGTTTTGTTTCGTTTCCAAAAGATGGGTTTCCTGACACTGATTTAGAAGTATATATCTTTGGGTGTGAGAAACTACAAGCCCTACCTAGCCGCATACACACCCTCAAATCTCTTCAAAAGCTATCCTTATTGCAATGTCCTAATATCGAATCCATTACAGCAGAAGATTTCCCCTCCAACCTAAAATCACTTACACTTCCTCTCAGTATCTACAAGCCACTGACTGAGTGTGGTTGGCACAAACTTACCTCTCTTATATGACTCTCAATTTCGGGATTATCTTTTCCAGAGGAGGAGATCATAGAAATAAAGTTTCCCATCTCTCTAATACATCTGAGCATCGTTAGCTTCCCGAAATTGAAATACCTGTCTTCCAAAACTTTCCAAGTTCTTACACCTCTTGAATCTTTGACTTTCAGTGGTTGCCCAAATCTCAGATCCTTGCCAGACCTTCCATCCTCACTTTTGTCACTATATATTTATAATTGTCCTTTAATAGAAAAACAGTGCAAAAGGAATGAAGGACAAGAATGGTCCAAGATAGTTCACATCCCTCGCGTTGAGGTAAATAATAAACTCATCTACACTCTGGAAGAGGAAATGAGCTGAATCCGATACTAATTCCTTCCACCATTGTAATCAATTTAGGTACGTCAATTTTTGGCTCATAGAACAATTTTTGTATCCCTTAACCCTTTTAAACCTGAATCCAAATTCTATAACATGATTTGGTAACCCTAATTTTTGAGGGTTTTGGTGCCTGAGTTTAGAGAATATTTTGCAAGGAAGTGGGGACATTAGTTGTTACATGCATATTGCAATCTGAATATCTTGCTGATCTACATCCTTAATCTATATCACTTAGACAAACAGAAGTATGCTATCTTTCCTTGAAAATAAATCATGTTATTATGTGACTTTCTTTATGCAGGTTCTGTGTAGCAGAAGTTCTCCTTGCTCTTTAATGCCTCCATATACTTGGGATTGTTTACTGGAACCTTAAGCCAGAAAATGTTCTTGTATGGGAAGATGGACATATAATGCTCTCTGACTTTGGTCTTACCCTTCATTGTGCTGTCAGCCTAACAGTAGTGAAGTCGTCAACACTCGGGTCTGAAATTTATTCATTTGACATGCCTGCACCTAGCCCTCGTGTATCAAACCATCATGTCTTCCCACTACAACTTGTTTTTCTCCTCAATCCTTTTGAAAATCCAAGAAAGTTCATAAACCAAAGAATGAAACTGGGAACAGTTACCCCACTGCCAGAACTGATTGCTGAGCCAACCAACAGTCGCTCCATGTCGCTTGTGGGAACTCACGAGTACCTGGCGCCTGAAACCATCAAAGGTGAAGGGAATGCGGTGCTGTTGATTGGTGGAATTTTGGGATCTTTCTGTATAAGCTATTATTTGGTAAAACTCCCTTCAAGGGCTCCGAAAACAGGGCTACCCTGTTTAATAGTCCAAATAATTTCTCTTTCACAGCTATAATTTTTGTTGTCTCTGACTTTCAATTTTAATTACAAATTTGGTAAACATTTTCATTTCTAATGCTGGCCGAAACTCTAGACATTGAGCACATATCAAAGTTCAACTTTAAAAAATTCAATTGGTTTGTGTTTGGTGGACATGTGGCTTTTCTTCTAATAAATCATAGAACTCCTTTCGGATGTTGAAGGCAATGATAATGCACCATGGTTTGCTCAATAAAGTCTGTGCTTGAAGAATGAATTTTTGGTGTAATATAGAGAGTTCTTAGTAAGAAAAGTAATCAGAACTATTACTGCATTGTAGTTAGATAATTTAGGTGGATTCAAGAAACCAACTGTGTTTATGACTTGAAAATTTCTTTATTGAAGGTTTCTGCTATTCCTTTTTTAATTTTCCAAGAGGTGCTGCTGTTCAAATGTTGCAATTTAGTAGAGTTATGACAAATGTTGGTGAAGATTCTATTGAAGCCTTCAAAAGGTTATGATTTCTTCTTGTCATGAGACCAAGTTATTCTAGTGTTATGATGGTCCTAATCTCACATCCTTTACTACTTGTGCAGTTTAATATGAATGATTGTCCTTTTTCAGAAAACGCAGGGCGAAGGGAATGAAAGACGAGAGTTGTCGAAGATATATAGCCACAATATTCCTTGGTTTTACAAGGAACTAAAGCACCAAATAATTCTATTTGCATGCATTGTCTGTCCAATGTCCAATGTTGAAGCACACCAAATAAACAAAACTGTGTTACATTATCTCAACATTTGTCTTGAGAAATTTCGGATTTTGTGTTGTAAAAACATTACATCAGTTACCGAAGGTCTACACACTCTTCGTAATCTTCGTTATTTTGGTATAAAAAATTGCCCAAGTCTTGTTTGTTTACCGGAAGACGGCCTTCCTAATACTGTTTCAGAAGTGCTTATCAATAATTGTAGGAAGCTCAAAGCTCTTATCTCTTCAATGCCTAGCCTTATATGAATGTCCAAATATGGCTTTCTCTCCTGAACAAATTGAACTCTGCACTTTACTAACCTCTTGTTCATGAACTCAGCTTCCTGGAAATTAATGCTCCACTGGAATATACTGAAATAACAACAGAGTACAAAATGGACTCATATGATATTATGTTATAAAACACCACAACGACAACCACCACAAACACTCACCACTACAACCCCAAACACCCAACACTACCTGCAAAAAAACACCCAACACTGATTTAACTTTCACATGGAATAAAATCAACAAATAAATCTAAAAAGGTGAACAAATCATTTTCAAAATCTCTTAATTTTTTCATATAAAATTCACAATGCCCGAGTGTGGAGGCTTAGAAGTTAGAAGAGAGGCATAGTTACGGCTTGAAGGCTTGAGCTTGGGTCAAGACGTGACGGGTTGCCGTTCGCCGGCGACCTTCCACGGCGGCGACCCATGCTCATCCTTGCTCAAATCCGGTCATGGCTGCAGTGTTTTGTTTAATTGGTAAAGAGAGAGGGAAGTGAAGAAAGAGAAGAAAAAAAACAAAAGAAAGAGGGGAAAAAGAGAGAGAGACGAAGAAGGAGAAGAGAAAAAAATATACATACATATACTTTAGTCACATAATTACCTAAAAACCCTTAGTTAGTTGATAATTACCAAAAACACTTTGACCAATTAGGCCTACACACTCAAATTACCTAAATGCCCTTTATCCTTTGACTTTTTTGACCTTTTGGAAAGGGCGTGCTCACGGCAAGTGATTTTTAGGGGGTTCTAATGATACATTAGAAAAATAATGGGGACATTTAAATTTAAAACAAATGGGACCAGTCAAATTAAACTTTATTTATTAAAATATATTGTAAGTGCAGTAAAAATTACAAATGAGTTGAGAAAAAGATGGGAATGTGCTCTTGTCTCATATAACTCCCAAAAATGTTTAAGACAATATTATGTACTTGTGTTCTGTTTTCTCTCTTCAAATGGTAGATTATAATCATTGTTTGTTGATGTCGGTATACTGGCCTGAACCACGTAACTCTAATGTATAGTTTTGAGTTCTGATTTTACCGAATTTCATTTTATTTTGAAGGAATTGGTTAATTTGTATAAGGAAAGATGGACAAAATTTATATATGTATTGCTTCTTGAAAGTGAGTGTAAAACAATATTTATAAGTTGATCAATTTTTTCTTCACTTACCCTTTTTCTCTTGAGTTTTGTTAAACTAATTAATCAAACACGAATCGAATTATTGATTAGATTATCATTCAATTTTCTTTTGTGAAATTTCATGGAGGGTGGGCGGTGGATTATGTAGGTCAGTACAATAACTTGAGGTTGGTGCTTGGAAATTCTCTAAACCAAACACACTATGGACCACTATGAAGAAGCAGCCAAAGATTTTTGGTGTGTATAATTTAATTTGGAGTTGAATTATTGAAATGGTGGAGCCAACGCCAAAGAATATGGACCACTATGAAGAAGCAGCCAAAGATTTTAGGAGCGTAAAATTTAATTTAATTTGGAGCACTTGACTCTTGGATGTCCATTTTCCATTTTAATTATTCATAGTGAAGCGTTAAGAGAAAAGGAAGTNGAGTTATGGGAATGTTGGTGAAGATTCTATTGAAGACTTCAAAAGGTTATGATTTCTTCTTGTCATGAGACCAAGATATTCTAGTGTTATGATGGTCCTAATCTCACATCCTTTACTACTTGTGCAGTTTAATAGGAATGATTGTCATTCGTAGAAAACACAGGGCGAAGGGAATGAAAGACGAGAGTTGTCGAAGATGTATAGCCACAGTATTCCTTGCATTAAAATTGATCACAAGTTCGTCTACCATCCCTACGAGGAAGAATGATCTTCGATTAGATTCAATCCTTTAATTAAGACATTCCATCCTTATGCTCTTTTCAGGTCTGTCAAATTCTTGCACATAAACGGTACCATTAGTTACAATCACAATTTATCAAATGTAGTGTTAATTTTGTCACATTTGCAGGAAGCAACCAACTCTGGGATACAATATGCAACATTGTAGTGGCAGTAGTAAGCTCTATCATAAGGCACCTTAAGATAATTGAAAGACATTTATTTTCATCTGTTTCATAAGTACCTAAACTTGTTATAGCAAGTTTCCTTTGATAAACATTTACTATAGGTTCCTTTTCAGATGATCAATTCATGGTACTGATGAGTGGAATATAAGGAAGCTGTGACAGCCGAGAGGTAAATTTTTTTTTCCGTAGAAGTCTTGGTGCATTTCCGAAAATATTGCATAGATTCATTTTCATTGTAGATTCATTGTCCGAGCTTGGCCTTTGTAGCATCAATCGCTGTTGGTCTAATGTCATTGAAGCTCCACCAAGAAGAGCGCTTCAGCTTCTTCCATGATGCAAATCAGCCCCTTGTGTTTCATTAGCGGCATGGGAAAGAGGAAGAGTAGCGCTTCGTTGTCTTCCATGATGCGATGATGGATAGGATGAACTCAAAATCAGCAAGTCCTTTTTATAGAAGCCCGATCAACTGTCAAGATATTATTCGCTTTGGACACAATGCGTACTAAGAGTTTAGGAGCTCACAGACTATTTAACAAGTCTTCACCTTTCTTTCCCAAGAGACGTGGGATATCACATTCTGCTGCTTGATGTGCAATGATACTACGAAGACTATGCTTGAAGGATGAATATCTGGAGTTATTTACAACTTCAATTGTTGTTGAATAGAATTCATTGAAAGTTTTTGCTGCTGTCTTCATAGGCTTTTACTTTCTGCACTTCTTCCAGAATCAGACTTAAGAACATTTTGGTTGTACAAATTATAGATTTACATGATTTTGGATTTTTTTTTCCGAAGAGTAAGGCTCATTATGTCTCTTATCAGGGTGTAACCTTTTCTTTAATCAATGAAATTTTGTCATATTGTCGAGGTTGCTTCAAAAAGAGAAAATGATGAAAAAAAGAAATAATTGTTTCATTCAGAAATTTTACACAACACAATTAAGAGAAAGGGTTAATAAAGCTTTTCCTTTCAGCCCTCTTTATGTTTATTTTAGTCCCTCTTAATTTATTTTATTGTAATTACACCACTGAAATTATAATAAAAAAGAAATACTTGTTGCTATACCTTTTGCTTATATTAGCAAATTTTTAGAATTATTATCTCATTTTTTTCTGTAATAAAGTAACACTTTTATTACTGCAAACAACCAAGAAAAAATTTCAGTATTCCAAGTAAAATTCTCCATAATTTATGGTATTCAAAATAAAAATATTACTAGAATAACACATACTAAAATCATGTATTTTTAAGATTGAACTAACAATATTGTGAACATTCTTTTATATCTTTCTTATTGATAAGGGCATGTTTTAAAATTGATCTTAAGTGTTAAAACTAACAATATAGCTGTCATCTTATTTGACGATCTCCCAGCTTCAACCAACCCAGTAAGTTGGTCAATTTCTGCAGCCCCCTAAGTTGGAAATTTAGAATTTTGGGACAAAGATTATATCCTTTCACTCTCACATTCAAACATAGGGGTTTTAAATATTAATTCTAAAACAATATATATATCACTCATTTTACCCTTACACAGGTTAACATCTATTAGAATCAAGAGGTTTATCATAATAGTTTAAACTGTAAGATTTAAACATTAGACCCGAACTCTCATGTTAATATTTATTAGAATCAAAGGATCTATTCTAATGGTTTATATTGTAGTATGTAAACGTTAGACTTGAACTTGTGATAAATACACGTAGTTAAATCGAATGGTATCATGGTCATCATCCAAATAGGACCTACAAATATTGTTTGGTAATGGAAACTTTATTGATTCTCTCATAACAATTACATGTAATTTATTCCTTTTGTCATGGAAATTGCACATCTCAGGTTCCAAAGGCACATTGGCTCAACTCATGTGATTTTACATTGTAAAAGAATATTTATTTTTATAAAGTATTTGGGAAGATATATTGAACAGTAAATTATGGGATTTACCTGAAGAAAATGGCATTTCTCTGTTTTGAGACTAAGCTACCATCATCTTCCTTCGCAATTAAAAAGGGTTTTGCTTACTTGGCTATTTTCCCCAAGGATTATGAATTTAGGATAAGGAACTTATCCTATATGGATGGAGAAGGTCTTATTCAACAATCTAAAACAAGCATCTGGAAGACTTAGGTCGTGAGTATTTTTGTGATTTATTGTCGAGGTCAATATTCAACGGTCAAGTACAATGGTTCAAAATTATAAGCATGACCTTGTCAATGATTGCTCAATGGATATTGGAGACACAAGTTTTAGATTGGAGGATGAATGCAGTCTCATGTCAATAAAAGGATTTGATAGAATTCGACATTCTTCTTACACATTTAAATGTTATGAAGTAAAAAAGGATTTTGAAGCTCTCTATAAGTTGAGTCCTTGAGGACGTTGCTGAGATATCTTCCACATCAACGTACAAAAACACTTACGTTAAAAAGACAGTTTTTTTTTGGATTTATTGCCAAAGCTCAAAAAACTGAGGAGCACTATCTTTAACAAAGTACCATGTGATGGAACTATCCAGCCATTGGAGATCTAAACAATCTAAGGTATATTAACCTTTCTGAAACTCAGAAAAATGTTACCTGAGTCAACATGTTTACTGTTCAATTTACAAAGTTTGATGTTGAGACAATGTTACTGTCTTGAGAAGTTGCCTTCACATGGGAAATTTGATCAACCTACGCCATTTTGATATTAGAGGGTCAATATTAATAAGGGAGATGCCATTGGGAGTGAAAAAGTTAAAATGTTTGAAGACACTGTCAAATTTTATTGTTGGTGAAGGTATTGGATCTAGCTCGAAGGATTGAAAAGCTTAAAGTTTCTTTGCGGAGAGCTCTGCATTCACGTTTAGAAATGCAGTGGATTGTCAAGACACAACAGAGATGATATTGTGCGAGAAGAAGGACTTAGAAGCGTTGGTACTAGAATGGAGTTCATCTACCCTCGAAGATGAAGCAGTGAAAATTGTTCTTGACATTTTACAACCTACGAAAATTAAAAGCTCACAATAAGAATTATGGCGGCCAAAAATTTCATATTGATGGATAGGACATCCATCATTCTCAACATGGTGGATTTGAAATTGGGTGGATGTGAAAACTGAAAACCTTGCCTTCGCTAGCACTGATGGGCTCACTTCAGAACCTGACAATCAGATTGATGGGAAAAATAAAAAAAATAGGTGGTGAGGTTTATGGGAGGGTTGCTCAAAGTCTTTTCAATCGTTGCAGACTCTTGTTTTGAGAAGTTGCAAGAGTGGGAGCATTGGGGCCCGTAGAAAATGACCAGTCGAAAGATTCCCTCGTCTCAAAAGCTTTCAATTTCTCAATGTCCTAACTCTTTGGAAGATTAACTAATCATCTCCCTTTGTTGGATAATCTTGTGTAAATGGGTGTGAGCAGTTAGTGGTTTCATTTTCAAGCTTCCAATGCTCAGATCATTAGAAGTAGATAGATGCAAAGGCATGGTTTGTTGTAGCCAGTTGATTCAGAGGCGCTAAACTCCATGAGTACAGGTGGAGAATCAAACTTCCAGTGTTTAGAAGTTGGTCAAGGGAGGGATTTCAGAAACTAGAAAGTCTGTCAATTGTTGGCTGGGAAGAGCTCATACATTTTGGCAAAAAGATTTGTCCAGAGAATGCACCACAAGAGTTGAGTGCTTCATCCCTTCAAGAGCTGCATTTAAAAAAGCTCCGGATCTTGTTTCATTTCCAGATGGGTTACTTTCAATTGAGCAGAGTTATATAGCCAATGTAACGCCCTAACATCCTTGCACGAGGGGTTGAAGCACAGCAATGCACGTCTCAAGTACTTAGAGGTTGATGACTGTCTTTCTCTAACATTCATTGTGAGAGGCCGTTTGCCTTCATCTCTAAATACGCTTGCTATTAATAGATGTGAAAACTTGATGTGCGTTTTGGATGATAGAGAAGATATTTGTACTTCTTCTCCATCTTCTTCTATTCACTGGTACACAGGGACGGCGTGGACAACACCAGCACATCTCTTCTTATGAATTAATCATATATGACTGCCATTCTTTGACGATTTATCGTCAACAGACCAGTTACCTTAACACTCGCGAGGCTTGATATTCGAAACTGTTCAAGTCTCGGAACCTTGGGACAGTTATCTAAGGGACTTGTGTCTTTTCGTATTGACGAGTGCCAAAGTAGAGTCCAGCTGCACTGGCAGCAGGAGTTTTGACTGTAACATGCCCATTGAGAATCTTTCTATCAAGGTATGTAAAACCTTAACCATTCCGGAGGGCTTCCACACTCTTTGCAAAACTGCGTATGCTTATCAGTAGGTGCCAAGTCTTGTTTGTTTCCAAAAGATGGGTTTCCTGACACTGTTAGTAGAGTAGAGATCTATGGGTGTGAGAAACTACAAGCCCTAACTCGCCGCATGCACACCTCAAATCTTTCAAAAGCTATCTATTGGAATGTCAATATCGAATCCATACAGCAGAAGATTTCCCCCCCAACCTAAAATCACTTAACTTCCTCTAGTATCTACAAGCCACTGACTGTGTGGTTGGCACAAACTTACCCTTTAGAAGACTCTCAATTTCGGGATTATCTTTTCCAGAGGAGGAGATCATAGAAATAAAGTTTCCATCTCTCTAATACATCGAGCATCGTTAGCTTCCGGAATTGAAAAAACTATTTCCAAAACTTTCCAAATTCTACATCTCTTGAATCTTTGAGTTTCAGCGTTGCCCAAACCTCACATCCTTGCAGATCTTCCATCCTCACTTTGTGCGCTACATTTATGATTGTCCTTTATTAAAAAAACAGTGCAAAAGGAATGAAGGACAAGAAGGTCCAAGATAGTCACATCTTGCATTAAGGTAACCCCTAAATTCGGCTTAACTCGGAAGATTTCTTTAACATTGTAATCAATTTAGGAGTCAATTTGGCTCATAGAACAATTGTTATTATGAGAGAATTTAGAGTTTTACAAAACAGAGTACGAATTAACAATTTTGTCATTTCATGCAGGGGGTAGAAACTGATCAGTGTCACCTCTGGATGCTACATGCCGCCATTGCAATGGCAAAGGTAAGCTTTACCTATGGTTTCTAAGACATTTTAAGTCACACTTCTGACTAATTAAAATTAATGAGAGAATTGGTTTAAGTATATTCATTTTGTTCATTTCTAGTAGTACCCTAAGCTCTTTAAGCACGTCGTTTGAGCCAAGCACAAAACGCTGTCGTTTTGTTCATTGAACTCCAGTTAATCTCAGCCATTCGATTAAACATGATCCGATGGGTCAAACATTCAGGTCAACGATATAAAAGGGGCTGTTAGTCTTGGTCAGTGGGCGTTTTAGTCTTCTGTTTTCTCTCTGTAAAGGCACGAAAATAGCCTGGGTCAACATGATTAATTTTTTTTTTTTTTCATTGTTTCTCTTTTGTTTCTTTGAGTGTTCTTCTTTATTGATTTAATTATTTTTCAGAGGGACTAGAGTACCGCTTCCTTTCAGAATATGAAGATCAAGGACTTGCTACAATTAACTGCTTCTTCGCCTCATTTGATTCTTTGAAAGTTTGTAAGGTAATCGAAAGGAATTTGTGGAATAACTCAAACTCTTGATATTTTGTAACTTTTTATACATAATATCACAGATACTGAAGTTTCTTTTATACATAATATAAAGTCACAAAGTTGCAATGTCTATCTAGTTATTGACATCTGTGTTAGTTTGGGGCATGCTGTCGGCAATTTAAGGGGCATGCTGTCGGCAATTTTGGAGGGTTTTGGTGCATGAGTTTAGAGAATATATTGCAATTGAATATCTTGCTGATCTACATCTTAATCTACATCACTTAGACAAACAGAAGTATGCCATCTTTCCTTGAAAATAAATCATGTTATATGTGACTTTCTTTATGCAGGTTCTGTGTAGCAGAAGTTCTCTGTCTGATACTCCCATATACTTGGGATTGTTACTGGAACCTTAAGCCAGAAAATGTTCTTGTAAGGAAGATGGACATATAATGCTCTTGACTTTGGTCTTTCCCTTCGTTGTGCTGTCAGCCTAACAGTAGTGAAGTCGTCAACACTCAGGTCTGAAACCCTGAAAAGAATCCGGTTTATTGCATTCGACATGCCTGCATCAAGCCCTATGTATCCAACCGTCATGTATTGTCCCTACAACTTGTTTTCCTCGATCCTTTTGAAAATCCAAGAAAGTTCAGAAACCAAAGATGAAACCGGGAAACAAGTTACCCCACTGCCAGAACTTATCGCTGAGCCAACCAACGCTCCAGTCGTTTGTGGAACTCACGAGTACCTGGCGCCTGAAACTATCGAAGGTGAAGGGCATGGAAACGCTGTTGATTGGTGGAGTTTTGGGATCTTCTGTATGAGCTATTATTGGTAAAACTCCCTTAAGGGCTCCGAAAACACGGGCTACCCTGTTAATAGCCAAATCATTCTGTTTCACAGCTATAATTTTTGTTGTCTCTAACTTTCAATTAATCACAAATTTGGTAAACATTTTCATTTCTAAGCTGGCTGAAACGCTAGAAGTTGAGCAGATATCAATGTTTTACTTGAAAAATTCAATGGTTTGTGTTGGTGGACAGGTAGCTTTTCTTCTAATAAATCATAGAATACGATGGATGTGGAAGCATGATGCACATGGTTTGCGCAACAAAGTCTCTGCTTGAAGAATGAATTTTTGGTGTAAGTTACAGAGTTCTCAGTAAGAAAAGTATCAGAACTATTTCCCTTGTAGTTGATAGTTTAGTTGGTTCAAGAAACCAACTGTTTTTATGACTTGAAATTTTCTTGTGAAGGTTTCTGCTATTCCTTTGTTAATTTTCCAGAGGTGCTGGTGTTCAAGTTGCAAATTCGGGGTTATGCGCGACATCACACAGTTAGAGAGTCGCAGCCTTCTATTAGAAACGGCCCTCAAAACCGGTTATGCCACCCAGTTTTCGCTCATGAGCAACCCGCCCATCATTCTCAGAGTTACTGACTAGGCTCGGCAACCACAAGCCTTTACCTACATTCGTGCAGTTTCACATCGGACATGCACTCCGTCCCTGACCTAGACTAAACACCACAGGGCGCAACCCGACCGCGCAATGAAAACGCCACGCAGAGTCTGTCACCGCACCCACCCGATGCCGAAGCACAGTATGACCCATTCACACCCTCTCACAAAACTTCGCCCATCAACCACCCACACCGTTGCCCGCTCAAAGCTGAAGAAGTGGGAGAAGAAGTTGAAGTTTATTGATGCTCTGCTCATGGATGCCGAGGAGAAGCAACTGACGGACAGGGCTGTGAAAATGTGGCTGGACGAGCTCCAGGACTTGGCTTATGATGTGGAGGACATTCTGGATGAGTTTGCAACTGAAGCTTTAAGGCGAAAGGTGATGTCTGAACACCATGCTAGCAGTAGCAAGGAAAGTAGCTTTATCTCAGCTTGTTTCACTGGTCAGACTCCAAGTGCTGTGAAGTTCACTTTCAACATGAGGTCCAAGATAGGTGTTATTACTAGCAGATTGGAAGAACTCTGCAGACAAAGAACTGAGCTTGGATTGGAAAAGATTTCGGGGGGGACATCAACTACTGCATGGAATAGACCATCCAGTACATCTGTGCAAATCGAGCCTGCTATTTTTGGGAGGGAGGAAGACAAAGCCAAGATACTACAAATGGTGTTAAGTGGGGAACCAAGTGAAGCCAACTTTTGCGTTACACCGATTGTTGGTATGGGGGGAATTGGTAAAACAACACTTGCTCGAGAGGTCTACAATGATGACAAGGTTATCGAAGTTTTCAATCCAAGAGCATGGACGTGTGTCTCGGATGATTTTGATGTTCTGCGTATCTCTAAGGCAATTCTTGAGTCAATCACTTCATCATCTTGTAGTCTACAGAACTTAAATGAAGTGCAGGTTCAGTTGAAAAACAAAGTAGCCGGAAAAAAATTCTTCCTTGTATTAGATGATGTTTGGAGCAGAGATTATGGCTTGTGGGAAACTCTTAAGTCTCCCTTCATGGCTGGGGCACCAGGAAGTAGGATAATTGTGACGACACGCAGTGTCCATGTAGCTTTAACCATGGGACAAAGTGAATATTTTGAGTTGAAACTTCTTTCAAACGATGATTGTTGGGGCATATTCGAGAAGCATGTATCTGGGTGCAGAGTTGTTTCACGCCAGAATTTGAATTCAATTCGTGATAAAGTTGTTGAGAAGTGCAGAGAGTTACCATTAGCAGCCAGAACTCTTGGGGGTCTTTTACGATCTAAGCAAAGATATGATGAGTGGGANGGCTAAATCAGATGGTATCACAATCATCGTCCAAAATTTTCTTCATTATTTGTTTATAAGAAATTTTTTCTTAAATAAATATATAATTAGTGATGTAATTAATATTTAATAATTGATAAAGACTATTCCAAGTGCTTTATTTAAGTCAACATTAGTGTTGTTTTATTTGTAGCCATAGAAATATATTCCTCTTTATAATATTCTCAATCGGAAAAATAATATCTTTTAATAAAATAAAAAAGTAAACGCACTGACATGAAAGTGCTCTATGTGAATGTGACCACCCATAACTTGACCCACCTAAATCCTATGGGCACATAAATGCATTAATCAGACAACATCAATGTTGCTAACATAAATATTAAAAAACTCAAAAATTATTAAAATAATTAAAATTTTAAAACAATAAGATATCGTGTATTATTTATTATTTCAATATATTCACACACATACTAATGATGTTTTATTTATTATATATAAACTATAAATATATTATTGAAAATCAAATCGTGATATTATCAATAAACTCTTCGTATACTCACTATTTTAAAAAAAAAAAAAAATTATCTTTATTTTAACATTTTGATGTATCAAAAGTTGTATTTTTGTTATTTTTTGTTTACTTGTTATGTGTCAAAATTAAGACAACTCTTTTAGAAAATATTAACACTTTGAAATTGTAAAGAAGGAAGTGGATGGATATAGGTGATACGATCGGATGTAGAATGGTGGTGAATCGATCCACCAATCAACTTGAGACGTGAACAGATATAAATTGTGATGGGTAAAAAGTATCAAGAATCTCTTTGATGTAGACATATAATAATTGTGGAATATCTTTAAAATTAATGGAAACTTTTTAGTTTTTGCATCACATGATCTAATAATTCAGAAATGGAGTTATTGCACAAAAAAAAAAAAAAAAAAAAGTGTGGACCGCTAGGAAGAAAAAGACAAGACATCAAAAAAGCTTTTAGCTCTCTTCATTTGATTTGAGGTTGAATTATTGCAATGGTGGAGCCAAGACTTTAAAACCAAAGTTGCAGACAGCTGGACTCTCCGCTTTATGAGTACACTGTCCATCTTTCATAATGAACACTTGACTCTTGGATATCCATTTTCCTTTCATTTTCGGAGTCTCTTTCTTCTTCTTCTTCTCTATATCTATTCTCCTAATTTCTTATCACAAATTCACCTTATACTGTTAAGACAACTCGAACACCAATTTCCATCTCTATCTTCATTTGTTAACTCTCCCTTATACTATTATCCATTCTTCCAAATCAGTTTGGCAACAGTGAAGTGCTTGCTTGCAGAATCAACAGTTAAGAAATTCAGAAGACCGTCATATCACAAATTTCAGGTAAGGAAAAACAACCTTCATATCACTACCACTTTTCAATTGCAGAAATAAGACTACTTTTTTTATTCTCTGTAAAGTAGCTTCAGAATTAATTATCATGCTTAAGCGCTCTTAATTAATAATCATGCTTAAACTGTTCAAGAATCCATAGCTGAAAACCAGTTTCTCTTACTTTCACTCTCACTCTTCTGTTTGTGTCATCCATAATCCATCCTTTTGATTTAATTCCTTTCTTTCTAACAGAAAAAACCAATCACCACAACTGGGTTCAAAGGTTCAAATGCACTGTCCGAAAAAGTTCGATTTATGTTATTACTACAAGGAAATTAGTAACTAATTATCATCCTTCTCTTTCTTGACTGTTTCTCTTCATCTCATTAACATCCTTCTCTGTATGAAAATTTTAATTAATTTTTATCATTTCTCTTCCTACGTAGTCAAAACCATGCCAGTGGGAGAAGTCTTTCTTGGCGCTTTTCTTGAGGTGCTGTTCGACAGACTAGCGCCGCGTAAGCTGTCGCTTCTTCCATGTGAAAATTGGATACGTTCAGAGTTAAAGCAGTGGAAGAGAAAGTTTTTAATGATCCAGGCAGTGCTCAACGATGCCGAGGAGAAGCAACTGACGAACGAGGCTGTGAAAGTGTGGTTGGAAGATCTCCAAGACTTGGCTTATGATGTGGACGACATCCTGGATGAGTATGCCACTCAGGTTCTAGAGCGTGAATTGATGAAAGAACAATCGACAAACAGAATTGTTGATTATTTCTCTTCTTGGACTCCAAGTGCTCTGATTTCCCAGGCTGATATGAAGTCCAAGATAGAAGAGATAACTTGCCGTTTAGAAGATCTCTGTGAAGATAAGAATTATCTTGGTCTGAAAGAGATTGCTGGAGGCTCATCTACTGTTGCATGGCAAAGACCACCTAGTACATGTGTGCCAACTGAACCAGCAGTTATCGGAAGAGATGCTGATAAAGCCAAGATACTTGAAATGGTGTTAAGCAATAAACAGAGTGGTGGCAGCTTTCATGTAATACCCATTGTTGGCCTAGGAGGAGTTGGCAAAACAACACTTGCTCGGGAAGTGTACAACGACAAGGCAGTGGCGGATTTCGATCCAAGAACATGGGTCTGTATTTCGGATGATTTTGATGTTATGCGAATTTCCAAGGCAATTCTTGAGTCAATCACTTCATCATCTTGTAGTCTACAGAACTTAAATGAAGTCCAGGTTCAGTTGAAAAACAAAGTAACTGGAAAAAAATTCCTCCTTGTATTAGATGATGTTTGGAGCAGAGATTATGGCTTGTGGGAAACTCTTAAGGCTCCCTTCATGGCTGGGGCACCAGGAAGTAGGATAATTGTGACCACACGCAACGTCGATGTAGCTTTAACAATGGGACAAAGTGAATATTTTAAGTTGGAACTTCTTTCAAATGATGATTGTTGGGGCATATTCGAGAAGCATGTATCTGGGAGCACAGTTGCTGTTTCAGGCCAGAATTTGAATTCAATTCGTGATAAAGTTGTTGAGAAGTGCAGAGGGTTGCCATTAGCAGCCAGGACTCTTGGAGGTCTTTTACGATCTAAGCAAAGATATGATGAATGGGAAGACATATTGAACAGTAAATTATGGGATTTACCTGAAGAAAATGGCATTCTATCTGTTTTGAGACTAATGTCACGCACTTAACTTCTTTGCTAAGTTCGTGCGGCCTTAACTCGTCGGAAATGAGCTAAGCAGCCTAACGCTCACAGGCTAACAGTATATGAACAAGAGAGAAGTATAGAGAAAATGTAAACTCTGTGTATTGCTGGAATTCAAGTTATATGATTTACATGGTGGAGTTGCCTATTTATAGGCTCAAGCACCTCAAATTAACTATGACTAAGCTACATGCTTCAGCATTAAGAAAACCCTGGGTGTCGGACATTGGTGCAGCCTTGGAAACGAAGCTCGTGGGTGTCGAGCATATGTGCAACCTTGGAAACGAAGGTGCTTAGTCGCCGAACCTAGCTGCTGAGTCGTTAACTTAGTTCCTAAGTTAACTTAGCTCTTAAGTCTGCTTCACCCTGAAGTATACTTAATCGGTAAGTAACGAGCAGCATGCTTGGGCAAGCAGGCTGGTCGTGACACTAAGCTATCATCATCTTCCTTTGCATTTAAAAAGATGTTTTGTTTATTGTGCTATTTTTCGCAAGGATTATGAATTTATGGATGAGGAACTTATTCTATTATGGATGGCAGAAGGTATTATTCAACAGTCTGAAAACAAGCATCTGGAAGACTTAGGTCGTGAGTATTTTCGTGATTTACTTTCGAGGTCAATATTTCAACGGTCAAGTATCAATATTTCAAAATATATAATGCATGGCCTTGTCAATGATTTGGCTCAATGGATATCTGGAGAAACAAGTTTTAGATTGGAGGATGAATGCAGTCTCATGTCAATAAAAAGATTTGATAGAATTCGACACTCTTCTTACACATTTAGACGTTATGAAGTAAAAAAGAATTTTGAAGTTTTCCATAAAGTTGAGTCCCTGAGGATGTTACTGAGAATAGTCTTGCCACTGGGGTACGGAGAAATGACTTACGTTACTATGACAGTTTTTTTGGATTTATTGCCAAAGCTCAAAAAATTGAGAGCACTGTCTTTAACATACTACCATGTGATGAAACTACCCAACTCAATTGGAGATCTAAGACATCTAAGGTATATTAACCTTTCTGAAACTCAGAAACTACAAGCCCTACCTAGCCGCATGCATACCCTCAAATCTCTTCAAAAGCTATCCTTATTGCAATGTCCTAATATCGAATCCATTACAGCAGAAGATTTCCCCTCCAACCTAAAATCACTTACACTTCCTCTCAGTATCTACAAGCCACTGACTGAGTGTGGTTGGCACAAACTTACCTCTCTTAGAAGACTCTCAATTTCGGGATTATCTTTTCCAGAGGAGGAGATCATAGAAATAAAGTTTCCCATCTCTCTAATACATCTGAGCATCGTTAGCTTCCCGAAATTGAAATAACTATCTTCCAAAACTTTCGAATTTCTTACATCTCTTGAATCTTTGACTTTCAGTGGTTGCCCAAATCTCATATCCTTGCCAGACCTTCCATCCTCACTTTTGTCACTATATATTTACAATTGTCCTTTAATAGAAAAACAGTGCAAAAGGAATGAAGGACAAGTACGGTCCAAGATAGTTCAGATCCCTCGCGTTGAGGTAAATAATAAACTCATCTACACCCTTGTCACTATAGACCGTTGGGAGTCTCTGAACCACATGGACTACAAGTTAGCTTCACTCAGACTGGTTCACGGGAACCACATGGTTTGAGATTTCTAAAGCTTCTGGTTTGGAACTCAATCACTTGACCCACTTACTTTGTTTAACAGCTGATCATGTTCTTGTTAATGCTAGAATGTATGATGATGCCCAGGTGATATTTAGGCAGTTATCTTAAAATTTCTTTACTAAATATTTTTCTGTTAAAACAGAGCACCAGAAAACTTGTGGCACACAATGTGCCAAATAAAGACATTTATTACAATCTTGCTCAACCATTAAGAACAAAAATTTCAATATATTGCAAGTGATTCATTTCACATTCCTTAACAAAGTTGTTGACTAATAGAATACTCTGAATCGACTGAAGGGATTTAGAGGTTACCAAAAGGTAGTCCAATGGTTTTACAAGGAACTAAAGCACCAAATAATTCTATTCGCATGAATTGTTTGTCCAATGTCCAATGTTGAAGCACACCAAATAAAGCTCTAAAATATTCTACCAAAACTGTGTTACATTACCTCAACATTTGTCTTGAGAAATTTCGGATTTTTCTTGAAAAAACATTACATCAGTTCCCGAAGGTCTACACACTCTTCGTAATCTTCGTTATTTTGGTATAAAAAATTGCCCAAGTCTTGTTTGTTTACCGGAAGACGGCCTTCCTAATACTGTTTCAGAAGTGCTTATCAATAATTGTAGGAAGCTCAAAGCTCTATCTCTTCAATGCCTAGCCTTATATGAATGTCCAAATATGGCTCTCTCCTGAACAAATTGAACTCTGCACTTTACTAACCTCTTGTTCATGAACTCAGCTTCCTGGAAATTAATGCTCCACTGGAATATACTGAAATAAAAACAGAGTACAAAATGGACTCATATAATTTAATATGAAATTATTTTATAAATCACCACAACGACAACCACCACAAACACTCACCACTACCAGCCAACAAAACACTCAACACTACCTGCAAAAAAACACCCAACACTGATTTAAATTTCACATGGAATAAAATCAACAAATAAATCTAAAAAAGTGAACAAATCTTTTTCAAAATCTCTTAATTTTTTCAAACAAAATTCACAATGCCCGAGTGTGGAGGCTTAGAAGTTAGAAGAGAGGCATAGTTACGGCTTGAAGGCTTGAGCTTGGATCAAGACGTGACGGGCTGCCGTTCGCCGGCGACCTTCCCTGGCGGCGACCCATGCTCATCCTTGCTCAAATCCGGTCATGGCTGCAGTGTTTTCTTTAATTGGTAAGGAGAGAGGGAAGTGAAGAAAGAGAAGAAAAAAAAAACAAAAGAAAGAGGAGAAGAAGAAGAAGTAGAAAAGAAGAGAAAAAAATATACATACATATACTTTAGTCACATAATTACCTAAAAACCCTTAGTTAGTTGATAATTACCAAAAAACACTATGACCGATTAGACCTACACACTCAAATTACCTAAATGCCCTTTATCCTTTGACTTTTTTGACCTTTTGGAAAGTGCGTGTTCACGTCAAGTGATTTTTTTTTGGGGGGTTCTAATATATTAGAAAAATACTGGGGGCTTTTGTAATTTAAAACAAATGGGACCACTCGACAAATTAAACTTTATTTATTAAAATATATTTAACTAATAAGACAAAACAAAAGCAAAATTGAATTTGTTCGCAACGATTGGCAAAATTAGGATTGAAATTGGGTTGTGTGAAATCCTCTTCTTCATTGTTCTTCTTCTGTACTGTCAATTGTTTGTAATGTTGGGTTGAAGACATAATTGTTTCAAGCTTGGGATCGTTGGTTAGCTTCTGTACACCAAGTGTTCGATAAATTGCCTCAGTTGGATTTTTGTTACATCACTTGAGGTTGAATATCCCAAAATCTACAACTCACTGGCAGTGTGAGGCTTCCACAAACTCACCTCTCTTACAACACTCAGGACTAGTAAATACCCAAATGCTGTCTCTTTTCTAGGGGAAGAGATGAAGTTGCCAACTTCTCCAACTTCTATGAAAATTGAAAGCTTCACAGAATTGAAATACCTATCTCCCAAAGTTTTCCAAAATCTCACCTCTCTTGAAGGGTTGTCAATCTATGGTTGCCCAAATCTTACATCCTTACCATAGCCTAGTTGATACAATGGTTGACTCGTGGTGTGGATCTTATCGTAAGCCCAACTAGAATTGGATTATGACATTAGGCTACATAGTAAATGTTTCGTATTGAACGTGATAAAACTCATTACGATTTTTTACCCATACAACACGTTAAATTATTTAAATGAAACTTTGTTTTTTTACATGCTTTGCTCCCGATTAGACATTTGTTAATTTACTTGCAACATAGAAATTTTTGTTATTCAATCATTCCCAAGGGTATTATTTCATTATTTTTTTTTAATATAAATAAGGATATATGTAAGTATTCAATTATTAAACTTTTATTGGAAAAAGATATATGTCAATTTAATCCAGCGGTCCTTCTATTTTAAAATTTTACGTTGAATTATTAATTTAATGTACATAATTGTATTAATTATTAATTGTTGAAAAAAAATTAAATTTGTGGATATATAGTTACCCACCCCGTACTGATTACAAACCCAATGAGTTTACCCATTCTTACCCAAATCCAATCCTTAATGGGGTGGGGTGAACCCAACCCAAATAAACTGGGTTGGGTGGGAACTTGACCCTTGGATGTCCATTTTCCATTTTAATTATTCATGGTGAAGCGTTGAGAGGAAAGGAAGAAACCTCTCAAACTTTTCATTTTCTGGGTCTCTTTCTTCTTCTCCTAAACTTTTCATTTCTTCTTTTAGTTTCTTTATCACAAATTCAAATACCAATTTCCATCTCTTCATCTTGCAGACACTGATTGCTTGCAGAATCCACTGTTAAGAAATCCAGAAGACCCTCATCACTAATCTCAGGTAAGGAAAAATAATCTTCATATCACCACCACTTTTATAATTGAGTGTGGAGAAATTTAACAAAACAATCATTATTATTTATAATTTTAAAGTAGCTTCAGAATTAATTAATCATCATACTTAAAGAGTTATAGTTTATTGTATTTGGGTATGTAATAGTTCAAGGATCCATAGCTTCGGAAAACCAGTTTCTCTTACTTTCACTCTCACTGTTCTTAATAATTATCAATGGTGTGAAATAGTTTATCACTGTTCTTAATAAGAATCCATGGTTTTTTTTTTTTTTTTTCCTGAATGTCTCAAAATATGTATTTAGAAAACTGGTAAGGCCGTGTCAGTACCAGACTTGGTTCAAAGGTTCAATTGCACTGTCCTAAAAAAGTTCGATAACTGTTATTACTACAAGAAAATTACATTCAAATTTGTAACTGATTATCATCGTTCTCTTTCTTGATTGTTGATCTTCATCTGATTATCACCTTTCTCCGTATGAGAATTTTCATTCATTCTTATCATTTCTTCCTACGTAGTCAAAACCATGCCAGTGGGAGAAGTCTTTCTTGGTGCTTTTCTTCAGGTGTTGTTCGACAGATTGGCGCCGCGTAAGCTGTTGCTCTTTCCATGTGAAGATGGGATACGTTCAGAGTTGAAGCAGTGGAAGAGGAAGTTTCTAATGATCCAGGCAGTGCTCAACGATGCCGAGGAGAAGCAACTGACGAACGAGGCTGTGAAAACGTGGATGGAGGATCTCCAAGACTTGGCTTATGATGCGGAGGACATCCTGGATGAATATGCCACTCAGGTTCTAGAGCGGGAATTGATGACAGAGCAATCGACAAACAGAATTGCTGAATATTTCTCTTCTTGGACTCCAAGTGCTCTGATTTCCCAGGCTGATATGAAGTCAAAGATAGAAGAGATAACTTCCCGTTTAGAAGATCTCTGTGAAGAAAAGAATGATCTTGGCCTGAAAGAGATTGCTGGAGGCTCATCTACTGTTGCATGGCAAAGACCACTTAGTACATGTGTGCCAACTGAACCAGCAGTTATCGGAAGAGATGCTGATAAAGCCGAGATACTTGAAATGGTGTTAAGCAATAAACAGAGTGGTGGTAGCTTTCATGTAATACCCATTGTTGGCCTAGGAGGAGTTGGCAAAACAACACTTGCTCAGGAGGTGTACAACGACAAGGCAGTGGCGGATTTCAATCCAAAAGCATGGGCATGTGTTTCGGATGTTTTTTATGTTATGCGAATTTCCAAGGCAATTCTTGAGTCCATCACTTCATCACCTTGTAGTCTAGAGAACTTAAATGAAGTGCAGGTTCAGTTGAAAAACAAAGTAGCTGGAAAAAAATTCTTCCTTGTATTAGATGATGTTTGGAGCAGAGATTATGGCTTGTGGGAAACTCTTAAGTCTCCCTTCATGGCTGGGGAACCTGGAAGTAGGATAATTGTGACGACACGCAGCGTCGATGTAGCTTTAACAATGGGACAAAGTGAATATTTTGAGTTGGAACTTCTTTCAAATGATGGTTGTTGAGGCATATTTGAGAAGCATGTATCTGGGTGCAGAGTTGTTGTTTCAGGCCAGAATTTGAATTCAATTCTTGATAAAGTTGTTGAGAAGTGCGGAGGGTTACCGTTAGCAGCCAGGACTCTTGGGGGTTTTTTACGATCTACGCAAAGATACGATGAGTGGGAAGATATATCGAACAGTAAATTATGGGATTTACCTGAAGAAAATGGCATTCTCTCTGTTTTGAGACTAAGCTACCATCATCTTCCTTCGCATTTAAAAAGATGGTTTGCTTATTGTTCTATTTTTCCCAAGGATTATGAATTTATGGATAAGGAACTTATCCTATTATGGATGGCAGAAGGTCTTATTCAACAATCTAAAAACAAGCATCTGGAAGACTTAGGTCATGAGTATTTTTGTGATTTACTGTCGAGGTCAATATTTCAACGGTCAAGTATCAATGGTTCAAAATATATAATGCATGACCTTGTCAATGATTTGGCTCAATGGATATCTGGAGAAACAAGTTTTAGATTGGAGGATGAATGTAGTCTCATGTCAATAAAAAGATTTGATAGAATTCGACATTCTTCTTACACATATAGAGATTATGAAGTAAAAAAGAATTTTGAAGCTCTCTATAAAGTTGAGTCCTTGAGGACGTTGTTGAGAACATTCTTGCCATTATGGTACAAAGCAACTTACGTTACTAAGACCCTTTTTTTGGATTTATTGCCAAAGCTCAAAAAACTGAGAGCACTATCTTTAACATGCTACCATGTGATGGAACCACCCAGCTCAATTGGAGATCTAAGACATCTAAGGTATATTAACCTTTCTGAAACTTGGATAAAATGTTTACCTGAGTCAACATGTTTACTGTTCAATTTACAAAGTTTGATGTTGAGAAATTGTTGTTGTCTTGAGAAGTTGCCTTCACACGTGGGAAATTTGATCAATCTACGCCATTTTGATATTAGAGGGTCAATATTAATAAGGGAGATGCCATTGGGAGTGAAAAACTTAAAATGTTTGAAGACACTGTCAAATTTTATTGTTGGTAATGGTATTGGATCTAGCTTGAAGGATTTGAAAAGCTTAAAGTTTCTTTGCGGAGAGCTTTGCATTTCACGTTTAGGGAATGCAGTGGATTGTCAAGACACAACAGAGATGATATTGTGTGAGAAGAAGGACTTAGAAGCGTTGGTACTAGAATGGAGTTCATCTAATCCCTCATAAGATGAAGCAGTGAAAATTGTTCTTGACATTTTACAGCCTCATGAAAATCTTAAAGAGCTGACAATAAGAAATTAAGGCGGCCAAAAACTTTCATCTTGGATATGAGATCCATCATTCTCCAAGATGGTGGATTTGAAATTGGATGGATGTGAAAACTGCACTACCTTGCCTTCGCTAGCACTGATGGGCTCACTTCAGAACCTCACAATCAGATTGATGGGAAAAATGAAAAAGATAGGTGGTGAGGTTTATGGAGAGGGTTGCTCAAAGTCTTTTCAATCGTTGCGGACTCTTTGTTTTGAGGATTTGCAGGAGTGGAAGTATTGGGACCCTGTAGAAAATGACCATGTCCAAAGATTCCCTTGTCTTCAAAAGCTTTCAATTTCTCAATGTCCTAAACTCTCTGGAAGATTACCTAATCATCTCCCTTTGTTGGATAATCTTGTGATTGATGAGTGTGAGCAGTTAGTGGTTTCATTTTCAAGCCTTCCAATGCTCAGATCATTAGAAATAAATAGATGCAAAGGCATGGTTTGTTGTAGCCTTGTTGATTCAGAGGCGCTAAACTCCATGAGTACAGGTAGAGAATCAAACTTTCCAGTGTTTAGAAGCTGGTCAAGGGAGGGATTTCAGAAACTAGAACATCTGTCAATTGTTGGCTGTGAAGAGCTCATACATTTATTGGCAAATAAGATTTGTCCAGAGAATGCACCACAAGAGTCGAGTTACTTCACCTTCCTTCAAGAGCTGCATTTAAAAGAGCTCCGGAATCTTGTTTCGTTTCCAGATGGGTTACTTTCAATCTTGAGCAGAGTTACTATCAGGCAATGTGACGCCTTAACATCCTTGCACGAGGGGTTGAAGCACAGCAATGCACATCTCAAGTACTTGGAGGTTTATGACTGTCCTTCTCTAACATTCATTGTGAGAGGCCGTTTGCCTTCATCTCTAAAAGAGCTTTCTATTATTAGATGTGAAAATTTGGCGTGCATTTTGGATAATGGAGAAGATATTTGTACTTCTTCTCCATCTTCTTATTCATTGGTACACAGGGACGACATGGACAACACCAGCACATCTCTTCTCTACAAATTAAGAATGGTGGAATGCCATTCTTTGACGCATTTATCCTCAACAGACCAGTTACCTTCAACACTTGCGGAGCTTTCTCTTGCAAACTGTTCAAGTCTCAGAACCTTGGGACAGTTATCAAAGGGACTTGTGTCCCTTTTTTATTAGCGACTGCCCACAGCTAGAGTCACTAGCATCTGGGAGTTTTGACTGTAACATGCCTATTGAGATTCTTTCTATCCAGAAATGTGAAAACCTTAAATCCATTCCGGAGGGCTTACGCACTCTTTGCAAACTACGTAGTATTCATTTCTATAGGTGCCCAAGTCTTGTTTTGTTTCCGAAAGATGGGTTTCCTGACACTGATTTAGCAGTATTTATCTTTGGGTGTGAGAAACTACAAGCCCTACCTAGCCGCATGCACACCCTCAAATCTCTTCTGAAGCTATCCTTATTGCAATGTCCTAATATCGAATCCATTACAGCAGAAGATTTCCTCCCAAACCTAAAATCACTTGCGCTTACTCTCAGTATCTACAAGCCACTGACTGAGTGTGGTTGGCACAAACTTACATCTCTTAGTAATCTCTCAATTTGGGGATTATCTTTTCCGGAGGAGGAGATCATAGAAATAAAGTTTCCCACCTCTCTAATATATCTGAAAATTTTTAGCTTCCTGAAATTGAAATACCTATCTTCCCAAACTTTCCAAGTTCTTACATCTCTTGAATCTTTGCGTTTCAATGATTGCCCAAATCTCACATCTATGCCAGACCTTCCATCCTTACTTTTGTCGCTATATATTTTTAATTGTCCTTTAATAGAAAAACAGTGCAAAAGGAATGAAGGACAAGAATGGTCCAAGATAGTTCACATCCCTCGCGTTGAGGTAAATCATAAATTCATCTAAACTCTGGAAGAGGAAATGAGCTGAATCCGATACTAATTCCTTCCATCATTGTAATCAATTTAGGTATGTCAATTTTTGGCTCATAAAACAATTGTTATCATTGAGAGAATTTAGAGTTTTACAAAAACAATTTTGTCATTTCATGCGGGGAGAAACTGAACAGTCTGACGGATGCAAAATGCCAACATTGCAATGGTAGGGGTAAGCTTTACATTTTTCAGCTCAATGTAGAAAGAAGCTAACAACAGAGCTCACCACATTGTGGATACAACAGTACAATGTCCTCATTCATGTTTCTAGTAACATAACTTTAATAGGTCATAATGCTACTCCATTCTGGATGTATGGATCACTAGAAACCTGTAACAGCATGGAATGTTTTGCACTCGTAATATTTTAAAATTAATTAATTATTATTTTTTTTTTTCATTCGTTTCTCTTTTGTTTATTTGAAGTGATCTTATTTATTGATTTAATTTTTTTTCAGAGGGACTAGAGTACAGCTTCCTTTCAGAATATGAAGCTCAAGGGCTTGCTACAATTAAGTGCTTCTTCGCCTCATTTGATTCTTTGAAAGTTTGTAAGGTAATCAAAAGGAATTTGTGGAATAACTCAAACTCTTGATATTTTGTAACTTTTTAAATACATAATATCCACAGATACTGAAGTTTCTTTATATACATAATATAAAGTCACAAAGTTGCAATGTCTATACTAGTTATTGACATCTGTGTTAGTTTTGGGGCATGCTGTTGGCAATTTTAGGGGCTTCTCATCTCCTCAATATATGGTCATTGGAGAAATTGAATAGGAAAATTGTTTTAATGACCTGGCATGTGACATTGTGTATACCTTAACCCTTTAAAACCTGAATCCAAACTCTATAGCATGAATTGGTAACTCTAACTTTGGAGGTTTTTAGTGCATGAGTTTAGAGAATATTTTGCATGAAAGTGGGGACATTAGTTGTTGCATGCATATTGCAATCTGAATATCTTGCTGATCTGCATCCTTAATCTATATCTCTTAGACGAACAGAAGTATGCTATCTTTCCTTGAAAATAAATCATGTCATTATGTGACTTTCTTTATGCAGGTTCTGTGTAGAAGAAGTTCTCCTTGCTATGTAATACCTCCATATACTTGGGATTGTTTACTGGAACCTTAAGCCAGAAAATGTTCTTGTAAGGGAAGATGGACATATAATGCTCTGTAACTTTGGTCTTTCCCTTCGTTGTGCTGTCAGCCTAACAGTAGTGAAGTCGTCAACACTCGGGTCTGAAACCCTGAAAAAGAATCCAGTTTATTGCATTTGACATGCCTGCATCAAACCCTCGTGTATCCAACTGTCATGTATTGCCCCTACAACTTGCTTTTCTCCTCGATTCTTTTGAAAATCCAAGAAAGTTCAGAAACCAAAGAATGAAACCAGGAACAGTTACCCCACTGCCAGAGCTTATTGCTGAGCCAACCAACACCCGCTCCATGTCGCTTGTGGGAACTCACGAGTACCTGGCGCCTGAAACCATCAAAGGTGAAGGGAATGCGGTGCTGTTGATTGGTGGAATTTTGGGATCTTTCTGTATGAGCTATTATTTGGTATAACCCCCTTCAAGGGCTCCGAAAACAGGGCTACCCTGTTTAATAGTCCAAATCATTTCTGTTTCACAGCTATAATTTTTGTTGTCTCTAACTTTCAATTTTTATCACAAATTTGGTAAACATTTTCATTTCTAATCCTGGCCGAAACTCTAGACATTGAGCACATATCAAAGTTTTACTTTAAAAAATTCAATTGGTTTGTGTTTGGTGGAGAGGTAGCTTTTCTTCTAATAAATCATAGAACTCCTTTTGGATGTGGAAGGCAATGACAATGCACCATGGTTTGCTCAATAAAGTCTATGCTTGAAGAATGAATTTTTGGTGTAATATAGAGAGTTCTTAGTAAGAAAAGTAATCAGAACTATTACTGCATTGTAGTTAGATAGTTTTGTTGGATTCAAGAAAGCAACTGTTTTTATGACTTGAAAATTTCTTTGTTGAAGGTTTCTGCTATTCCTTTGTTAATTTTCCAAGAGGTGCTGCTGTTCAAATGTTGCAATTTTGGAGAGTTATGAGAATGTTGGTGAAGTTTCTATTGAAGCCTTCAAAAGGTTATGATTTCTTCTTGTCATGAGACCAAGTTATTCTAGTGTTATGATGGTCATAATCTCACATCCTTTACTACTTGTGCAGTTTAATATGAATGATTGTCCTTTGCAGAAAACGCAGGGTGAAGGGAACGAAAGACGAGAGTTGTCGAAGATATATAGCCACAATATTCCTTGGATTAACATTGATCACAAGTTCGTCTACCATCCCTACGATGAAGGACGATCTTCGATTAGATTCAATACTTTATTTACAACATTCCATCCTTATGCTCTTTTCAGGTCTGTCAAATTCTTGCACATAAACGGTACCATTAGTCACAATCATAGTTTATCAAATGGAGTTTTAATTATGTCACATTTGTAGGATCCAACCAAATTCCGCAAGTAGAACACTAGAATAACTGTTTAGAGGAGCAGCAGAACTGTTTAGAGGAACTCAAATTCCGCAAGTACTTTTTGTAAAAGCCTGCCCAACTGTCAAAGCATTATCCATTTTGGACACAACACGTTTTGAGAGCTTAGGAGCCCGTCCCAAGCGACGTGGGATATCACACTCCTCTTCTTGATGCACAATGATACTACGAAGAATATGCTTGAAGGATGAATATCTGGAGTTATTCACAACTTCAATTGTTGTTGAAAGTTTCTGCTATTGTCTCCACAAGTTTTTACTTGCTGCACTTCTTCCAAAGATGTGAATACAGACGCAACAAAGATTATGCTTAGAAGTAGTTTCTGATCAGACTTGAGAACATTTTGGTTGTACAAATTATAGATTTACATGATTTTTTATGTATTTTACATTTTCTTTCAATTCCTGTATAATTGCGTGCAATTGCATTTTCTTTTTAACTTCTTGTAATAGAATTTCTCCTGAGGGAGTAAGGTTCACTATTTCCCTTATCGGGGTGTAGTCTTTTCTTTAATCAATAAAATTTCATCGTATAGTCGAGGTTGCTTCTAAAGGGAGAAAAAAAACGAAAAAAAGAATACTTATTGCTATTCATTTGTTTATTATAGCAAATAATCGAGAAAAAATTTCAGTATTCCAAGTCACTATTATTGGATTTCCATTCATTGTCGTTAACCGTTAACTAAATCGCCGTTTTTAAACGTCCGTCATTCTCATTCATTCCAGAAATCGCTTCTTTTTCTCCTCCTCCAATTGTTCATTTTTTAGTAATGTTATATTTACTCACGATCTTACTAATCATCTTATTATCCTTTGTAAATATAACGCATAATATGGATACTATACGCATAATACAGATACCATATATAATTTTAACAAAGGTAATAAGAGGTTAGTAAACTTCCGTGACTAATCATAGCATTATTGTTTCAAAAGCCTGACTGTGACGCCCAAGTAACGAGCAATCACTTCACTAATATCCTCTTTCGCTTCCTCAACCACCAAAAGAATCTATCAAATCCCCCACAAATTCCCCAAATATAAACCATTTTCTCAGGGCAAACCACAAACCCAACCATTAAATAGTGGCCATCATCATGAGCTTCGTGCTTCTCAAATGGAGAACAACATCTATACCCTTCTCAATATAGACCGTTGGGAGTCTCTGAACCACATGGGCTACAATTTAGCTTCACTCAGACCGGTTTACGTGAAGCTTGCTTTGAGATTTCTCAACTGGGTCTGGTTTGGAACTCAATCGCTTGACACACTTGCTTTGTTTAACAGCTCATGTTCTTGTTAAAGCCAGAATGTATGATGATGCCCAGGTGATATTAGGGCACTTATCTTAAAATTTCTTCACTGAATATTTTTCAGTTAAAACAGAGCACCAGAAAACTTGTTGCACACAATGTGCCAAATAAAGACATTTATTGCAATCTTGCTCAACCATAAAGAACAAAAAATTCTTTATCCCTTTTGCTGAAACAACATTGCAAAAGGGATAAAGGACAAGAGTGGCCCAAGATAACCCACATCCCTCGCGTTGAGATAGATTGGAAGTTCATCCATGATCCAGAGGAAGAAGAATGAAGTAAATTTGCTTTCAGAATGAAAAAGGCTGAATTTGTCAATTTGCTTTCAGGTTTGTCAATTTCTAGAATCCCAACATTAACTTTAATCAAAACGATTAGATTTTCATGAAACAGTGTTCATTAATATTTGTGTTGTTCTTACAGGGACCAACCAAACAGTCTCAACTCTGGGATGCAGTATGACAAGAATGGAATTACAGTACTGATTCATAAACTTATATTAAGCAGTGTAACAAAGTTTTGAAGTGAGGTAATTAGTAAAAAAAATGTTTAAGACTTAATGCTTGCTGCATTATGATGAATTAAGCATAGATGTTGATGAAATTTTCATCTCTGTTGCTGAAGTTAACTGATTCTTCACCTCATTGATTCTCTGAAATATTCCAGGTTTAAGGTAATAACAGAAATTTGAGGAATGAATCAAATTCTGACATTTTCAATAGCTTATAAGTATCGTTAAAAGTAAAGTTTCTGATACTATGGTTGCAATATTTGGATTTGCTTTCAAATTATCAGTTCATGCTCTTGATGGGTGGACCAAGAGTAAGCTTGATATCAGTAGTCTAATGTCTTTAGACATGGAGCTGTTTATCAAGGTTTCATTAACATCTAGTTGGTTTGTGTTTTACGGATAGGTAGATCTTCTTGTAACGAGAGAAATGGAGCTGATTTGGATGTGAGACCACAACAAGACACTCTTCTTGGTAGAGCTTTGGATTATATTTTCTTTTCTTTTTATTAATTTATTTATATGTAATTGCATGCATTTGCATTTTCTTTATTTACCTATTGTAAAAGGATTTTTCAAGAATGGTAAGCTTCATTATGTCCCCCTCGTTTAGGTGTATCTTTTTATTCAATTAATAAAATTTTCTTGTACCGTCGAGGTTTTTCAAAGGCTTCATTGGCTGTTGCTTTCTGCAATTTAGTGTCAGTGTTCAAATGTTGGAATCTTGTTCAGCCTTGCAAAGATCAAGATTTGTAGTTGATGTGCTACGACTTCTGAATCAAAATACAAGTCGGTCAAGTTCTATCATATAGACCGTATGAGTTATTTTTTTGGGATAAACCCAGTAATTATTTTGAAAAAAGAATAAATAATACAAGAAGAGGGAACTCTCTTGTATGCTTTTACAGTCCAAGGAGAAGCTAATAAAAAAAGGCCGAAGACCAAGATGATGTACAATCCTCTACATAAACAGGCCTTGGCAAAAAACAAAAACAAACTATCTATACAAGACCACATAGCCCAAAAAAGGAATTCTTCATAACCGAAGGCCGGCCCATACAATCAGCCCACGTCAATAGTCCACATAAAAGGCCCATTCTACAACCCCAGCCCCAGCACCAGACCTCTTTATCACCCAAAAAGAGCGCAACCAGCCTTCCCAGCCAACGCCCCACAATTCCCAGAAGGTTATTCTTTCCTCCTCCCATCATGATCTCCTAAACCCTTTTACCAAGGGATCTGATTTTTTTCCGTCCTTTGCCCCCTTTAATATTCAAATTTGCCCAGCCTGCAACATGGTCCTGGAGCCTCATTTCTGATGTTATGGATCAAAGGACTTAAAGTAAGCTGTGATTGCAGAGGTTTAATGGTAGCTCGTATTGATGAAACTTGAGGGGCTACTTCAGATCGTGGAAGGCAGTCAATGAAACGCTCTTTTCGTTGGAGATGAATCTACGCAATAGGTTCGGAATCAGAGTTGAGAAAGTTATTTGCAATGAAACAAGTTATCAGTGTTACGCAACGGAAACATAAACTTTAACGCTAGCTTATTGAATATAATAATACAAGTAGTAAAGCATAAATAAATTACCAAAATTAAATGCAAAAATAAAGAATATCAGGAATTAACGAGGTTCGATATTAAAACCTACGTCCTCGGGCGTTGCAAAAGAAAGCTCCACTATCTCCAAACAATATTACAAATATTTGGGCAATACAACAAATACCCAAAACAAATGGGAGATACAATAAAACTTGCAAACTAAAGGGTCCTTAAAGAAAGAACCCTAAACAAAAGAAGTATAATGGAATTACAACTTGGGATACAATTAACATTGATTTAGGTCCTTATATATAGGCCCAAAAAGTTTCCCACTTTTCAATCCTAATCAATGTGGGACAAACAACCTTTTCTTGGCCTATTACATATAAGTCCCTAAACCTTTCTCCATTATCATTTCTACCCCATGTGATTTTGCTAAAAGCCATTTTTCAACAACACAAATCCTCCTCTTGGCGAATTAGTCAAACCTTCTAGTTTTGTATTCTTCTGTCAAATTTTGCAACACCTCCAAATGTGCCAAAAAGCACAATCAAGCTTGCAGGATGTTGATCAAGTTCAAACAGTGATTGAACTTGACATTGTCACTACTTTTGTGTCAAACAAACCTTGCCATTTCCTCTATCTCTAATTATCTCCATACCGAGAATCTTCTTGGCTTCCCCTAAATCCTTCATCTCAAATTTCTGTTTAATTCCTTTAACTTCTCAATTTCTTCATTCTTTAGCAATCAACATAAGTAGATAAATGAGATTATCACCTTGTAGCCTTTGAAAATACACATAGTTGTCAAATTTGCTTCTTGTGTACTCCGACCCATCATAAACCTATCAAATCGCTTGTACCACTGCCTCGGAGATTGTTTCAAACCATAACGATCTTTTCATTTTACAAACCCAATCTTCCTTCCCAATACTCCTAATCCTTCTGGCTGGGTCATATAGATTTCCTCTTCCAAATCACCGTAGAAACGCGGTTTTCACATCAAGTTGAACAGTTCAAGTTCATCTGAGCAACCAAGGTCACCAATCTAATGGAAGAATGCTTTACAACTGGAGAAAATACCTCATTGAAATCTATTCCTTCCTTCTGAGCGTAGCCTTTCGCCCACCAACCTTGCCTTTATCGATGTCTTTCAAATTCGGAAATCCTTCTTTCTTTGCTATACCCATTTGCATCCAATTGCCTTCTTATTCTTTGTATGAACAACCTCCCAAGTTTCATTCTTATGGAGAGACTGCATCTCTTCTTTCAGGGCTTTCCTCCACTTACCATTTTTGGAACTGCTAGCTACTTCATTATAAGTGGAAGGAACTTCACCATCTTCAATTGGGAGTGCATAGGCCACCGTATCAGCAAAACGAGCAGGCTTGCGAATTTCTTGTCTTGGCCTATTAACAGCATGATTCTTGTTGAGGTTCTTGGAATAATCTTTTTCTTCATCTCCAATGAACTCCTCTACCATAGGAGTCTCATTTCCAACTGGGCTAACTGATGTTGTTTCAACTCCACCGCTGCTGAGTATGCTCCACCTGTTGCGGAGTACTGAAAACCTTCATCTGGCTTCCTGTTTTCTTTTCTAAATAGAAGACTCTCATGTCACATCTCTACTAAACAGTATTTTCTTCGAACTTGGACACCAAGACGGTATCCTTTCACACCTGAGGTAACCCCCAAAATACTGCTTTCTTGCTCTAGGATCTAACTTAGACTCTTTCACATGATAATAAGCAGTGGAACCAAAACATGTAAAGAGTCATAATCAAAAACAGGTTTTCCAGACCATACCTCAATCGGCGTCTTGCCTTCATTGCAGTTGATGGTAGACGATTATGAATGACACGCATATATAACTGCTTCAGCCCAAAACTCTTTGCCCAACCTAGAATTGGACAACAACATCGAACTTTCTCAGTATAGTTCGATTCAGGTGTTCTGCCACCCCTGCTTCTGTGGTGTATTTCTTACTGTAAAGTGACGTACTATTCCTTCATCTTGGCAAACTTTCAAAAACGGATCACTACGATACTCCCCACCATTATCTGTACGTAGTTGCTTGATCTTTCTCGCAGTCTGAGTCTCATCATCTTTTTCCATTTAAGGAAAACACCAAGTACGTTATCTTTAGTTTTTATTACATACACCCAAACTCTTCTGGAAAAATCATCTACAAAAGTGACAAAATAGTGCATACCTCCCAAAGATGTTGTTTTGGTAGGTCCCCACAACTCAGAATGAACATAATCCAAAATACTCTTAGTATTATGGATTGCGGTGCCGAATTTCACTCTTGTCGTTTTCCCAGAACACATACTCCAGAAGTCCAGCTTACAGGTCTTGCACCTTTCAATAAGCCTTGATTCACTAAACTAGTAAGGCTTTTTCACCTGCATGCCCCAAACGCATATGCCACAGCTTGAGCATTTCTGAATCTGCATCCTTCTGCACGACTGCAACTGTCGTTTCAATAATTGTACTACCATTATAGTAATACAGGTTGTTTCTCCTCGTGCCTTTCATACCACAAGAGCGCCTGAAGAAACTTTTAGAATTCCTCTCGCATATTCACGTGTGAGCCTTTAGATTCCAAAGCTCCCAAAGAGATGAGATTCTTTTTCAACTTCGGTACATACCGAACATCTGTCAGAGTTCTAGTTGAGCCATCATGATTCTTCAACCGAATTGAACCTATCCCAGTTGTTTTACAAGCATCTCATTGCCCATATAACACTCCACCATCAAGTTCTTCAAAATTAAAGAACCACTCCTTGTGGGGACACATATGATAGGTACAACCTATCCATAATCCACTCATTTGATCCAGAGGTGGATGGTAAGCTAACTAGACAGAAATCAGACTCATCCTCTTCACGCTCAACAACGTATGCATCAGAAGTGCTTTGCCCTTTTCTTCTTTTGCAACTTCGGACAATCTTCTTCCAATGCCCTTTCTCACGACAGGCACATTGATCCCTATTGAGTTTTCCCTTTGACAGGATCTCTCCTCTTCTCTCCTTTTTACACTCTGATTTTGACTCCGCCCTCTTGCTACAAGAGCTTCTGCTGACTCATCTCTATTCCTTCTGATCCTTCTTCGAATTTCATGATTGGACAGACAGACAAACTTCTTCAAAGAACAATTTTTCTTTCCATGAAGAAGTGTAATACTAAGATAGTCCAACTCATCTGGAAAGATCCAATTAACAACATAGCCTTATGCTCATCTTGAATGTTTCATCCAAATTTAACAAATCAGCAATTAATCTGTTAAATGTATCAATATGGCTACTGATATTCGTACCTGGTCTTAACTGAAGACGAAACAGTCTTTTCATCAAATAGAGCCGATTCTCGTTACTTTTCTTTCATATATTTGTTTCCAGCGCCTTCCGTAACTTATTTGCAGACGTCCTTTCATGAATGGATATTTCTACTCTCTACAAAGACATGAGCGAATCATCCCACACGCTTTTACGTTCAACCTCACCCAGTCTTTCTCATAGACATCTTCTGGTTTTTCCTCCTCCAGAACAATATCTAGATCCTGCTGATACAAGCTATCCATTACCTCACTCTGCCACAAGCCAAAATTATTTTGGCCATCAAATTTTTCAACATCAATCTTTACTGTGCGGATGGTGTTGCCGCAAACAGTGCTGCCTCGAACGATGAATCCTTGGACGGTGATGCCATTTATGCCTTACTCAATTGGCTTGGTAAACAAAATTCCCAATAACCAAGCTCCACAAATTATTTATTCAATAGCTAACCGACAAATTAACAATAGCCCTAGGTAGTAGTAAGTGCTGAAATGATTAAATACGCACCAGGAAAATTCCCAGGAAACAATGGAGGGGTCACAATGGTCCCACTTAAAATCCAGTCTCCTTAGACTTTTATCGTCTTTTGACAGAATTTTCCTAGACATGCATATAACCATACAAATAGCTACTCACTGTCCTAAACCTAGGCTCTGATACCAATTGTTATGCAACGGAAACATAAACTCTAACGCTAGCTTATTGATATAATAATACAAGTAGTAAGCATAATAAATGCCAAATTTAAATGCAAAAATAAAGATACCAGGAATTAACGAGGTTCGGTATTAAACCTACGTCTCTGGGCGCTGCAAAAGAAGCTCTACTCTCCCAAACAATATTACAAATATTTGGGCAATATAACAAATACCCAAAACAAAGGGGAGATACAATAAAACTTGCAAACTAAAGTCCTTAAAGAAGAAACCCTAAACAAAAGAAGTATAATGGAATTACAACTTGGGATACAATTAACATTGATTTAGGTCCTTATATATAGGCCCAAAGTTTCCCACTTTTCAATCCTAATCAATTGGGACAAACAACCTTTTCTTGGCCTATATATATAAGTCCTAAACCTTTCTCCATTATTATTTCTACCCCATGTGATTTTGCTAAAAGCCATTTTTCAACAATCAGCACAAATGGAGAATGGTGGATGAAAATTCTACTGCAAGTGTCACAGTGACTCTTTTGTTTCAAACACTTTTCTACTGCTAATTTTATAGGGATTGTGTTCAAACTTGGAATTCTGATTTTTCATTTTTCCAGATAATGAACTGCTGATATTTCTGTTGTTAAGAGTTAAGCTGCAACAATTTTTGATGTTGCAACTACAATAGACCGTTTGGAGTCTCTGAACCACATGGACTGGGTCATGAAAAACCCTGGTTGGAACCAAATCACTTGGCTGACTCACTTTGTTGATAGCTCATGTTCTTGTTAAAGCTAAAATGTTGATGATGCCAAGGTGATTTTAGGTAGTTTCTTCCTTTCTTTCCTTTCTTCTCTTTTCCTCTCGTTTTTCTCCTTTTTTTTTTTTTTTTTTTTGTTTTTTTTCCTTTTTTTTTCTGCTCTGCTCTCGCTTTCTTCCTCTGCTCTCGTCTCCTTCTTCTTCATCTGGGCGAACTGCCCAGTTTTCTTTTCTTTAAAACTAAAACAGTTTTCTGAAATTAAATCTGCCCCCCAAAATTCTCTTAATTTCGTCTAACCCCGCCACATCAGCTTTACCTTCCAAAGCCTCCAGATTTTTGCCCCTTGTTACATGCAAACCCAGCAGCTTCCTTTTCTTGCAATTTCATTCCCAATAAAACTCTTAAAAACTGACATAAATCCCCTTCCAAAAAAATAAAATCACAAAGAATATGTAATATATATTAGGATTAAAAAAGGGGTTTTCACACTAATGTATACGTTTGAGTTCTGATTTTGCTAGATTTCATTTTATTTTGAAGGAATTGGTTAACATGTATAAGGAAGAATCAATGAAAAAATACATAAATACATATATGTATTGCTTCTTGGAAGTCAGTGTAGACAATATTTATAAGTTGATCAATTTGTTCTTTACATACCCTTTATCTCTTGAGTTTTGTCAAACTAATTAATCCAACACTAATCAAATTATTGATTGGATTATCATTCAATCTTCTTTTGTGAAATTTCATGGATGGTGCGCGGCTGATGCTTGGTTATTTACTGAAATAAACACACTATGGATCACTTGGAAGAAAAACAGGACATTAAAAATGCAACCAAAACTTTTAGCTCTTTTAATTTTGTTTGAAGTTGAATTATTTCAACGGTTGAGCGAAGACTTTAAAACCAAGTTGCAGACAGTTGGATTCTGTGCTTTATGAGTACACTGTTCATAATGAACACTTGACTCTTGGATGTCCATTTTCCTTTTTATATTCATAGTGAACTGTTGAGAGAAAAAGAAGAAGCATCTCAAACTTTTCTTTTTCTTCTTTTTCTGAGTCTCTTTGTTCTTCGTCCAAACTCTCCTTTTTAATTTCTTATCACAAATTCAAACACCAATTTCCATCTCTTCATCTTGCAGACATTGCTTGCTTGCAGAATCTACTGTTAAGAAATCCACAAGACCGTCATATCAAAAATTTTAGGTAAGGAAAAACAACCGTCATATCTGATTCTGATGTTTATGAAGTTCAAGAATCCATAGTAGAAAACCAGTTTCTCTTATGTTCACTCTCACTGTTCTAAATAATTATCAATGGTGTGAAATTGAACTCCGTGAATCCATGGTCGTGTCGTGTCAGTACCAGACTTGGTTCAAAGGTTCAATTGCACTCTCCTAAAAAAGTTCGATTACTGTTATTACTACAATAAAATTACGTAAAAATTAGTAACTAATTATCATCCTTCTCTTTCTTGATTGTTGCTATTCATCTGATTATCACTCTTTTCTGTATGAGAATTTTAATTCATTCTTATCATTTCTTCCTACGTAGTCAAAACCATGCCAGTGGGAGAAGTCTTTCTTGGTGCTTTTCTTCAGGTGTTGTTCGACAGATTGGCGCCGAGTAAGCTGTCGCTCTTTCCATGTGAAGATGAGATACGTTCAGAGTTGAAGCAGTGGAAGAGAAAGTTTTTAATGATCCAGGCAGTGCTCAACGATGCCGAGGAGAAGCAACTGACGAACGAGGCTGTGAAAATGTGGTTGGAAGATCTCCAAGACTTGGCTTATGATGTGGAGGACATCTTGGATGAGTATGCTACTCAGGTTCTAGAGCGGGAATTGATGACAGAACAATCGACAAACAGAATTGCTGATTATTTCTCTTCTTGGACCCCAAGTGCTCTGATTTCCCAGGCTGATATGAAGTCCAAGACAGAAGAGATAACTTGTCGTTTGGAAGATCTCTGTGAAGAAAAGAATGATCTTGGCCTGAAAGAGATTGCTGGAGGCTCATCTACTGTTGCATGGCAAAGACCACCTAGTACATGTGTCCCAACTGAACCAGCAGTTATCGGAAGAGATGCTGATAAAGCCAAAATACTTGAAATGGTGTTAAGCAATGAACCGAGTGGTGGCAGATTTCATGTAGTACCCATTGTTGGCCTTGCTGGAGTTGGCAAAACAACACTTGCTCGGGAGGTATACAACGACAAGGCATTGGCAGATTTCAATCCAAGAGCATGGGCATGTGTTTCGGATGATTTTGATGTTATGCGAATTTCCAAGGCAATTCTTGAGTGAATCACTTCATCATCTTGTAGTCTAGAGAACTTAAATGAAGTGCAGGTTCACTTGAAAAACAGAATAGCCGGAAAAAAATTCTTCCTTGTATTAGATGATGTTTGGAGCAGAGATTATGGCTTGTGGGAAACTCTTAAGGCTCCCTTCATGTCTGGGGCACCAGGAAGTGCGATAGTTGTGACCACACGCAGCGTAGATGTAGCTTTAACAATGGGACTAAGTGAATATTATAACTTGAAGCTTCTAGAAAAAGATGCATGTTGGGCCATCTTCGAGAAGCATGTATCTGGGAGTAGAGTTATTGTTTCAGGCAAGAATTTGAATTCAATTCGTGATAAAGTTGTTGAGAAGTGCAGAGGGTTACCCTTAGCAGCCAGGACTCTTGGGGGTCTTTTACGATCTAAGCAAAGATATCATGACTGGGAAGATGTATTGACCAGTAAATTATGGTATTTACCAGAAGAAAATGGCATTCTCTCTGTTTTGAGACTAAGCTACCATCATCTTCCTTCGCATTTAAAAAGATGTTTTGCTTATTGTTCCATTTTTCCCAAGGATTATGAATTTATGGATAAGGAACTTATCCTATTATGGATGGCAGAAGGTCTTATTCAACAATCTGAAAACAAGCATCTGGAAGACTTAGATTGTGAGTATTTTCGTGATTTATTATCGAGGTCAATATTTTAACGTTCAAGTATCAATCGTTCAAAATATATAATGCACGACCTTATGAATGATTTGGCCCAATGCATGTCAAGAGCAACAAGTTTTAGATTGGAGGAAGAATTCAATCTCATGTCAACAAAAAGATTTGATAGAATTCGACATTCTTCTTACACATCTAGAGATTTTGAAGTAAAAAAGAATTTTGAAGTTCTCTACAAAGTTGAGTCCTTGAGGACGTTGCTGAGAATATTCTTGCCATTGAGGTACAAAGATAGAACTTACATTTCTAAGACGGTTTTTTTGGATTTATTGCCAAAGCTCAAGAAACTTAGAGCACTATCTTTAACAAAGTACCATGTGATTGAACTACCCAAATCACTTGGAGACCTTAGACAGCTAAGGTATATTAACCTTTCTGAAACGCAGATAAAATGTTTACCTGAGTCAACAAGTTTACTGTTCAATTTACAAAGTTTGATATTAAGAAATTGTATTTGTCTGGAGAAGTTGCCATCACACGTGGGAAATCTGATTAACTTATGCCATTTTGATATTAGAGGGTCAATATTAATAAGAGAGATGCCATTGGGAGTGAAAAAATTGAAATGTTTGAAGACCCTCTCAAATTTTATTGTCGGTAAGGGTATTGGATCTAGCTTGAACGATTTGAAAAGTTTAAAGTTTCTTTGCGGAGAGCTCTGCCTTTCAAGCTTAGAAAATGCAGTGGATTGTCAAGACACAGCAGAGATGATATTGTGCGATATGGACACTGAAGTGTTGGTACTAGAATGGAGTTCTTCTAATCCCTCGGAAGATGAAGCAGTGAAAACTGTTCTTGACGTTTTACAACCTCATAAAAATCTAAAAGTGCTGACAATAAAAAACTATGGCGGCCAAGAACTTTCATCTTGGATAGGAGATCCATCATTCTCCAACATGGTGGTTTTGAAATTGGATGGATGTGAAAACTGCACCACCTTGCCTTCCCTAGCATTGCTGGGCTCACTTCAGAACCTCACAATCAGATTGATGGGGAAAATAAAAAAGATAGGTGGTGAGGTCTATGGAGAAGGTTGCTCTAAGTCTTTTCAGTCGTTGCGGATTCTTTGTTTTGAGAAGTTACAAGAGTGGGAGCATTGGGACCCTGTAGAAAATGACAATGTCCAAAGATTCCCTCGTCTCCAAAAGCTTTCAATTTCTCAATGTCCTAAACTCTCTGGAAGATTACCTAATCATCTCCCGTTGTTGGATAATCTTGTGATAAATGGGTGTGAGCAGTTAGTGGTTTCATTTTCAAGCCTTCCAATTCTAAGATCATTAGAAATAAATAGATGCAAAGGAATGGTTTGTTGTAGCCCAGTTGATTCAAGGGCACTAAACTCCATGAGTACAGGTGGAGAATCAAACTTTCCAGTGTTTAGAAGCTGGTCAAGTGAGGGATTTCAGAAACTAGAACATCTGACAGTTGTTGGCTGTCAAGAGCTCGTACATTTATGGCCAAATAAGATTTTTCCAGAGAATGCACCACAAGAGTTGAGTTGCTTCACCTCCCTCCAACAGCTGCATTTGAAAGAGCTCCGGAATCTTTCCTCGTTTCCAGATGGGTTACTTTCAAACTTGAGCAGAGTTACTATCAGCCAATGTGACGGCCTGACATCCTTGAACGAGGGTTTGAGGCACAGCAATACACGTCTCAAGTACTTAAAGGTTCATGACTGTCGTTCTCTAACACTCATTGTAAGAGGTTGTCTACCTTCATCTTTAAAAGATCTTTCTGTAAGTAAATGTGAAAATTTGGTGTGCATTTGCGATTACAGAGAACATATTTGTACTTCTCCATCTTCTTCTTATTCATTGGTACAGAGCGACGACGTGGACAATCCTAGCACATCTCTTCTCTGCAAATTAAGCATACAGGAATGCCATTCTCTGACGCATTTATCCTCAACAGACCAGTTACCTTCAACACTTGCGGAGCTTTCTCTTTCAAACTGTTCAAGTCTCAGAACCTTGGGACAGTTATCAAAGGGACTTGTGTCCATTTTTATTAAAAAGTGCCCAAAGCTAGATTCACTAGCATCTGGGAGTTTTGACTGTAACATGCCTATTGAGATTCTTTCTATCGAGGAATGTGAAAACCTTAAATCCATTCCGGAGGGCTTACACACTCTTTGCAAACTACGTCGTATGAGTATCAGTAAGTGCCCCAGTCTTGTTTCGTTTCCAGAAGATGGGCTTCCTGACACTGATTCAGAAGTACATATCTTTGGGTGTGAGAAGCTACAAGCCCTACCTAGCCGCATGCACTCCCTGAAATCTCTTCAGGAGCTATCCTTATTGCAATGTCCTAATATCGAATCCATTACAGCAGAAGATTTCCCCTCCAACCTAAAATCACTTACACTTCCTCTCAGCATCTACAAGCCACTGACTGAGTGTGGTTGGCACAAACTTACATCTCTTACCAGTCTCAGAATTTGGGGATTACCTGATGCAATATCTTTCCCAGAAGAGAAGATTATAGAAATAAAGTATCCCATCTCTCTAATTAATCTGAGCATTGTTCGTTTCCCGAAATTGAAATACCTATGTTCCAAAAATTTCCGAGTTCTTAGATCTCTTAAATTTTTGACTTTCAATGATTGCCCAAATCTCACATCCTTTCCAGACCTTCCGTCCTCACTTTTGCGGCTACATATTTATAGATGTCATTTAATACAAAATCAGTGCAAAAGGAATGAAGGCCGAGAATGGTCCAAGATAGTTCACATCCCTTGCGTTAAGATAAATGGAAAATTCATCTACACTCTGGAAGAGGAAATGAGCTGAATCCGATACTAATTCCTTCCATCATTGTAATCAATTTAGGTAAGTCAATTTTTAGCTCATAGAACACTAGTTACTATTAAGAGAATTTAGAGTTTTACAAAAACAGAGTGTGAACTAATTATTTTGTCACTTCATGCAGGGAGAAACTGAACAGTGACTCTTGGATGCAAAATGCCAACATTGCAATTGCACTGGTAAGGTTTACCATATGGTTTCTTAAGACAATTTTAAGTCACACTTTTGACTAATTAAAATTAATGATAGAATTGGCTAATTATTTTCATTTCGTTCATTTCTAGGAGTACCCTAAGCTCTTTAAGCACTGAGTTGATATCAAGGTTTGTGTTTGGTGGACAGTAGTTTGTCTTCTACCTAGTACTTCATAGAGCTTAAATTGGATGTAGAAGGCAATTAATGATACACTATGTAGATTACAGAGCTTTGGAGGTGTTGGTGTTCAAATGTTGCAGTTTAGATTGCTGGAGTGTTATGGGAATATCAGTGAAGGTTGAAGCCTTTCAAAAGTTATAACAAATTCTAGGGCATGCCTTTATACTCTTTTCAGGTCTGACAAATTCTTGCACCTAAAGGATACAATTATGTCACAATTGTATAAAATTTTATGTAACTGGTTATGTAACAATTGTAGGAAGAAACCAACTTCAAAAACATCATGTCAGCTTTATCATATCACATGTTAATTAAGGTAATTAAAAAGAACTTTGGTTCCTCTGTTTGATAACCATTTAATACAAAACCATAGCTATCCGGTATCTAATAAAGAATCCTTGAATCAACTTATCGTACTACCATTTTTTATACCATTTTTCAGCTCAATGAAGAAAGAGGCTAACAACAGAGCTCACAACAATACAAGTTAAGATGAGCTCTTCAATGTCTTCATTCATCTTGCTAGTAACTTAATTTTAATAGGTTATAATGCTATTCCATTCTTGATGTATGGTAATGTTGGTGAAGATTCTACTGAAGCCTTCAAAAGGTTATGATTTCTTCTTGTTATGAGACCAAGTGATTCTAGTGTTATGATTGTCCTAACGGGACCTAACCTCTCATTCTTTACTACTTGTCCAATTTAATATGAATGATTGTCCTTCGCAGAAAATGCAGGGCGAAGGGAATGAAAGACTCCATTAGATTCAATCCTTTAATTACGACATTCCATCCTCATGCTCTTTTCAGGTCTGTCAAATTCTTGCACATAAACGGTATCATTAGTTACAATCACAATTTATTAGATGGGAGTGTTAATTATGTCACATTTGCAGGAAGCAACCAACTCTCGGATACAAAATGTCAACATTGCAATGGCAGTAGTAAGCTCTATCATAAGGCATCTTAAGACAATTGAAAGACATTTATTTTCATCTGTTTCATAAGTATCTAAACTACTTGTAGCAAGCCTCCTTTGATAAACATTTACTAGAGGTTTCTTTTCAGATGATCAATTCATGTTACTGATGAGTGGACTATAAGGAAGCTGTGACAGTGCATTTCCAAAAATATTGCGTAGATTCATTGTCCGAGCTTGGTCTTTGTGGCGTCAATCGCTGTTGGTCTAATGTCACTGGAGCTCCACCAAGAAGATCGTTTCATTGTCTTCCATGATGCGAATCAGCCCCTTGTGTTTCATTAGCGGCATGGAGGAGAGGAAGAGGAGCGCTTCAGTGTAGGATGAACTCAAAATCCACAAGTCTTTTTTATAGAAGCCTGTCCACTGTCAAGATATTATCCGTTTTGAATACAACGCGTTCAGAGAGTTTAGGAGCTCACAGACTATTTAACAAGCCTTCGCCTTTCTTTTCCAAGCGATGTGAAATATCACACTACTCTTCTTGATACGCAATGATACCACGAAGAATATGCTTGAAGGATGAATATCTGGAGTTATTTACAGCTTCAATTGTTGTTGCCAATGGCAAATGGTTTGGCCAAGGACAAGTGTACCATGCACTCTCCATGTGAAGCCACCTATCCCTTGTGTTGGCAATGAAGACCACTATATAAAGCCCCTCTTTATTCACTAATTTTACACAACACAATTTGAGAGAAAGGGTTAATAAAGTATTTTCCTTCAGCCCTCTTCCAATTGCACCACTGAAATTATAATAAAAAAGAAATACACTTTCCTTATATTAGCAAATTTTTAGAATTATAATCTAATTTTTTCTGTAATAAAGTAGCACTTTTATTACTGCAAACAACCAAGAAAAAATTTCAGTATTCCAAGTAAAATTCTCCATAATTTATGGTATTCAAACTAAAAATATTACTACAATAACACATACTGAAATCATGTATTTTTAAGATTAAACTATCAATATCGTGAACATTCTTTTATATCTTTCTTATTGCTAAGGGCGTGTTTTAAAATTAATCTTAGGTGTTTAAACTAACAATATTGGTGACTTGGTGTCATCTTATTTGACTATCTCCAACCAACCCAGTCAGTTGGTCAATTTTTGCAGCCCCCTAATTTGGAAGCTTAAATTTTGGGTCAAAGATTATATCCTTTCACTTCCCATTTCAAAACAATATATATATAATTATATATAATTATATTATATATATATATATAGATAATATATTATTATAATATAAAAGTAAATCACTCATTTTACACCTACACGGGTTAACATCTATTAGAATCAAGAGATTTATCCTAATAGTTTAAACGTAAGATTTAAACATTAGACTCGAACCTCATATTAGTATTTATGAAATAGAGGATTTATTCTAGTAGTTTATATTGTAGTACGTAAACGTTAGACTCGAACTGTGATAAATATACGTGGTTAAATGGGTGGTATCATGATCATCATCCAATAGGACTACGACTATTGGTTTGGATAATGGAAACTTTATTGATTCTCTCATAACAATTACATGTAATTTATTCCTTTTGTCATGGAAATTGCACATCTCAGGTTCCAAAGGCACATTGGCTCAACTCATGTGATTTTACATTGTAAAAGAATATTTATTTTTATAAAGTATTTTGTAGTATTCCATTGCCTTTTTAACTTAAATTCTCAATCAAAATTTAAAAAATAAAATAAAAGTTAATGGATTCCCTCCTATAATTTTTTTTTTTAATCTTAAAGATTATTATTATTTTATAATTTATGGAGAAAATCAACTTAAAGAATTTAATTATTGGAGATTGAAAGTCTCATAATTTTCTAGACAAAAATTTTAAATAACTCTTCCTCTATTAAATGGGTAATTTTAATAATTTTAATCTAATAATTCAAATTTTTGTATTATATATATAGACATAAATATACAAAATTTTCATCATTATTTGTTTTTAAGAAATTTTTTCTTAAATAAATATGCATGTCGTGATTGTTTTGATATGTATTTCTCTACCGTGTTCAAGACAAAGACTTAATCCACCCTGAGTATTTTGTCCAATGTCAAGGTAGTATCCCTTCAAATACTATGAAATATATCTCTCAAGTTAATAACAATTAATTAAATCTTAACTCTGAAATAATAATTTTTTTTAACACTAGGATGAGTGAATTACCCATTTTACCCTTACATGGGTTAACATCCATTAGAATTAGAACGTCTATCCAAATAGTTTAAACCGTATGATTTGAAGATTAAACCCAAATCAAGACAGTAAATACACGGGGTTAAATCAAATGGCATCACAATCATCGTCCAAAATTTTCTTCATTATTTGTTTATAAGAAATTTTTTCTTAAATAAATATATAATTGGCGATGTAATTAATATTTAATGATTGGTAAAGACTATACCTAATGCTTTATTTAAGTCAACATTAGTGTTGTTTTATTTGTAGCCATAGAAACATATTCCTCTTTATAATATTCTCAATAAGATAAATAATATCTTTTAATAAAATAAAATAAAAAAAAGTAAGCATACTGACATGAAAGTGCTGAATGTGAATGTGACCACCCATAACTTGACCCACCTAAATCTTTTGGCCACATAAATGCATTAGTCATACATCATCAAGGTTGTTGCTATCATAAATATTAAAAAATTAAAATTAAAAAACTAAAAAATTATTAAAATTTAAAAAATAAAATAAGATATCATGTATTTATTATTTCAATATATTTACACACATATTAATGATGTTTTGTTTATTATATATAAACTATAAATATATGTATTATTAAAAATCAAATCGTGATATTATCAATAAACTCTCTATTTTAAAAATAAAAAAAACATTGCCTTTATTTTAATATTTTGATGTATCGAAAATTGTGTTTTTGTTACTTTTTATTTACCTGTTATGTGTTAAAATTAAGATAACCCTTTTAGAAAATATTAACACTTCGAAATTGTCAAGAGGGAAGTGGAGGGGGATAGACGATACGGCTCGATCGAATGTAGAATAGTGGCAAACCGATCCACCGATCAACTTGGGGCATGAACCAATACAAATTGCGATGGGGGCTGATATAAAAAAATTGCTAACATTTTCTATAAATCATAAAAAAATATGGGTAAAAAGTATCAAGAATATCTTTGATATAGATATATAATAGTTGTGGAATATCTTTAAAATTAATGGAAACTTTTCTAGTTTTTGCATCACATGATCTAATAATTAAGAAATGGAGTTGTTACCAAAAAGAAAAAAAAAATGCCAAAAGCATTCAACTTTTAATCTTAATTCCATTTTTAAACCATAAATTTGTTATTTAATTCAAAACCAAATCTAGATTATTTTAAAATTTTATACCTTTTTTATCTGTCTATACAAATAAATTTCTTCTTCCTCTCTCTAGCCATGGCTGGTGTATTTTGAATTTTATATATTTTCTTCTCATATGGAGCTCTGAAAAGGCATAAATACAGAGAACCAAATCAAGAATTGAACCAAACCCAGTTGAGTTTCACCAAGTTTGTCTGGTAAATTTTTAATATTTTTGAGAAAGAAGAACCATAAAATATTCTAGAGGGTATGGCTCATCAAGAAGCAATTAAGCAGCTTCAGTCTTTGATAGAAGATGGTGAGCTTTGAAGAATGAATTCACTTCACATTTTGTTTTGATCTTATTTGATCTATAATAAATAGCAGTTTGTTTGATGGGTTGTAATTTTTTCTTTTTAAACTCTTTTTACAGTGGAAGATGAGTCAATGAAGGAGACATTTAAGGTTAGCTTAGCTTTTACTTTCCTTTTCTAAGTTTGTTGGATCTATTTTTGGTTTGGATGCTGGGAAAATGGAAGTGAAAAGGATGGGAATTTGAGTCAAAGTATTGGTTTTTGGCTTTTGAGAGTGGTAAAAATTGAAGCTTTGACTATCTGAGACTTATTCAAACATTGAGTTTTGTTTTGTACTTGATGAAAGCTGAGATTTGATCTGGGTTTGTACTGTTGTTGGCTTTCTGTTTCTTGGTTCTGATCTATTTGATGTCTGATTAATTAATGTTCTGAGTATTGGGTCCAGTGAAGATTAGTTGGTTCACGTTCAGATTCTGGTTTTTCTACCTTTTTTCTTATTAACTCAAGTGGGATTTTGTGCTTGTGGCACTTCAGTTGTGTTTCAGAACCGTGTGAAGTTACAGTTTGTAAATTTTGAGATACCAGCTGGGTTTTTGACTGGCAATGATTTGTTTCGTGTATTGATTTTTTTTTTTTTCATCCTTGGAATTATCATCATTTGAGGTTTTTAAAGTTGAAATCTTGACTTCATCTTCAAGTGGATTTGATTGCCAGAAGATTACCAGTGTCGCGTCATATTAGGATTCGTTGGTTTATTGCAACTTTGGTTTCTCAAATTTCTTCCTTTTTGGATTTAGCTTAACCAGACATCTGAAGTTTGTGATTAAACCTGCATGCTGGCATGATTCTGTACATGTGCTTGTGAGACTTCAAATTGAGCTTTAAGTTTGATTTGTGATTTCCAGAATATGCACCAAGGTAATCCAACTGAAACATTGGTGCGGTTTCTCAAAGCCAGGGATTGGAATGTCTCAAAAGCCCATAAAATGGTTAGATTCATGATCCTTTGTTAAAAAAATTTGCTCTCAATTCGTTATATATTATCTACGTGAAATAGTATTGATATGTGTATCTTTCCTAATGGTGTTTAATTTTCCCAGTTGATTGATTGTCTGGATTGGAGGATAACTAATGACATTGACAATATATTAGCGGTGAGTTTGGTTAATAGTACTTGCAATTTAGTTCTCCAATGATTCTCATGGATTGCATTGAATCTTGCATTTAGATTTGTAAACCAATTCATTAAGGAACATAGCCACTAGAATGTGTGGGTTGCCTAGTGAGGTTTTGAGAGGGATGACATATATTTGTTCCTAACTTCCATCGCCACGGTATAACATGCATTAAGGATGAAAATAATGAAGCCAAATGGTAATAACACCCTTAGCGGTGACATTTGCCTTCAATTTGTTGCCCAAAAGATGACTAATATTTCCAGATCCAATTTAGGAAGTTTTAGATGGTCATAAGGATTTAATAACCCTATGCTTTTGTTGAGATCAATGATTTATCATTAATTGATTTTGTTTTTCTATTTGCAGAGACCAATTATCCCTGCTGAATTGTATAGAGCAGTGCGAGATTCTCAGCTTATAGGTCTATCAGGTTACTCAAAAGAGGTATATCTATGTTAAAAAGAATAATTTACTACTGTCATCCTGTCATTTTCTTGCTTAAGCGGGTTTTGCAATTGAAAATCTGTTTTGCCATGGCTGTCTATGAGATTTCTTCTTCTTTAGTTTTGTTTCTCCCCGAGGAAATGATTGTCACAAATTCCAACTTATGATTTCTCTTCTTCTCTCTCTTTTATTCTCTTTCAATAAAATCTTCAGGGTCTTCCTGTAATTGCAGTTGGTGTTGGGCTAAGCACATATGACAAAGCGTCTGTAAGTATATTATAACTTATGTTTTTTGGTATGTCAAATATGGAAATTTGTTTGTGGTACCTACTGGATATCTTTTTGTTTTAGGCAAATTATTATCTGCAATCACACATTCAAATGAATGAGTACCGGGATCGTGTAGTGTTGGTAAGTATGTTCTCCTTGAAATCACTTGTTCATTGTTCTATTTCTGGGAGTCTAATTTCTCTACTTTATATATAGCCTGCTGCAACAAAAAAGTATGACCGGCACATTAGTACCTGTCTGAAGATTTTGGATATGACTGGATTAAAGCTGTCAGCACTGAACCAAATAAAGGTATTGCTTGATATTAAGAACATTGTACTATGTCATGCTATGCAAAGTACCGGAAATTATAGGAGTAAAAATGAAATAAGTCGAACTTCCCTTTGAGAAACTTTTGTCAGTTGAATTGGCCAGTTGCATTTCTTTTTGACACATGTTTAACAATCTAACAATCTTCAGGATCTAAATATATAGTAGATCTATCTTATGCTTTTAATAATCCTGTTTTTCTCTCTCTAGAAAAACCTTTGTACAAGTCCTTTACCACAGATACCAGAAAATAAGAGAGGATCAGTCAGTTAATCGCTGTTACAATTATTTTTTTGAAGTGCTTATTCTAATATTTTGATCCAATAATGCAGCTAATGACTGCAATATCTACAGTAGATGACTTAAATTATCCAGAGAAGACTGAAACATACTATATTGTCAATGCCCCTTATATATTTTCAGCATGTTGGAAGGTTTGTATTCCTCCATCACATTTATATCAAAATAAATCTTCACCCTAGCCCGCCCCTGTTCTCAACCCTTTTCTCACCCAAAAGTAGATTAAGGTCTAATAGTTCAGATCTTGGCAGGTTGTAAAGCCTCTTCTGCAAGAAAGGACAAAGAAGAAAATTCAGGTGCTGCAAGGTAATGGGAGAGACGAGTTGTTGAAGGTAAGGAAGGAGTTTATCCTACTGCTAGAACTTGCAGAAGTATGGCAACTTTAGACTGTTATTTGAATTTGATCATGATGCTTTCATAGAATTAGTCTGGTTCTTGTTTTCATAACACACTCCAAATAATTGTTAAACTCTTTGGTTACTTTTCTCTTTGTAGACATTATAAAATATACAGCACTTTGACATTGTTATGCATTTTTTTCAGATAATGGATTACAACTCCCTCCCACATTTTTGTCGAAAAGAAGGCTCTGGGTCATCCCGAAATGGAACTATAGAAAATTGTTTCTCTTTGGACCACACATTCCATCAAATGGCCTACAACCATATGAAACAGCAAGCTGTGCTCATGGAATCCGTTTCTCCAATCAGACATGGCTCAGTTCATGTAGATGTCCCTGAGCCAGACCCTGAAGATGCCAAAATTGCAAAGACCATAGAGTCTGAGTTTCAAAAGCTTGGCAAGAATGGACTCATTAAGACATTGAGCGGCCTCAAATTTGACGGATAATTAGAATTTAGAGAATCCTAATTACAGATTTGTAGTTAATATGTTGTCTTCAGTACCCAACACTTGATGGTCTGTTACTTATTCATGCTGTTGGAGTGACCGAGGCTTTGTACTTCCACCGATTTAATGTCATAGCATTTACTTGCACCAGCTTGATGCAAGGGATGCAATAACTAATTTGTTGTAGCTTAACACTCTCACCACTTTTGTCTGGATTTATCATGTTCTACTGATAACAAGAGTCAGCTCTTCAGATTTTTAAATGCTAGAGTCCTCTACTGCACATTCTAATCTTCTATGTAAGTGTCATTGCTGAAGGCACTGCCTGTATAACCTGAGAATGTCTGCATGAAGTCGAGTACATACAAAGTATCAGTAAGAATACGAACTTTTTTGTATAGACTCTTTCATGAGTATCGAAATAATATTGTATGGTTATAACATAATCTTTTCCAGTTTGTTCGATTTGCTTTTAGTTTTCATTTCTTCAATCAGATCATGTTTCATCGGTTTGTATGCGTTTGAACTTTGAAGGCCATGAATGAGCAAAGCTGATCACGTAATGGATTTTGACCCTGTTCTTCACACAAGCTTCTTTTTTTCACAACTTCAGAACATAAAATCAATACAAGTGAACAAACCAGCAAACACACAACACAATTCTTATAACTAAAATAGAAGCCTGAATAAAGGGCTCCTTGAGGTTAGAAACGGGCAGTGATCCTCGTAATGATTTACAAACCAAAAGCTCCCATAAAACAATATATGGTGCCACCATATATGTACAGGTAGAAACTAAACATAAAGAACAAAGAAATAATTCAAGTTTCAAATACCCTTAATAATAATTTACATATCTGACTAATGCTTTCCTTCAAGCCCTTTTCCCTCATATCCCAGAAAGATCTTCCTGCAGATGCATTACATTATGATGATAACACAAGCAGAAGGCGGTTTTGAGCCATTATACCATTAAAATGAACACACATTCGCTCCATAGTTTTATCCCAACTGTTTGTAGCAACTGTAGGCAACGAAAACAGACACAGCGGCACAGACAACTGCAAGGGTTGCGTAAGTATCTTCACGCTCCCAGCTTTCAAACCATGTTGGCATTGTACATACCTTGCGCGAAGACGGGCTTTTGCCACTACTGTTTTGCGAAAGTAGTTTCTTGCTGCTTGTTTTCTTTTCAGTTGGCACTTTTGCCTTCTCATTAGCAGCCGAATTATCTGGTTTTTCCGGTAGGACGGGGTTCTGACAACAAGAGTCTCCATTTTGCTGGCAACAGCCTGTAAACTCAGCTTGAGATGTACAAGCTGCAGTATTCTCCCCATTTAATTGTCCCTGCAGCGTCACTTCTTTACTGCTGTTCTCCATGTTGGTTTCACCATTTAGTTGGAGCCTCAATTCTTGAGATTTCTTTTGCTCTTCTTCTGATAAACCCATTTGACCCCTGAAATCAAAATGAAAATGTTAGAGAAAACATACTTCAACAAACTTAAGACCCTCTAATCGGATATGGAGCCAAGACAAGAAAATGAGTGTAATTATTTTTGCTATATTATCTATTATCTACTCGTTCTTCTACATGGGTAGTACATCTAGGCTACTTCTTTCTATATCCACTTTCCTCCTCTCCTCTTAGAAGATATAGCAATCACATGGCACATCATTTAGATTACAGGAGCCAACCACAAGTTACTATGAGATCCTATTTTACAGCCAAAACTTATAACAAAAGTTTGATTAGCTACATTGTAATTGTACTCTGCTGTAGACTGTTGAGTACGAGTACTGATTAATGCGTGAAATAAAAAACAGCCACAAAAACCAGTTAACAAATTCTAGAACTTTAAGACAAGTAGTAAAAAAAATAAAAATAAAAACAAATAAAGAAAGAATGAAAAGGTTACCTCCACAGCAAGTCCACAATTTCTCCTTTCCCAATATGCTGCTCAAGTAATAGAGGCACATCATCTGGGGTAACATACCCATACCTGCGAAAAAAAAAAAATCTTCAAATGGTTAGTTTGGTGACAAAATAGTGTAAGGATCGTCCAGGTTGACACTAAATCAGCTTGTATATTAAATACTAAGATATATTAAATCTTTACTAATTTTTTAGAACTCTTTAGATTCTTCCTCTATTCTCTGAGTGTGTTTTGTCCTACTTACATTTTCTTTCCTATTTCTCTTACTTTCTCACCAAGCAAGCATTCTTGATTGATAATTCGCTGAAGAGATCATAAGATTCTTCATCATATCCAGTAATACTATAAGCATTGTGATTAGTTGTACCTTTATGCTAACAAATTACAGAAAAGCTAAAAGTTGGCTTAAAGCAATCAATAAACAGATCGATTTTTCCCCTTACCAGTGTCCAGTGACTTTTGCATTGATATTTGATCCAAATATAATGACGTTTCCGGCATACTTGTGCCCCCCAATGTGTGAGCAAGGGCTAACAGACACTTTCCCCTGAAGACCATGAGTTTCTATTTCTTCTTTGAATCTACTAACTAGTGGAGGTCCACAAACTCCACAGCGACGATCTCGGGACCCATGAGAACAAACAAATACATACCAACCCTTAAGTGTTTCAGGGGTACCAGGCTGCCATTCACCATTCTTTACAAGCACTTCTTCAACAAATGTGTCGACATCAAAATGAGTCAATCTCCTGCATCATTCACTACATCAAATTCAGTAATAAAGTAGGAAAAAAAAAAAAGACTTTTGAGGAGAAAAAAATCTAAGAATACTTTCAGGAGAGAGAGAGAGAGCTAGTAGTTGACCTGTATCTGATCATGTCTGGGAAAATTAATACATCCCCATTAGATGTTTCTGTTCCATCATGACCCTCACATATTGTTAAGCGGGTCTGAAGAAAAAGAGGTGACAATGATAAGTTAAGAAGAAGAATATCAACCTCAGAGAACATAATTGTAAGCATAAACCAACCCAAGAGTATCACCATGCTATCCTTTATTCGCCTACCACCGAATATCAAAATTTAAAATCTAGACACAAAATTATAGTCAAGCTAATAAAACATCAGAAAAAGGCATCCCCACCACAAGATGAATTTGAAAGAAACAAATAAGTACTTATTTTCTCCCTGACCAGACGGTTAAAATTTGGTAGTCTTCACAATACACCAGAGTAGATAATTCTTCCGAATAGAAGATTCAACGAAAGAAATTCATTCATAAAAGCACTTAAAAATCCAATAAATACAGTCGATTGCATTTCCTACCTCTCAAGCACATTATTTGAAATAAGTTGATACAAGGCATGCGACTTCTTTGATACCAAAATTGGTCACGAACTTTTTTAAAGTCAATCATCAGAATTAATCTTCCAAAAATTTCGCTTCTCATTGCAAATTTTAATCTTCTAAAAATTGAGATATTATAAATGCTGCTTTCACATATAGCATAAATTTTCCATGACATTATTGGACTTTGCATATTTGGTCCAGTTGGGACCATAATCAAAGGAAAAGACAACACAAAGCATCATTAAGATAGTTATATGACCACTAAAGGAAGATTCAGCACTATCCGAAATACCATTTCCCTCCTTATCCACACAATAACCTTAAACGCGAAAGCTAAAATTATTAAAGTATGACAAGTAATAGTATTTTTTTGATGTATCTAAGGCAAATCTAAGCATTTTTAATTAATAAGGCAACTTTTTTACTGAAAACTCAGATTACTCATTACCAAACCCTAGCCTCTACTACGAAACTTATTCACCAACATTCACAATCCTCAACCCACGTCTCTGAATCACCCCATGAAAGACTCAATCACAAGATACCAGAGACTTAAAATCACTGAAAAGCTAAAACCAGCTCATGTCGAAGTTCAACCGAGTTCATAGTAAAACACCTAAAGTGTATCCCAACATACAAAAGCAACTTGCAAAGCACCAAAATCAACTTCAACTCAGAAAATCTAAACGAATGCACATTGAAAATCAAAACAGTAAGCAGAAATCCCTTAAAAATCAAACAAAATAAACCCACATCCCGAAAACCAAAAAAAACAAAAATAAATAAATAAATAATTCACCAGATTTGGAATAAACCAACAAGAAAATGTTGCTAAATCACTCCTCAAGAGACAGCCAGTCCACAAAGCAACCAAAAACTCTCATCATTTTAACGGAAATGAAATAAATTCACATCAATCAAAGCCTGAAGCCCCTCTTATCCAAAATTGAAAATAACAATCAAAGCTTGAGCCCCTTAATGAACTAATCAAGCACCAAACAACCATTCTCAAAGCATAAATCAAATACACAAAACATTAAGAACCCACATCAATTCCTCCAAAAAAGAAGAACAAACCGACATCATTTAACTTGAAATGCTGAATAAATCCACAACAATCAAAGCTTGACGCCCTTTAATCCAAACTAAAAATAAAAAAAATAAAAAATAAAAACTTTAAACCCCAAATCAAGCACCTCAACCCACTCTGAAAACACAATAAATTCACAAACCAAAAAGAATCCTCATGATTCATCCAAATAAAACAAACCCACATCACCAATAACAAACACACAAACCTGTCTCTTCATATCAGCCTTTCTAGAACCAACAGCAGCCGCCAACAACCTCGGCAACCGATCGAACTCAGCAGCTTCGATCCTCGGCGGCCACACAACGGGGCTCTTATAACACAAGAACACGTGGCGCTGATAAAAATCAACCGTACCCTCGAGTTGACTCAGCCTGAACTCGGGTCTAGAGAACCCGAACTCAGCGTCAACACAACTGTTACTAAGAACACTACCACTCCCTTCACTCAAAAGGGTATCATTTTGGAAGCTATTAGAAGCGCTTCCGATGAGAGAAGCGCTTCCCGGGTCAGCGTACAAGCTGTCAAGCTGCTCGGAGACCGTGATTGGCGAAGAAGAAGATGTGAAATTCAAGGGCTCGTCTCTACTGGACATTGTGGGTGAGTCACTGAGATTTAAGCGAGTTAGAGAGTGAGTTTAGTGATACTGAGTGAGTTCCGGTTGCATAGGAAATGAAGTGAAAATGCTTGTGTTAAACATAAGACTGCGGACTATTTGGTTTTGTTGTTGAGTTTCCTCATTTTTTAGAGAGACACGTGGCGTAACGGGGATGTTCTTGATGGAGATTAATGTAAATAAATTAATTAATTATAAACAACCATTTTCATTGGACTTATTAAATAAAATAATAATTGGGGGGAATTTTAATGTTTTTTTGGGCCTTTCGTGCGCCGTTCCTTCCGACTACGGCCGCGGCGGTGATTGCTGACAGCAACGGCGGCAGGTGGGTGGGGGTGATGGTTTGGATGGACTGTAATTTATTTTGAATTTAAAGATAATTTTATCTAAAAGTTAATTAATCGGAATAAAATAGTAACAGTTATATTCATGTTAATAAATTTAAAAATAAAGATATTATTGTCATAAAATTTTATTAATAAAAGATAGAGTTGTAATTAAAAAAGATTATTCTGATAATCTTATTATACCTAAGAAAATAGAAATAATCAGATTACTTCCGATATTACCAAGTAATTATTATTAGTATTTAAAGATTATCGGAATCTTATATTACTTAATAACTAAACAAAATAATCAAGTAATATAAAATTACATAACTCAAATAATCTCACGCTACCCAGACCAAAACCCCTAGGTTTATAATAATATCTATAAATTTAATGGATAAACAATTGAAAAGCTTTTCATATTTTGAACCCTTTTATTTTGGAAGCCTAGGGGATTGGCTCTGACTTTTGAGATATTTTGGATAGATCACGGGATCTTTTACAGAAAAGAGTAAGCAAAGCTGTTTCATTCAAGTTTAGTTAGCTGTATTTGCCACGTTATGAAACTTCACAATGGAAAGAATAGCCAGGCAATTGGGAAATGGAAATTACAGATAGATGTTTTCAGATGGTATTGCTAGAGGAGACTTTTTCTAATGAAGACATGAACTTGATTATCTTTCGCGCTTCAAAGTGTGAACTGGAAACTCAAACATAGTTTTGATATAAGTTTGATTTTCTGTATGTTATAATACCAATAAATGTATCTGAGATCTGCTCTGGTTATGGAAAGAAAAAATCGATTATCCTTGACAGCTTCGAAGAAGAGCTAAAGGAATCTACTAAAAATGCGAAGCAATAACAAAGCTTAACAATGGAGAAAATTTTCAATCGATGAAGCTAATATCCATATACAAGTTCACACTTCCATAATCTTACAAAAGAAGATCATATTCAAATAAGCTTAGTAGTTAAAGATCAACTCTTTCAGGAAGTTGCTACCAATCTCATCTTGTGGCATTTCTTTTTCTCTCTCAAACGGACTAAATAACAGAAATTTGATTCTACTGGTCTCTCACATGTACACACAACCAAGGGCTTAAACATGTTTTTCCCTGAACCGTTCATAATCACACAAAGGTCTGGCAAACACAAATGTCATACAGGATTTTCACCAGGCAGATAAGATGGTGACCCGCCTTCAATTTGGTTCTTTTTCCGATTAAAGAAGCTGATACTAGGCATGAGAGCTTTCTTTGACAAAGAAGTCTTCTCTTTTTCCATCTTCCGGACCTCAATAATTTTCTCTGATGAATTCTGCTTTTGAACCCGATAGTGGTGTGGAGATGCCTGTGATGACATCTCTGTTTCTGCAAGAATCCGAGCTGCAGCTTCAGCTGCCTTCTTTTGTTCCCGTTCACGCCACCTCCGGAGCTCTCCCTCAACTGCCCTCTTGGCTGCTTCAGCCATTTCTGCCCTCTTTAAAGCCTCTTCAGTGGCAGCCTTCATGTCCTCAATCTCCTTCTGAGTTGCCTCTAACCTCTTCAGGGCCTCATTTTCACTAGCCTTCACAGCTTCCACCTGGGCTATGGCAGCAGCCACTTTCATTTCTGCTAATGTGTCAGACTCCTCAACTTTACGGCTCAGAGACTCAAATTCTTCTCTAGAGATGGTTATTTTAGCACCAGACTCAGAAGTTGATGCTCGTGCAGCATGAGCTCTCTCCGACAAGGTCTTAATCTGATCAAGGGCCATTGCCTCTGCTCCTTTTGCTTCTTCAGCTTCTTCCAGAGCAGCTTTCAGCTTCTTCTCTGCTTCTTCAAGCGCAATTTTGGTGGCTTCAGCTTCATTCCTCAACTCCTTAGCTCTGTTCTTCATATCTTCAGCTTCTTGTTTTGCATTTTCTGTTTCCAAAGATAGCTGTTTAAGCGTTGAGATCATTTCTTCAGAAGCACCTCTTATTTTAGATTCCTCCGCAAGGCATGCTTCAAGCTCAGACTTACTTTTACGGAGTTTGACATGCAGGTTCCCAGCAAGAGATTCAGTTTCAGTTTCCTTCTCCTTCAGTTCAGAATGCTCTTTCTTCACGTTCTCAAGCTCCTGCTTAAGAGACTCCACCAAGCTATGCAAGGAGCTTTCCTCATCTGCTACTTTCAGCAGAGACCCCTTTGCATCATCCAACTCCAAAGTAACAGTTCTCACAGAATCTAAATCTGAAGCCTTTTCATTTTCCATCTGCTTCTGCAGAGCTGCAACCTCATTCATTGTTTCAGTCAATTGTGTTTCAAGATTTTTGGTTAGTTCAGGATCAAACTGATTCTTCAAAGCATTCAATTTTTTGGCCGACTCTTCCAAAGTCGCTTTATATGATTGCTTCTGAACATCCTTGTCAGTAAATACTTTTGCTTGCTCTTGCTGTGTTTGCATAGTTGCAAGCTTCACTTGCCCAATTGATTCCTGCACAGCAGATATTTCCTTTGAGAGCTCACTAACTCTTTCCATGTTTGCTTTTGCAGCATTTTCTGCTTCAGCCGCGAGATTGAAGGCAGTGACTTTTGCTTCCAAGGTTGCATCACAGTTCTGACGAATTTTCCTCAATTCTTGCTTTGCAGCATCCAGTTCATTAGCCACAGTCATATACTTCTCCCTTGCAGTTTCTAAGTCCTGTTCCCTATCACCTTCAGATCCTGCAGGGTTGCCACTATTTGATTCCTCAATCTGCTTTGCCTGATTCTTCGCAGCTTCTGTTGCCTTAATTGCCGAATCCTTGGATTCATTAAGGACTTGGAGTTTGTTGTTGAGATCATCAACTGTTCTTTTTACTTTTTCAAGTTCAACAAATGCTTCGGCCTTGGTATTTTCGGCATTTTTCAGTTGGTCCTTTAACTTGTTTAGCTCTTTCTGGGCCAAGTGAAGCTGTGTCTCCTTGGCCAACACTCTCTGCCAATAGAATGGAAAAATTATAAACAGTACTTCAAAATAAAGAGAATCTAAATATGTTATATCTATTACAATATGACTGGTACTAGAGAAACTAAACACTTTAGAGAAAACAGAAGAGAAGTATTTATCATCGAGACATTTAATAATAATTAAATGAAGCAAAGCCGTAGCAACAGCCAGCTTGCTTACTCCATTGAGCTTTATCTTGAATACAGCGGCATTTAATTTAAGCATAATAATACTACCATAATGTTCGTGGAGTGTGGATGCCTATTGTTTTTAAGTTTACTTTAGTTTGTAACACTCAGAATCCTGTGCAGGCCTAATAACTCTTTCTTTAATAATCCACTGACCAATGAGTCATTCCAAGCTAAGAAAGCTCATACGCATTTTATCAATTTAGTAAGAAATCCTGAAAATTATCCATGGGAATAGGCAGTGTACAGATATAAACTATTGCAAGATGTAAAAGATAAGAAAAAGGAATACCTCTGCGGAATGAGGTTTCACCTTCCTGATGGCAGGTTTCTCCCCAGACAAAGCACCCTCACCAAAGAGAGTTACAGCATCTTTAACAGATTGAAATGGTGCACTGGTGTCTATCTCTCCCACCTCCACCCTAGGTGAGTCTGTATTATTTTGACGTCCTTTTGCCACCATAATGTTTTATTGTTTGTATTATTTCTTAGAAGCCTACCTGCTGAAAACAATCAAAAAGATGATTTCAAATTGGATGAAGAAGAAATCAAATTGATGATCACCAAAAGGTCACAACATATTGAACATACACAGCAAACAAAAGATGCATCACAACCAAAATATTAACGCTAATGTAAAATTCTGAAAGATAATACACAATACCGTAGACACCCAACTAGTAAATACACAATACCGTAGACACCCAACTAGTAAAAGCAAGATATAAGGCCTAAAAACTCATCCACAGCTGTGGCATTAATCAGAACATAAAAGACACAAATGAACATCACCACTTTATAACCATATTCGTTTTTCACACCCATTTCACACCTCCTCAACTGAAGCAGAAAGAAAAAGATATAAACAGAACATGGAAGAAAATTTAAATCATCCTCCAAACTTGTATTATCAGACCATATAGGCTGCTACAGATCAACAATTGTTCAACAAGCACATCAAACCATAGGCCAGACTTCCTTAACCAATAAAGCACGAAAAGTCAATCAAAGTGATTAACCATCATTGCAAATGCATTTAACTACTAAATATTTTGCATTAAATGACCACAAGATACAAACTAAACAATCCCCAACAATCCGAGCACTACTTAAAACAGATTGCTTTCAGTTCACCTTTCATAAGATCTCTTAACAGGATGTTAAGCTCCTCTACAACATGAGTATGGAGACAGAAGTTACCCAGATCAACCATTATCAAAGAATTTCACGGCAACCACCATACCAGCCACAAACCTATCGACTTCAAGAAACCCCAATCTAATTTCAAAGAGATGCATCCTCAAAAATCTTTTACCAGCACTTTAAAATCGGTGATTTCCCATGCACTCCATAATATGCCAGCATAATAAATGTCAAGAAGTTAATAGGTTCTTAACGTAACCTCCAACAAGAAACATAACCCTTGAAATGAAATTAAAAATTAAAACTACAAATTAGAAAACACTCTTCATCATTTCTTGACCAGAAAGATTTCAAATACATTATGCAATAATACTAGCGTTGCTAAAGTAAGTAAAACTAGATACATGGTTCTAACAGACTGATGCAAATATATTTCAATTACTCTTTAGTTAGTATTTCTCTTTCAGAACTTCAAGCTCAAACATTAACTCAACAACAAACGAACAACAAACTATCATAAACTATCAGTACATTTACAATAAATAAACATTCAAGACAGCAACAACAACGACATGTCACATCACAAAAACAAATGAAAACCAAAACCAAAACAACAAAAACAAAAATAAAAGAGACAAACTTGAAAACATAAGAAGAACAAAGAACACACCTTTAATCGCCTATCCACAAAACCCTAATCCCTTAAAACCTAAAAATTATCAAAAGTCAAAACCCCAGAAAGCCACTTGTAATAAAGCACCAGTCTTCACATGCTCACACAAGCCCGTGATCATCTTCTCCGATCTTCATGCTTTTCTTTCAAAACGAAAAAAGAAAAACAAAAGATACCCTCTTTACTTTTTCACTCAAAGAATATAACCCACCAAGGATTTCTCCAGCTGTGCAAGAATTCAGAAGAAACCAAAATTTTCTCCGCCCAAGAAAGATTCCGGGAAATATGGCAGGGGTGGAATCAAGTACCTTTTTATTTCTCTTCTCCTGCCGTTGAAACAACTGTTTAATTTACACACAGAGAGAGAGAGAGAGAGAGAGAGAGAGAGAGAGTTTGAAAAATGGAAAGATGTTTGAAGACAAATTTTATATAAGCAAATCAGTGAAGAGAGAGAAAGAAAGAAAGAGTATTTGAATAGTGTTTATAGAGAGAAAGATGTGACATTCTCAAAGTTGTATCTCTCGGGAAGAGTTGAATTTCAAAAATAAAATATTTAAAGGGTAAATTTGGTAAAAATGTACACATTAATGCAGCATGAGAATGTTTATCTCGTGTAATTTTTTAATTAATTCAGATTTGATTATAAATGTCTCAATCAATAATAAAAAACTTGAAAATCAACCAAAAAAAAAAAAGATAATGTCATTAAGGGTTGTAATTAGGTTTAATTGTATAATATATTTAGAAATCTTTGGATATCTTTTATATACTTAATTTATGCAATAGCTCATTTTATGAGCAATTTTATCACAAGAGTGTTCCGATATATGGATACAAATGTCATTTCAAGTGAACTTCAGATCCCTTCATTAACGGTGTAAGAGAATCATAATTTAAGGGTAGATTAGGAATGAAACGGGTATTGATCTACAACGAATTAATATTCAAGCTATATATACGTCACTTATGTTGGGAAAAAACATCAAAACACATACAATAATGAAGCAAAAAAGTCAAGAAATTTACCTTGACTATGTCCAACATTCAAGATGGAGAAGACTTTATTAAGTTTCAGACATATGCAGTAATAAAACAGTAGAGAGAACAATTCACTTATTCTCTCCTCCCTCTCAATATGTTCTCACATTAGGTTTTTCACTATTACAATATGCATATAATAATAAATCTAACCCTAAAAATAAAATTTAAGAGTTTGAACGAGAGCAAAAAGAATTTTGTCTAAAATGTACAATAGAGAGTAGTACAAGAAAACTTTTGAATTTGAAGAGAGAAGAGGAGGAAGGTGAACAAAAATGGCACCGGCCAAGACAAAGAAAATGTGAGAATGGCAAATAATAATGATAATGGAGAAAAGTGAAGACATAATTTGGAAGGTAATACTAATGGGTTCATCTTTTGTTTCTATCTTTTCAAGTATGTCACCAAAATAAAGTTAAGCATGTGGGGTTTGGATATTCTTGCTCGACCTGTCCATGGACCTTAGATATGCTCATCCACTTTTTTAAGTATCCTACTTTCTAAAGTTTTAATTCAATATTTATAGCCCTACCTAATAATTATAACACCTAAATTTCATGCTCGCTTTTGCGTTATGATAGTATATTATTTATTCTATGTGCTTAGCATGTCGTGCTAGAGGTGTTCGGTTCTGGGTATCCTGTATTTTTTAAAAGAACTAAAACTGACGATTCCTTAAAATTTGGAACCAGAACCGACAATTCCGGTTCCAAGATACCAAAAACCAGAATCTATAACAACGGTTCTGGGTATCCTGTAAAATTTATGACCCCCCAAAAGTTTTTAAAATGGTAAAAAAACACTTAAAAACTTACAAATACCCCCCCCCCACCTGGCACTTGTTAACAAAAAATAAAAAATTATAAATTATAAATTCAAAATTATAAACTCCATGACTTTGTAAAGGTAGATTCTCAAAAGTCCAATCAACTTACTTTAAATATTATGAAATATAAATATAAATGTATTAACATTACTTTTTCTACCAAAGTTTTTATCAACCATCATAATCTTTAATTTTATTTTATATTAGTCTCGGTTCCTGGTTTCGGTTTTGGTTCCTAACTATAGGAACCGAAATCAGAACCGCATAATAATGGTTTCAAAAATTTAGAATTGAAACCTACCCATTGACGGTCGATTCTAGGTAGGAACCGGAACTAAATCCCAGGTACCCATTAGTTCCGGTTCCAACAGGTTCTTTTGAACACCCTTATGTAGTATTGTAGAATTCTAACCTTGTATCATAACCTATGAGCCAAGGACAATCTCAAATAGACAGTTTTTATGGAACATAAACCTCCTAAAAGGTAACGAAGGTGTTGCAAAGGTTTACTCGGGCTGGACAGAGATTGGAGCTTGACTATAAGACCCACTTGTTGAGGAGGGATGAAAGTCGGCCTTAGTGATCCAACAGTGTCGAGTGGAAGGATCATGGCTCGACAGATAAAAGTTACTCTGTGTAAACTTAGGGAGTGATCCTTGAAAAAGTTTAGCCCTCTCATCTCTAATCCATTTAATTTGGTAATTGACAAGAAGAAATTAAGTCAATTTCCCTTTACCAAATTTATGAAAAATCACACTAAATAAGTATGTGGTTGAGCTACTTGGACGATTAATTAATTGATTGAGACCATCCAATTAAATCTGTGAGTCAAGATAGGATTAAATGAAGGGTAGACTCAAGTCAAATAAGAAGCAGGAAGAAGACAAGACAGCTTGAGAAATTCCAAGCTTTTAGAAAAGGCCATAATCCTGGAATGGGCCTGGGCCTTTGACTCTGCAAAAACTGGAACCCCAATGATGAATATCCAAAGAAAAGCAGCTCAGTTGCATGGCTGCCATGTGTCAATCCAATTTGGCACATCAGCATGACAATTTTGCAACGTGTGGAATTATAATGATCATGCCACCGAGTGAGCTAGGTAAGTTAAATTCTGAAGATAATTGCGGAAAAATCCTGAAAAAATGGCGACTATCAAAGAAGAATATGATTTACAATGCAGCTAAGAAGCAGGAAAGGAACCCAGAAAAGAGAATTTTACAAGCGTATTACAAGGGCATGGCGGCCATGAACATATTGGCAATGAGAGAGTGTTTCTGAGAGTGGAGAAGATGCAGAAGGATGAAGAAGTAGAACAGAATGAAGAAGAAATTCATGCAAAGGTTGAAGATGATGGATCAGGAGATGTGGCTGATAATTGCCATGGCTGCAAGCAACAAGCTGACCACCTCAAATGTTTACACTGCTAATTTACATAAATAAATATATAACATTATATAATTATATATAAAATGTTGTATTTGGAGTGTTGAATGCTCGCACTTTGGCATCAAGATTTCTGCTGTGAATATTACAAGGTTTTTCTCTGTACATTCTGCGGAACTGGAACCCGTTGTAGTTAATATCTGTACTTGGCATTATTCATGCTCTTAGGTAAAAATTATTTATATAATCTATTGTATGATAAAATCAGAGCGAATAATTCCTCTTTTGGCCTGAAGTTATTTTGTTATATAGACTCTACGATCAAAGCTGAAGACATCGTTATTTGCTGTTTGAGATTATTTCCAGTTCAATATAGTAACATGTAAACACAATCTTGTAACATGTATTATATTAAACCAATTATAATCTATTTTGGGGGATTCGAGAGAGACTGAGTTATAGACTAAGAAAAGAGAGAACGCAAGAGGAAAACTAGATAGATAATTCTTTGTAACTCCGAATAACTTTACGTAACTTAACTCTTTAATATACTCAATAATATAAGACTAAACGTAGGTTTTACATTATAAGAAGTTGAAGTCGAATCACTTTAAAATGTATTTCTTGTTTTTTGTTATTTTATGATTATTATTGTACATTCATTATCGTATTATTTTATTATTATTCTATCAGGATCACGTACACACCTCACGTGATTCTGGTATTATCAATCACGTATCTCTTATTGGTGCAATTTTTTGCATCAACATAATCTCTAATGCTAATTCATACTAAATCTTGATTACATTATGTCATCTTTTGGATTTTATGAAAATTACATATACTAATTAATCTAATATTAATTCAACGGCATGAGATGTTGGACTCAAAATGGTCGTGGCAGATTAAAAATTTTAATTAATTTATGATATCCAATGAATCAGTTGGTTTGTCATATTATGCTTTAATTATTTGACATTATCTCCTTATCCTTGATTAATAAAATTTAAAGTATTAAAAGTAAGAGGTTTGGTCGGCAAGGGAGACTAGCACTTTCTCGAGATCTGATTTTATTAATATGAAAACTTTCTCGTGAAAAATTATTGTTCTTACTCTTGATAATTCACCTACAGTTTCAAATATTGCAAATTCCCACTCAATTTTAAATTTCAAACATTAAATTTAACAATTAATAGGATATTTAAGTTTTCTTATCCCAAAAATAGAAAACCTGATCTTTCTCATTCCCCCAAATTAGTAAACTTTCAAAATAACCTTCCACATCTCAAAATTTTCTCATTTCTAACTCTTAATTCCTCTCGGCCTTCAACTCCACCACCACCACCAACACCAACACCATCGGCAACTAGACCTGGCAGCCATGGAGAAGAGGAAAGGAGAAAGAGAGAGAGAGAAAAAGGAGAGAAAGAGGTGGAGAAGAGATAAGGAGATAGAGAGAGAAATAGGCTAAAAAGAGGAAGGTTAAAGAAAAGAGTGTTATTGAAATAAATTTAAAAAGAAAATGGCTATTTTTTTAATTCTATTAATTGAGAGTTATAAAATAATTTATTAATTTAGTCATTATTATAATAAGGGGTAAAAAGAGTATTTAAGTTAAAAAATGGGTGGAAATTTACAATTTATGAGACCACGGGTGAAAACTATTAGATTTGCCAAACCTTGATTGGGTAAATGTCGGTTACTCTTGTTTTTATCGATTAAGTTAAATCAGCTTGCAGCCATCAAATAGCAACAACTCCACCGTGCGTGACCATTTCCAAAATAGATGAAACATGACCCGTCCACCGTCCATGACAAAAAGGGAACCAATCAAGGAAATCAAACAACTTAGATGATGCTGATTTTGCATACAAATGCTGATTTTCCAAATAGATGCCTGATTTTTGGCATCTTCTTCTTATTCTTTTTCTTCAGCTGTCGTCATAGCGTGTCCACCAACATCATCTTTTAGGAAGATATTTGATATTCAAGATGAAGGGGTTGACGTAATAGTTAAAGAGCTTTATTATCTTCCTTAAGTTCAAAAGTTTAAATATTACAATCATCTATCATAATAACATCATGATTTATCTGATTCTTTAAGTTTGTAGGGTGTTTAATAGATCTCGAGGATTAATTAAGGTGAGTACAAACTAACATAGACAACTCTGGTTACCAAACACAACAAAAAAAAAAAAAAAAAAAAAAAGATGGTTCTGTGACAGATAGTTAGAGATAGTAGTGGGCCTGATATTTTCGGGTACTCGGCCCGAAAAGATCGGGCTTTACCCGATGTTTGCGGGCTTGGGCTTGGGCTTGGACTTGACTTTAAGGCTCGACCTCCTGTACGGGCCGGGTCTGGGTATGTCTTTAAGCCCGGCCCGACAATTTTAGTATTAATTACACTAAATTACCTTTATACTATATATTTAATTACAAGATTATCTTACATATATATACTCATTTTTCCCAAACCGTACATGGATGGATTGATGCACTTTGTGGAAAGTTATTTATATATTTGGTGAGTATTAAAAAATAAATTAATATTTAAAAATTGTTTATAGAATTAAAAATATAAAAAAATTTGAAATTTATTAATATTTAAAAATTCACATTTTAAAAATGGACGGGCTTCAGCTGAGCCTGAGGTACAAAAAACCCATCGGACAGGGCTTGGGCTTTATTTGTGATACCCGTGATGGGCTTGGGCCTAGGCCAAGCGCTACCCGATCCAGGCCCGGCACATTGCCATCACTACAGATAGTGAATAAACGGGATAAAAGTCCAGTATGTTTGGATCATTGAATGATAATGAAAGCTATTAGGATCAGGGTTCTCTCCAGGTTTGATCTACAATTGAGCAATAATGAATAGTATTAAGATCAAGATTCTCTTATCATTTAATTTATATGAACAGATAAAAAAAGAAATGTAATAAAAGTTTTAAATATATTTATTATTATTAGACGGGATGATAAACGAAATTAATATCAGAATTCTCTACTGATTTGATAATTACTCTGACTGAAAGGCGTTTAACACAGAATTCACTGGAGAAGTATATTTCAATATGCCTTATTGCAAAGTCTCATGGAAGTGGGAAACAGCCCACCTATGAAGAAGTTAATAATTTCAATTTCAAATAATATAAATTATAGATAGATATCTTTTTTCTCCATCTCTTCTGACTTTCAAATCCATAATAATTGTAAATAATATCTAGTGAAGAATTTTAATGCATACATATTTGGCGGTGCTTCACATTTCAACAGTTAAATAATTGACTAGCACATCATTTGTCTATATTTTCTTCACCATATATCATTCACTCCATTGTCTGCAACCTGCATCAAAACTTTTCTTCACTAGCTGAAGTAATCTTACTTTTTTTGAGGAAGACGATTAAGAGAGATGGCTGAGCTGCAGCCTTTTTTTGAGACCAAACAAGCAAAGGGGAGAGCTGCTTTCAAGGTGTTTACAGCAACAGTTTTTGCGGGGATATGTTTGATGTTAGTTTACAGGTTTCTGCATATTCCGAGAGGTGGAGAAGAAGGAAGATGGAGTTGGATTGGGATGTTTATTGCAGAAGTTTTGTTCAGTTTCTACTGGATTATCACTCAGTCTGCTCGCTGGAATGTTACTCATAATTTCCCTTTCATTCAGAGGCTCTCTCAGAGGTCAGTTCATCACTCTTTTTCATTAATATTAATCTTGAAACTTGACAACAGTTTTGTTTTTGGTTTTCTCTGAACTTGGTACTCATTATTTTCATCAGTGATGTGTAGAGAAACATGTGCAAATTTTGATTTATATAAATGCTTAGTTGGACATGAAGTAAATGTTATATAATGTGTCTAATGTTGATTTATGAAAGTTAATATGAATTAATATGATTGAAGAAACCTTTGATAAAATTTTACAGATATGAACACAAGTTACCAGGAGTTGATGTGTTTGTGTGCACAGCTGATCCAATTATGGAGCCACCAACTTTGGTGATCAGCACTGTTTTATCAGTGATGTCCTTCAATTATCCTCCTGAGAAACTGAGTGTTTATCTATCTGACGACGGTGGATCGGAGTTCACATTCTACGCCCTCCTGGAGGCCTCTCATTTCTCTAGATTTTGGATACCCTTTTGCAAAAAATTCAAAGTTGCACCCATGTCCCCTGAAGCCTACTTCTCTCAGCAGCCTGATGAGAAAAATGTAATTCAGGTTGAAGAATGGTTAGCTATCAAGGTAATAATTACTTGTCATATGTCTATATACTCAAACAATTCTCTAGTCTGAACATCTTGATAATTTATCATTGATTTATGTATATTTGAAGAAAAAGTACGAAGACATGAAACATCGAATTGAATCAATCATGGCAAAGGGAAGCATTTCCGAAGAAGTAAGGAGTCAACACAAAGGATTCTCAGAATGGCATAATTCTGAAGTAACAAAGCAGAACCATCAGTCGATTGTGCAGGTAAATAGAATGGATTTTATCATCTCGTGAAAGTCGCAGAAAGTAATACTGTCTGAAGTAATGTTATGTGATATAATTTCAGATTATAATTGATGGGAAGGACACAAATGCTGTGGATAAGGAAGGCGGTAGATTGCCAACATTAGTGTACATGGCACGCGAGAAAAGGCCAGGATGGCCTCATAACTTCAAAGCTGGAGCCATGAATGCACTGGTACTTTCGATAAACCAAATTTTTGCTGGTAAATTTAGAGTATATATAACAAAAATTATGTATGTAGATAAGAGTTTCATCAGAGATAAGCAATGGAACGATCATCCTTAATGTGGACTGTGACATGTATGCAAATAATCCTGATGCAGTAAGAGAGGCATTGTGTTTCTTCATGGATGAAAAGAGAGGCCCTAAAATTGCTTTTATGCAACATCCACAAAGTTACAACAATATCACCAAAAATGATCTCTATTCTAATTGTGCTCACGTTGTTCATCAGGTGTGGATTCGCTTGTTGTTAGTCCGGATTTTAGGTCTGAACCTGAGAATTTTTTTATTAATGGATCGTTCTTGATGACTGTGAAGGTTGAACTTGCTGGCATTGGTGGCTATGATGCGGCTTTGTATTGTGGCACCGGGTGTTTTCATAGAAGAGAAAGCCTCTCTGGAGCAAAGTATTCTAAAGATTATGGAGAACATAAAAACTCAGAAACCAAAGAGATTGATGAAAGAAGAACTGTTGATGAACTGGAAAAGACCTCAAAAATTCTCGCTAGTTGTAGCTATGAGAAGGACACTCCTTGGGGAAAAGAGGTTTCTTTTCTATCACTATACTGTTCTCTTCTACGAAATCTCTGATACTCAAAATCGAACATTCATAATTATATAAATATACATGATTTATGTTGTTTGTATGAAACTGGTCATGATTATGAACTTGGCAGATGGGATTGTTATATGGTTGTCCAGTTGAAGATATCGTTACAGGCTTGGCAGTCCAATGCAGGGGATGGAAATCAATGTATTACAATCCAGATAGAAGGGCCTTTATTGGAGTTGCTCCAAGCACTCTTGATATTCAACTTGTTCAATTCAAGAGATGGTCTGAGGGCTTGTTTCAGATCTTTTTCTCAAAGTATTGCCCTTTCATATACGGTCATGGAAAGATAAAACTTGGTGCCCAAATGGGTTACTGTGTTTATCTTTTATGGGCTCCAGTCTCCTTGCCTACCCTTTACTATATGATTGTCCCTCCTCTCTGCTTGCTCCATGGCATTTCCCTATTCCCAAAGGTATCTCATATCTTAATCTAAGAACTACGCTAGAAAAACCGATCAGTCTTAGATGGAAAAAATGTATCGTACTTTTCAATTACGACTAGTCGATAGAGTATATTCCAGCACTGAAATGGCTTTGTCATTGTGTTTCAGGTGTCAAGCCCATGGTTCATACCTTTTGCGTATGTTTTCATAGCCAGGAATGTGTACAGCATAATTGAAGCCCTGAATTGTGACAGTACACTGAAGGGTTGGTGGAACTTACAGAGAATGCTGGTGATTCGAAGAACTACAGCATTCTTTTTTGCCTTCGTCGATGTAATTCTCAAGCAACTGGGGCTATCTCAAACAGCGTTTGCCCTCACTGCCAAGGTGGTGACAGAAGATGTGTTAAAACGATACGAGCAAGAGGTGATGGAGTTTGGAAGCTCATCTCTCATGTTCACAATTATTGCAACATTAGCTATGCTGAACCTCTTCAGTTTAGTTTCGGCAATATTCAAGATGATTTTTCAGGATTTTGGAGCTCTAGAAAAATTGGTGTTTCAGGTTATTCTTTGTGGGCTAACGGTTCTGCTAAATTTTCCAATCTATGAAGCACTCTTCATCCGCAAGGACAAAGGCTCCTTGCCCTTCTCAGTCATGTTCAAGTCCATTGCTATAGCTTCATTGGCATGCCTAATTCCTGTGAATTAGAATAACTTCTATATTGTATCTTGAGTTTTGGAAGTTATTTATGCATATACAATGAGAAATAATTAATCTTTTAAGTGAGTGTTTAGAGTGTTTGGTTCAGGGTCATAAAAGATAACACCAGTAATTTATCTTTTAATCTGATAATTATCACGTTTGGGTGTCAAGTAATGAAAGATACCGATAATCGATCAATATCAATAGTGATTACTGTAAGTAATATAAAGGGTAATTTGATTACAACTTGAAAGAGTGTTATTTTTTCATTAACGGGGTAATCCACTGTTTATACCAATTTTACCCTTAATTCATAAATATTTTGGACACAAATGTCCTCATATGTCTACTAAATAACAATTAGCCCAAATATGCGAAATGACTTCTGTAACCTCATATTAATTTTTTGGATTGAAATATCCTCACTATTTACATAAATAATACCCAAAATACCCCCAGTCGCCTAAAACGATTGTAGGCCGTTGGCCACCACCGTCGATCGCTGTCGGTATTCGCCGAAACAACGCACGACTGACCGTGTGCCAATCTAGCCATTTTCAACCATATCGAAGGCTGAAAACGACCAGATGGCCGTGTGTGTGTGTATATATATATATATCCATTAACTATGTCTATTGTTTCTCAGGTTTCAAGCCTCTGGTTCATACCCTTTGCATATGTGTTTATAACCAAGAATGTTTATAGCATATTTGAGCCCTGTCTTATGGTAGTACACTTAAGATTGGCCCTCGAGTGCAAAGGTAAAAGGGAGCTAAACTTGATTGCAAAACCCATCTGTCGAGCAGGAACGAAAGTCGGCCTTAATGATCCCATGGTGCCAAGTGGAAGGGTCATCGCTCAAAGGATAAAAATTACTCTATGTAAGCTTAGAACATCTTCAATTGTGCTTTTTATTTTAAAGAGCATATTTCATATAAATAAAGAATATCTTCATTGATTTTTAAATATAAAGAACAAAATTTTTCATCAAATTTAATAAATTCTTTAAATTTTAGGAGAGAGAATATGCTTTTTCAAGAAAAAACTTAATAGGAGAGATAAATCATAAATAAAATGCATAGAAAGTTATAATTTATTATTTAAAATTAGAATAAAGAGTGAAATTTAACTTTCTAAATGTGGAGAACTAAATTCACTCTCAAATTTATATTTAGAGAATAAAGAATCTTTTAGATTTTTATTTATATGGATAATAAAGAGTTCAGATCATTTAAAGATGTGATGTTTAAAAAGTTTAACCCTATCATATCTAATCCATTGCATTTAATTTGTGAAACTGAGTCAATTTCCCTTAACTAAATTTCTTAAAAATATCACTAAATAAGTATCATTTTCAATGTGGTTGAGCTCCTTGGATTAACTAAGATCGTCCAATTAAATCTGTGAGTCAAAATATCATTAAACGAAGGTTAGAAAAATGGCAAGACAAGACAGCTTGAGAAATTACAAGCTTTTAGAAAAAGGCCATAAAATTCCGAAATGGGCCTTTTGACTCTGCAAAAACTGGCACACCAATGATGGGTGCGTTTGGCTCCCTGTTTTTATCCATATTCCTAATCTTATTCTCCAAATAATGTTTGGCACACTATTCCAGAAATATTACCCTATTTTTTTAATTACTTTTAGACCCCATAAGGTTATTAATTTCACTAAATGCCCCCTAAAATTTATTTTTTAAAAATTAACAAAAACCCCCCCATCAACCCAATTTGTCAGATTCCGGCAACCACCGCCGGTGATAGCCGGAATCTGTACAACAGCCTAAATTCCGACCATAAATGGCCGGAATTACACCGATCTGGCCTTTTCCGGCAAGATCCACCACGGATCTGGCCGGAAAAGGCCAGATCTGGCCGTCAACGACGGCCAAAGAAATGGCCGTCGTTGACGGTCAACGACGTCCAAATCTTGGTCGTCGTTTTGGCCTTTCCGGCCGTCGACGGCCATAACAGGCCCTTAGATCTGGCCTTTTACGGATCTGGCCGGAAAAGGCCATAATGATGCGTTACGGCATAGATCCGATCGGTCTGTGCCGTAACGAAATTTTTCGGCCAGATTCCGGCGGTGGCTGCCGGAATCTGACATTGCAAGTGGTGGGGGTGTTTTTGTCATTTTATATAGTAGGGTTTTTAATTAAATTAGTAAACCTATAGGCTTTTTCATAAATTTTTCAAATTTACCTCGTAATACTCCCCTATCCAACAATCCAATACTATTCCCAAAATCCTATCCAAAATACTAAACCAAACGCACCCGATGATATCCAAAGAAAAGCAGCTCAGGGCTGTCAGGTGTCAATCCAATTTGACACATCAGCACGACAATTTTGCACGTGTCGAATTATTATGGTCATGCCACCGAGTGAGCTAACCAGGTTAAATTCTGATGATAATTTGCGAAACTTTTGATTAAAAAAAAAAATCCTGAAAAAATGGCGATTATCAAAGAAGAATATGATTCACAGTGCAGCAAAGAAGCAGGACTGGAGGAAAGGAACCCAGAAAAGAGAATTTTACAAGCGTATTACAAGGGCATGGCGGCCATGAACATATTGGCAATGAGAGAGTGTTTCTAAGAATGGAGAAGATGCAGAAGGATGAAGAAGTAGAACAGAAAGAAGAAGAAATTCATGCAAAGGTTGAAGATGATGCATCAGGAGATGTGGCTGATAATTGCCATGGCTGCAAGCAACAGACTGACCACTTCAAATGTGAACACTGCTAATTTACATAAATAAATATATAATATTATATAATTACATGTATACTTATATATAAAATGTTATATTTGGTGTGTTGAATGCTCGCACTTTGGCATGCATCAAGATTTCTGCTGTGAATATTGCAAGGTTTTTCTGTACATTCTGTGGAACCTCTTGCAGTTAATATCTGTACTTGGTATTATTCATGCTTTTAGTAAAAATTATTTATATAATCTGTCGTGCTGTAAATTGACAGCGGATAATTCCTTTTTTGGTCAAGAGATATCTTACGATCAAAGCCGAAGATCTAGTTATTTGCTGTTTGAATTTATTTTCAATTCAATCTTGTAATAGGTATTATATAAACCTAATTATAATCTGTTTAGGTATTATATAAACCTAATTATAATCTGTTTTGGGTGATCTGAGGGACATTGAGATACATATTATGAAAAGAGAGAACTCAAGAGGAAAACTCATTGTGATGATTCTTCGTAACTCAGAATAACTTTGTGTAACTTAACTCGTTAGTATATTTAATAACATAACATTGAAAGTAGGTTTTACTTTACAAGTAGTCGAATCAATTTAAAAAGTATTTTTGGTTCTTTGTTGTTTTATGATTATTACTGCACATTCATCATTATATCATTTTATTACCGATCCATCAAGATTATGTACCTATGGTTTTAGCACTGTCAATCATGTATCTCTGATTCATTCAATTTTCTGAGTCAACATAATCTAATGATAATTTATACTAAATCTTGATTACATTAAGTCATCTTTTGGATTTTATGAAAATTACATATACTAATAGGGTATTTGTTTGAGCTTATAAGTTAGTCAAATTAGCTTATAAACTCTAAAATTAAGCTGACATACTTGTTTATAACTTTTTTAGATATATAAGTTGAACTTATAAGCAAAAAAAAAAAAAAAAGTTTGGGAGAGTTACTTTTTTTTGGTGCAGCTTATAAGCACTCTGCTTATAAACTAGTTTGGTCAAGTATATTACAATATTATCCTTATCTAATTTTAAAATTCTAAGGTATAATTTATTATTTGATAAAATAATATAATATCTTTTTTAGTCATTTAATAATAAAATATATTTATAGGTCATATTTTACTAAATGCATCAACTACTTATCAGTTACTTATAAATACTTTAATCAAACACGTCACTATTTAAAATTTTAAATGCTTATAAACTCAATTAGCTTATAAACACTAGCTGCTTATAAGCTAATTTTCATAAATTCAACCAAACAGGCTTTAATTAACCTAATATTTGTTTAACGGCATGAAATGTTCAACTCATTGGTCGTGGCAGATTGAAAATTTTAATTAATTATGATATCCAATGAATTAGCTGGTTTGTCATATTATGCTTTAATTATTTCATGTTATCTCCTAATCCTTGATTAATTAAATTTAAAGTATCAAAAGTAATGGGTTTGGTCGGCAAGCGAGACTAGCACTTTCTCGAGATCTGATTTTATTAATATGTAAACTTTCTCGAGAAAAATGTGTGTTCTTACTCTTAGATATTAAATAATCAGAATCAAAATTGCAAATTCTTGTAAATTCACCTATAGTTTCATAAATTACAAATTTTCACCCATAAGTAAGGGTATTTAAGTATTTTTATCCATAACATAGAAAACCCTAATTTTTCTCGTTAAGCCAAATTAGTAAAATTTTAAAATAACTCTCCACATCTAAAAATTTTCTCACAACTCAACCCTTCCTCTTCACTTCAACTCCACCACCAACACTATCGGTTACTAGATCTGGCAACTATGGAGAAGAGGAAAGGAGAAAAAGAAAGAGGTAGAGAAGAGAGAAACAGGCAGCGGTGACCAAATTTGGCTACCAAGATTTGGTCTTTGCGGAGACAAGGAAAGGAGAAAGAGAGAGACCAAAGAGGAGAGAGAAATAGGTGGAGAAGAGATGAGGAGATAGAGAGAGAAAAGAGAAGAGAGAAAGAGGGTGTTATTGAAATAAATTTGAAAGAAAGATGATTATTTTCTAATTCTATTGATTTAGGGTTACAAAATAATTTATTAATATATTCATTATTATAATAAGAGGGTAAAAAGGGCATTTAACTAGTCAAAGGTGGCCAAAGCAAAATTTTTCTGAATATAAATTAAAAATAGGTGGGAATTTGCAATTTATAAGACCACTGATTTTCCAATCTATGAAGCACTCTTCATCCGCAAGGACAAAGGCTCCTTGCCCTTCTCAGTCATGTTCAAGTCCATTGCTATAGCTTCATTGGCATGCCTAATTCCTGTGAATTAGAATAACTTCTATATTGTATCTTGAGTTTTGGAAGTTATTTATGTATATACAATGAGAAACAATTAATTTTTTAAGTGAGTGTTTAGAGTGTTTGGTCCAGGGTCATAAAAGATAACGTCGGTCATTTATCTTTTAATCTAACTATTATCACGTTTGGGTGTCAAGTAATGAAAGATACCGGTAATCGATCAGTATCAATAGTGATTACTGTAAGTAATATAAGGAGTAATTTGATTACAACTTGAAAGAGTGTTATTTTTTCATTAACGGGGCTGTTTATACCAATTTTACCCTTAATTCATAAACATTTTGGATACAAATGTCCTCATATGTCTACTAAATAACAATTAGCCCAAATGTCTGAAATGACTTCTATAACCTCATATTAATTTTTTGGATTGAAATACCCTCACTATTTACATAAATAATACCCAAAATACCCCCAGTCACCTAAGACGATTGTAGGCCATAGGCCACCACCGTCGATCGCTGTCGGCATTCACCGAAACAATGCACAACTGACCGTGTGCCAGTCTAGCCATTTCGACCATATCGAAGGCTGAAAACGGCCAGATGGCCGTGTGTGTGTATATATATATCCATTAACTCTGTCTATTGTTTCTCAGGTTTCAAGCCTCTGGTTCATACCCTTTGTATATGTGTTTATAACCAAGAATGTTTATAGCATATTTGAGGCCCTGTCTTATGGTAGTACACTTAAGATTGGCCCTCGAGTGCAAAGGCAGAAGGGAGCTAAACTTGATTGCAAAACCCATCTGTCGAGCAGGAACGAAAGTCGGCCTTAATGATCCCATGGTGCCAAGTGGAAGGTTCATCGCTCAAAGGATAAAAATTACTCTATGTAAGCTTAGAATATCTTCAATGGTGCTTTTTATTTTAAAGAGCATATTTCATATAAATAAAGAACATCTTCATTGATTTTTAAATATAAAGAACAAATTTTTTTATCAAATTCAATAGATTCTTTAAATTTTAGGAGAGAGAATATGCTTTTTCAAGAAAAAAACTTAATAGGAGAGATAAATCATAAATAAAATGCATAGAAAGTTACAATGTATTATTTAAAATTAGGATAAAGAGTGAAATTTGACTCTCTAAATGTGAAGAGCTAAATTTACTCTCAAATTTATATTTAGAGAATAAAGGGAGTGTTTGTCTAAGCTTATAAGTTGGTCAAACTAGCTTATAAGCTCTAAAATTAAGCTGACATGTTTGTTTATAACTTTTTTAAGCTTATAAGCCAAAAAAAAAATAAGTTGGGGGGAGGTATTTTTTTTTTTTTTTGGCTTATAAGTACTCTGCTTATAAGCTAGTTTGACCAAGTACATTACCACATTATCCTTGTTTAATTTTAAAATTTCATAGTACACCCTTATTTAATGTAGTACTCTTTTTAGTCATTTTATAATAAAATATACTTATAAGTCACATTTTACCAAATACATAAACTACCTATCAGTAACTTATAAGTATTTTAATCAAACATGTAATTGCTTAAAATTTCAAATGCTTATAAACTAAAATTGGTTTATAAGCAATTATAATTTTCATAAGTTCAGACAAACATCCTAAAAGAGTCCTTTATATTTTCATTTATATAGATAATAAAGAGTTCGGGGTCATTTGAAGATGTGATGTTTAAAAAGTTTAACCCTATCATATCTAATCCATTGCATTTAATTTGAGAAACTGAGTCAATTTCCCTTAACCAAATTTCTGAAAAATATCACTAAATAAGTATCATTTTCAATGTGGTTGAGCTCCTTGGATTAACTAAGACCGTCCAATTAAATCTGTGAGTCAAAATATCATTAAATGAAGGTTAGAAAAATGGCAAGACAAGACAGCTTGAGAAATTACAAGCTTTTAGAAAAAGGCCATAAAATTCCGAAATGGGCCTGGGCCTTTTGACTCTGCAAAGACTGGCACACCAATGATGATATCCAAAGAAAAGCAGCTCAGGGCTGTCAGGTGTCAATCCAATTTGACACATCAGCACGAAAATTTTGCACGTGTCGAATTATTATTGTCATTCCACCGAGTGAGCTAACCAGGTTAAATTCTGATGATAATTTGCGAAACTTTTGATTAAAAAAAATCCTGAAAAAATGGCGACCATCAAAGAAGAATATGATTCACAGTGCAGCAAAGAAGCAGGACTGCAGGAAAGGAAGAGAATTTTACAAGCGTATTACAAGGGCATGGCGGCCATGAACATATTGGCAATGAGAGAGTGTTTCTAGAATGGAGAAGATGCAGAAGGATGAAGAAGTAGAACAGAAAGAAGAAGAAATTCATGCAAAGGTTGAAGATGATGCATCAGGAGATGTGGCTGATAATTGCCATGGCTGCAAGCAACAGACTGACCACTTCAAATGTGAACACTGCTAATTTACATAAATAAATATATAATATTATATAATTACATGTATACTTATATATAAAATGTTATATTTGGTGTGTTGAATGCTAGCACTTTGGCATGCATCAAGATTTCTGCTGTGAATATTGCAAGGTTTTTCTGTACATTCTGTGGAACCTCTTGCAGTTAATATCTGTACTTGGTATTATTCATGCTTTTAGTAAAAATTATTTATATAATCTGTCGTGCTGTAAATTGACAGCGGATAATTCCTTTTTTGGTCAAGAGATATCTCACGAATCAAACCCGATGATCTAGTTATTTGCTGTTTGAATTTATTTTCAATTCAATCTTGTTGTAGGTATTATATAAACTTAATTATAATCTGATTTGGGTGATCCGAGAGATATTGAGATATATATTATGAAAAGAGAGAACTTAAGAGGAAAACTCGTTGAGATAATTCATCGTAATTCAGGATAACTTTATCTAACTTAACTCGTTAATATATTTAATAACATAACACTAAATGTAGATTTTACTTTACAAGCAATCGAATAACACTAAATGTAGATTTTACTTTACAAGCAATCGAATCAATTTAAAAAGTATTTTTTGTTCTTTGTTATTTTATGATTATTACTGCACATTTATCATTATATCATTTTATCACTGATCCATCAGGATTATGTACTCGTGGTTCTAGCTTTGTCAATCACGTATCTCTAGTTGGTTCAATTTTCTGAGTCAGCATAATCTAATGATAATTTATACTAAATCTTGATTACATTATGTCATCTTTTGGATTTTATGAAAATTAAATATATTAAAGGGGTGTTTGTCTGAGTTTATAATCTAGTTTTGACTAGTTTATAAACTCTAAAATTAAGTTAACTTATTTGTTTATAGCTTTTTTGGGGCTTATAAGTTGAGTTTATAAACCAAAAAAAAAAAAAAAAAAGTTTTTGCAGCTTTTAAATAATCTGCTTATAAACTAATTTGATTAAATATATTACCATATTATCCTTATTTAATTTTAAAATTTTATGGTATAATTTATTATTTGATAAAATAAGATAATATCATTTTTAGTCATTTTAATAATAAAATGTACTTATAAACTATATGTAACTAAATATTTTAATCAAACATATAACTATTTAAAATTTTAAATACTTATAAGCTCAAATTAGCTTATAAATTTGTTTATAAACTAATTTTCATAATAAACAGGCTCTAATTTAATATTAGTTCAACGGCATGAAATGGTCGACTCATTGATCGTGGCAGATTGAAAATTTTAATTAATTTATGATATCCAATGAATCAGTTGGTTTGTCATATTATGCTTTAATTATTTGAAATTAGCTCCTAATCCTTGATTAATTAAATTTAAAGTATTAAAAGTAATGGGTTTGGTCGGCAAGCGAGACTAGCACTTTCTCGAGATCTGATTTATTAATATGTTAACTTTCTCGAGAAAAATGTGTGTTCTTACTCTTAGATATTAAATAATCAGAATCAAAGTTATTAAATTCACCTATAGTTTCATAAATTGCAAATTTCCACCCAAAGTAAGGGTATTTAAGTCTTTTTGTCCAGAATATAGAAAACCTTAATTTTTCTCATTCCTCCAAATTAGTAAAATTTTAAAATAATCCTCTACATCTCAAAAATTTCTCACAACTCAGCCTTTCTTCTTCGCTTCAAACTCCACCACCAACACCAACACCAACACCAACACCGTCGGTGACTAGATTTAGCAGCTGTGGAGAAGAGGAAAGGAGAAAAGGAAAGAGGCTGAGAAGAGAGAAACAGGCAACGGCGACCAAATTTGGCTACCAAGATTTGGTGTTTGCGGAGACGAGGAAAGGAGAAAGAGAGGGAGCAAAGAGGAGAGAGAAATAGGTGTAGAAGAGATAAGGAGATAGAGAGAGAAAAGAGGAGAGAAAAAGACAGAGAAGAAGAGGGTGTTATTGAAATAAATTTGAAAGAAAAATAGTTATTTTCTAATTCTATTGATTTAGGGTTAGAAAAATAATTTATTAATTTAGTCATTATTATAATAAGAGGGTAAAAAGGGCATTTAACTAGCCAAAGGTGGCAAAAGCAAAATTTATCTTAACATGGTTTAAAAATAGGAGGGAATTTGCAATTTATAAGACCACAGGTGAAAACTTAGTGATTTGCCAAACCTTGGGTAGGTATAAATAAATGTCCTTTACTCTTGTTTTTATCGATTAAGTTAAATCAGCCTGCAGCCATCAAATAGCAACAGCTCCACTGTGCGTGGCCGTTGAAAAAATAAATGAAGCATGACCCGTTCAGCGTCCATGCATGGCAAAATGAGAACTAACAAAGGAAATCAAACAACATAGCTGAAGCTAGTCTTACATATTTTTGGCATCTTCTTCCTTCTTCTTCTTCGTCTTCTTCTGCTGCTGCTGCTGTTGACGCCATAGCGTGTCCGCCTAGATCATCTTTTAGGAAGATATTTGGTATTCAAGATGGTTTTGTGACAGATAGTGACTAAACGGGATAAAATGGAGTATGTTTGGATCATTCGATGGTAATGAATGGTATTAGAATCAGGGCTCTCTCCTGATAAAGATAAAGATAAAATAAAAAAAAATAAAAAAAAGAAATGTAATGAAAGTTAAATATATTTATTATTATTAGACGGGATGATAAACGATGTTAATATCAGAATTCTTTCCTGATTTGATATTTACTCTGCGTGAAAGGTGTTTAACACAGAATTCAATGGACAAGTATAATTTAATATTGCCTTATTAGTTATTGCAAAGTCTCTCTTGGAAACAGCCCACCTATTAAAAAATTCTCAATAATTTCATATAATATAAAATTATTTATAGACGTCTGTTTTGTCCCACTCTTCTGACTGTCGAATCCAATAATTTCAGATAATATAACCTAATAATGCATGTGGTGTGGTTTTCCTTTTAGCGGTGCTTTACATTTGAACTGAACAGTTAGATAATTATCTAGTTCATCATTTTCTATATTTTCCACACCACATATATATCATTCACTCCTTTGTCTGCAACCTCTATCAAAACTTTTCTTCGCTAGCTTATATATATATACATCTAGCTGAAATATTCTTACTTTTTTTGAGGAAGACGATTAAGAGAGATGGCTGAGCTGCAGCCTCTTTTTGAGACCAAACAAGCAAAGGGGAGAGCTGCTTTCAGGGTGTTTACAGCAACAGTTTTTGCGGGGATATGTTTGATGTTAGTTTACAGGTTTCTGCATATTCCGAGAGGTGGAGAAGAAGGAAGATGGAGTTGGATTGGGATGTTTATTGCAGAAGTTTTGTTCAGTTTCTACTGGATTATCACTCAGTCTGCTCGCTGGAATGTTACTCATAATTTCCCTTTCATTCAGAGGCTCTCTCAGAGGTCAGTTCATCACTCATTTTCATTAATATTAATCTTGAAACTTGACAACAGTTTTGTTTTTGGTTTTCTCTGAACTTGGTACTCATTATTTTCATCAGTGATGTGTAGAGAAACATGTGCAAATTTTGATTTATATAAATGCTTAGTTGGACATGAAGTAAATGTTATATAATGTGTCTAATGTTTATTTATGAAAGTTAATATGAATTAATATGATTGAAGAAACCTTTAATAAAATTTTACAGATATGAAGACAAGTTACCAGGAGTTGATGTATTTGTGTGCACAGCTGATCCAATTATGGAGCCACCAACTTTGGTGATCAACACTGTTTTATCAGTGATGTCCTTCAATTATCCTCCCGAGAAACTGAGTGTTTATCTATCTGACGACGGTGGATCGGAGTTCACATTCTACGCCCTCCTGGAGGCCTCTCATTTCTCTAAATTTTGGATACCCTTTTGCAAAAAATTCAAAGTTGCACCCATGTCCCCTGAAGCCTACTTCTCTCAGCTGCGTGATGAGAAAAATGTAATTCAAGTTGAAGAATGGTTAGCTATCAAGGTAAAAATTATTTGTTATATGTCTATATGCTCAAATAATTCTCTAGTTAGGATGTCTTGATAATTTATCATTGATTTATGTATATTTGAAGAAAAAATACGAAGACATGAAACATCGAATCGAATCAATCATGGCAAAGGGAAGCATTTCCGAAGAAGTAAGGAGTCAACACAAAGGATTCTCAGAATGGTATAACTCTGAAGTAACAAAGCAGAACCATCAGTCGATTGTGCAGGTAAATAGAATGGATTTTATCATCTCGTGAAAGTCGCAGAAAGTAATACTATCTGAAGTAATGTTATGTGATATAATTTCAGATTATAATTGATGGGAAGGACACAAATGCTGTGGATAAGGAAGACGGTAGATTGCCAACATTAGTGTACATGGCACGCGAGAAAAGGCCAGGATGGCCTCATAACTTCAAAGCTGGAGCCATGAATGCACTGGTACTTTCGATAAACCAAATTTTTGCTGGTAAATTTAGAGTATATATAACAAAAATTATGTATGTAGATAAGAGTTTCATCAGAGATAAGCAATGGAACCATCATCCTCAATGTGGACTGTGACATGTATGCAAATAATCCGGATGCAGTAAGAGAGGCATTGTGTTTCTTCATGGATGAAAAGAGAGGCCCTGAAATTGCTTTTATGCAACATCCACAACGTTACAACAATATCACCAAAAATGATCTCTATTCTAATTGTGGTCACGCTGTTCATCAGGTGTGGATTCGCTCGTTGTTAGTCCGGATTTTAGGCCTGAACCTGAGAAATTTTTTATTAATGGATCATTCTTGATGATTGTGAAGGTTGAACTTGCTGGCATTGGTGGCTATGATGCGGCTTTGTATTGTGGCACTGCGTGTTTCCATAGAAGAGAAAGCCTATCTGGAGCAAAGTATTCTAAAGATTATAGAGAACATAAAAACTCAGTAGCCAAAGAGACTGATGAAAGAAGAAATGTTGATGAACTGGAAAAGACCTCAAAAATTCTCGCCAGTTGTAGCTATGAGAAGGACACTGCTTGGGGGAAAGAGGTTTCTATTCTATCACTATACTGTTCTCTTCTACGAACTTTCTGATACTCAAAAAGGAAAACTCATATATATGATTTATTTTGTTTGTATGAAACTGATCATGATTATGAACTTGGCAGATGGGATTGTTATATGGTTGTCCAGTCGAAGATGTTGTTACAGGTTTGCAAGTTCAATGCAGGGGATGGAAATCAATGTATTACGATCCACATAGAAGGGCCTTCGTTGGAGTTGCTCCAAACACTTTAGATATCCATCTTGTTCAATTCAAGAGATGGTCTGAGGGCTTGTTTCAGATCTTTTTCTCGAAGTATTGCCCTTTCATATACGGTCGTGGAAAGATCAAACTTGGTGCCCAAATGGGTTACTGTGTTTATCTTTTATGGGCTCCAGTCTCCTTGCCTACATTTTACTATATAATTGTCCCTCCTCTCTGCTTGCTCCATTGCCGGGGTCATGGATGCACGCAACAGCTGACCACTTCAAATGCGTACACTGCTAATTTCAAATAAATATATAACATTATATAATTATATATAAAAGTTGTATTTGAGTGTTGAATGCTCGCACTTTGGCACCAAGATTTCTGCTGTGAATATTAAAAGGTTTTTCTCTGTACATTCTGCGGAACTGGAACCCGTTGTAGTTAATATCTGTACTTGTACTCTCTACGATCAAAGCTGAAGATATCGTTATTTGCTGTTTGGTTTATTTCCAATTCAATGTGTAACATGTACTTATTTAAACCAATTATAATCAATTTGGGGGATCCGAGAGAGATTAGTTAGACTAAAAAAAGAGAGAACTCAAGAGGAAAACTCGTTAGATAATTCTTTATAATCGAATAAGGTTGTATAACTTAACTCGTTAGTATACTCAATAATATAACACTAAACGTAGGTTTTACATTATAAGAAGTCGAATCACTTTAAAAATATCTCTTGTTTTTTGTTATTATGCCTTAATTACCAAATGTCATCTTTGGATTTATGAAAATTACATATACAATTAACCTAATATTAATTCAACGGCATGAGATGTGGCGTCAAGGTCGTGGCAGATTAAAATTTTTAATTATTTATGATATCCAATGAATCAGTTGTTTGTCATATATGCTTAAATTTGACATTATCTCCTTATCCTGATTAATAAAATTAAAGTATTAAAGTAAGGGGTTTGGTCGGCAAGGAAGACCAGCACTTTCTCGAGATCTGCTTTATTAATTGAAAACTTTCTCGTGAAAAATTATTGTTTCTTACTCTTAGATATTAGATAATCAGAATCAAAATTCATTTTATATGTTATTGTTTTAGAGTAAAAACCACTTACCACCCAAGGTTTGGCGAATTTCGTTTCACCAGTGCAAAATCTTGAAATTCACTATAGTTTCATAAATTGCAATTCCCACCAATTTTAAATTTCAAACGTTAAATTTAGCAATTAAAAGAGATATTTAAGTTTCTTATCCAAAAAATAGAAAACCTGATCTTTTTCATTCCCCCAAATAGTAAACTTTCAAAATAATCTTCCACATTTCAAAATTTCTCATTTCTAACTCTTAATTCCTCTGCCTCAACTCCCCACCACCACCACCAACACCAACACCAACACATCGGGGTAGATTGATAGCCATGGAGAAGAGGAAAGAGAAAGAGAGAGAGAAAAGAGGATAGAAAGAGAGGAGAAGAGATAAGGAGATAGAGAGAAAGAGGTGGACAAGGGTGAAGAAGAGGGTTATTGAAATAAATTTAAAAGAAAGTAGTTACTTTTTTAATTCTATTAATTGAGGGTTATAAAATAATTTATAAATTTAGTCATTATTATAATAAGGGGTAAAAAAAAAAAGTATTTAACCAGTCAAACCTGATCAAAGCAAAATTTATCTTAACAAAGTTAAAAAATAGGTAGGAATTTGCAATGTCCTTTACTCTTGTTTTTATCGATCAATAAAATCAGCTTACAGCCATCAAATAGCAACAACTCCACCGTGCGTGACCATTTCCAAAATAGATGAAACATGACCCGTCCAGCGTCCATGACAAAAAGGGAACCAACAAGGAAATCCAACAACTTAGCTGATGCTGATGGCTCAGTGCTCTATATTTTTGGCATCTTCTTCTTATTCTTCTTCAGCTGTCATCATAGCGTGTCCCCCAACATCATCTTTTACGAAGACATTTGGTATCTCGTTGATCTAGTAGTTAAGAGGTTTGTTCTTTTCCTTGAGTTCATAAGTTTAAATATTGCGGTTATCTACACAATAAAAATCGTGGCTTATTTGGTCTGTTGAGTTTGTAAATGTCAATAGATCTGAGATTAGTTTAAGTGAACGTAAATGACATGGACAACTCTGTAACCAAAACAAAAAAAGATGGTTCTGGACAGATAGTTAAAGATGGTAGAGGCCTGATATTTCAGATACGCGCCCGACCCGAAAAGGTCGGGCTTTACCGATGTTCGCGAGCTTGGGTTTGGTCCGGACTTGACTTTAAGGCTCGCCTCAGGTACGGGCTGGGTCTGGTATGTCTTCAGGCCTAGCCCGACAATTTTAGTATTAATTATACTAAATTACCTTTATACTTATTTTAATTACAAGATTATCTTACATATATATACTCATTTTTCCCAAACCCCCGGAGGGATGGAGCACTGTGGAAAGTTATTTATATATTTGGTGAGTATTAAAAAATAAATAAATTTAATTTTTTTTATAGAATTAAAAATATAAAAAAAATTGAAAATTATAATATTTAATATTCACATTTTAAAAATAGGCGATTGGGCTGGGCTTGAAGTTACAAAAAGCCTATCGAACCGGGCTGGGCTTACTTGTGATACCCGTGATGGGTTTGGGCCTTTGTTGTGAGGTCGGGCTTGGGCCTAGGCCAAGGGGTACTAGGTCCCGCCTGGCCCGGCCCATTGCCATCACTACAGATAGTGAATAAACGGGATAAAGTCGAGTATGTTGGATCATTGAATGATAATGAACGGTATTAGGATCAGGGTTCTCTCCTGGTTTGATCTACAATTGAGCTAATGAATAGTATTAGATCAAGATTCTCTTATCATTTAATTTATATGAACAGATAAAAAAGAAATGTAATAAAAGTTTTAAATATATTATTATTATTAGACGGGATGATAAACGAAATTAATATCAGAATTCTCTTGATTTGATATTACTCTGAATGAAAGGCGTTTAACACAGAATCACTGGAGAAGTATATTCAATATGCCTTATTGCAAAGTCTCATGGAAGTGGGAAAACAGCCCACCTATGAAGAGTTAATAATTCAATTTCAAATAATATAAATTAGATAGATATCTTTTTTCTCCATCTCTTCTGACTTTCAAATCCATAATAATTGAAATAATATCTAGTGAAGAATTTTAAGCGTACATATTAGCGGTGCTTCACATTTCAACAGTTAAATAATTGACTAGACATCATTTGTCTATATTTCTTCACCACTATATCATTCACTCCATTGTCTGCAACCTGCATCAAAACTTTTCTTCACTAGCTGAAGTAATCTTACTTTTTGAGGAAGACGATTAAGAGAGATGGCTGAGCTGCAGCCCTTTTGAGACCAAACAAGCAAAGGGGAGAGTGCTTTCAAGGTGTTTACAGCAACAGTTTTTGCGGGGATATGTTTGATGTTAGTTTACAGGTTTCGCATATTCCGAGAGGTGGGAAGAAGGAAGAGTGACTTGGATTGGGATGCTTATTGCAGAAGTTTTGTTCAGTTCTACTGGATTATCACTCAGTCTGCTCGCTGGAATGTTACTCATAATTTCTTTCATTCAGAGGCTCCTCAGAGGTCAGTTCATCACTCTTTTCATTAATTATTATCTTGAAACTTGGACAACAGTTTTGTTTGGTTTTCTCTGAACTTGGTATCATTATTTTCATCAGTGATGTGTAGAGAAACATGTGCAAATTTTGATTTATATAAATGCTTAGTTGGACATGAAGTAAATGTTAATAATGTGTTAATGTTTATTTATGAAAGTTAATATGAATTAATATGATTGAAGAAACCTTAATAAAATTTTACAGATATGAAGACAAGGTACCAGGGTTGATGTATTTGTGTGCACAGCTGATCCAATTATGGAGCCACCAACTTTGGTGATCAGCACTGTTTTATCAGTGATGTCCTTAATTATCCTCCCGAGAAACTGAGTGTTTATCTATCTGACGACGGTGGATCGGAGTTCACATTCTACGCCCTCCTGGAGGCCTCTCATTTCTCTAAATTTTGGATACCCTTTTGCAAAAAATTCAAAGTTGCACCCATGTCCCCTGAAGCCTACTTCTCTCAGCAGCCTGATGAGAAAAATGTAATTCAGGTTGAAGGAATGGTTAGCTATCAAGGTAAAATTATTTGTTGATGTTATATACTCAAATAATTCCTTGTTAGGATGTCTTGATAATTTATCATTTATTTATGTATATTTGAAGAAAAAATACGAAGACATGAAACATCGAATCGAATCAATCATGGCAAAGGGAAGCATTTCCGAAGAAGTAAGGAGTCAACACAAAGGATTCTCGGAATGGTATATCTGAAGTAACAAAGCAGAACATCAGTCGATTGTGCAGGTAATAGAATGGATTTTATCATCTGTGAAAGTCGCAGAGAAAGTAATACTATCTGAAGTAATGTTATGTGATATAATTTCAGATTTAATTGATGGGAAGGACAAAATGCTGTGGATAAGGAAGACGGTAGATGCCAACATTAGTGTACATGGCACGCGAGAAAAGGCCAGGATGGCCTCATAAATTCAAAGCTGGAGCATGAATGCACTGGTACTTCGATAAAACAAATTTTGCTGGTAAATTAGAGTATATATAACAAAAATTATGTATGTAGATAAGAGTTTCATCAGAGATAAGCAAACGGAACATATCCTCAATGTGGACTGTGACATGTATGCAAATAATCCGGATGCAGTAAGAGAGGCATTGTGTTCTTCATGGATGAAAAGAGAGGCCCTGAAATGCTTTTATGCAACATCCCAAAAGTTACAACAATATCACCAAAAATGATCTCTATTCTAATTGTGGTCACGTTGTCATCAGGTGTGGATTCGCTTGTTGTACCCGGTTTTAGGTCTTACCTGATGAGAAATTTTTTATTAATGGATCATTCTGATGACTGTGAAGGTTGAACTTGCTGGCATTGGTGGCTATGACGCGGCTGGATTGTGGCACCGGGTGTTTCCATAGAAGAGAAAGCCTCTCTGGAGCAAAGTATTCTAAAGATTATGGAGAACATAAAAACTCAGAAGCCAAAGAGATTGATGAAAGAAGAACTGTTGATGAACTGGAAAAGACCTCAAAAATTATCGCTAGTTGTACCTATGAGAAGGACACTCCTTGGGGAAAAGAGGTTTCTTTTCATCACTTACTGTTCTTTCTACGAAATCTTTGATACTCAAAATCGAACATTCATAATTATAAAATATACATGATTTATGTTGTTTGTATGAAACTGGTCATGATTATGAACTTGGCAGATGGGATTGTTATATGGTTGTCCAGTTGAAGTATGTTACAGGCTGGGAGTCCAATGCAGGGGATGGAAATCAATGTATTACAATCCAGATAGAAGGGCCTTTATTGGAGTTGCTCCACACTCTTCGATATTCAACTTGTTCAATTCAAAGGATGGTCTGAGGGCTTGTTTCAGATCTTTTTCTCAAAGTATTGCCCTTTCATATACGGTCATGGAAAGATAAAAGTTGGTGCCCAATGGGTTACTGTGTTTATCTTTTATGGGCTCCAGTCTCCTTGCCTACCTTTACTATATGATTGTCCCTTCTCTTGCTTGCTCATGGCATTTCCCTATTCCAAAGGTATCTCATATCTTAATCTAAGAACTACGCTAGAAAAAACCGATCAGTCTTAGATGGAAAAATGTGTCGTACTCTTCAATTAGACTAGTCGATAGAGTATATTCCAGTACTGAAATGGCTTTGTCATTGTGTTTCAGGTGTCAAGCCATGGTTCATACCTTTGCGGAGTTTTCATAGCCAGGAATGTGTACAGCATAATTGAAGCCCTGAATTGTGACAGTACACTGAAGGGTTGGTGGAACTTACAGAGATGCTGGTGATTCGAAGAATAACAGCATGTTTTTTGGCTTCGTCGATGTAATTCTCAAGCAACTGGGGCTATCTCAAGCAGCGTTTGCCCTCACTGCCAAGGTGGTGACAGAAGATGTGTTAAAACGATACGAGCAAGAGGTGATGGAGTTTGGAAGCTCATCTCTCATGTTCACAATTTTGCAACATTAGCTATGCTGAACTGTTCAGTTTAGTTTCGGCAATATTCAAGATGATTTTCTGATTTTGGAGCTCTAGAAAAATTGGTGTTTCAGGTTACTTTGTGGACTAACGGTTCTGCTAAATTTCCAATCTATGAAGCACTCTTCATCCGCAAGGACAAAGGCTCCTTGCCCTTCTCAGTCATGTTCAAGGCCATTGCTATAGCTTCATTGGCATGCCTAATTCTGTGAATTAGAATAACTTCTATATTGTATCTTGAGTTTTGGAAGTTATTTATGTATATACAATGAGAAACATTATTTAAGTGAGGTTTAGAGTGTTTGGTCCAGGGTCATAAAAGAAACGTCGGTCATTTATCTTTTAATCTACTATTCACGTTTGGGTGTCAAGTAATGAAAGATACCGGTAATCGATCAGTACATAGTGATTACTGTAAGTAATATAAGGAGTAATTTGATTAACACTGAAAGAGTGTTTTTTTTCATTAACGGGGTGTTTATACCAATTTACCCTTAATTCATAAAACATTTGGATACAAAATGTCCTCATAGTCTACTAAATAACAATTAGCCCAAGTCTGAAATGACTTCTATAACCTCATATTAATTTTTTGGATTGAAATACTCACTATTTACATAAATAATACCCAAAATACCCCCATGCACTAAGACGATTGTAGGCCATAGGCCACACAGTCGATCGCTGTCGGCATTCACCGAAACAATGCCAAATGACCGTGTGCCAGTCTAGCCATTTCGACCATATCGAAGGCTGAAAACGGCCAGATGGCCGTGTGTGTGTATATATATATCCATAACTCTGTCTATTTTTCTCAGGTTTCAAGCTCTGGTTCATACCTTTGTATATGTTTATAACCAAGAAGTTTTATAGCAATTTGAGGCCCTGTCTTATGGTAGTACACTTAAGATTGGCCCTCGAGTGCAAAGGCAGAAGGGAGCTAAACTTGATTGCAAAACCCATCTGTCGAGCAGGAACGAAAGTCGGCCTTAATGATCCCATGGTGCCAAGTGGAAGGTTCATCGCTCAAAGGATAAAAATTACTCTATGAAGCTTAGAATATCTTCAATGGTGCTTTTATTTTAAAGAGCTTTCACTATAAATAAAGAACATCTTCATTGATTTTTAAATATAAAGACAAATTTTTTTTCAAATTCAATAGATTCTTTAAATTTTAGGAGAGAGAATATGCTTTTTCAAGAAAAAAAACATAGGAGAGATAAATCATAAAAAAATGCATAGAAAGTTACAATGTATTATTTAAATTAGGATAAAGAGTGAAATTTGACTTCTAAATGTGAAGAGCTAAATTTACTCTCAAATTTATATTAGAGAATAAAGGGAGGTTTGTCTAAGCTTATAAGTTGGTCAAACTAGCTATAAGCTCTAAAATTAAGCTGACATGTTGTTATAACTTTTTAAGCTTATAAGCCAAAAAAAAATAAGTTGGGGGGAGGTATTTTTTTTTTTTTTTGGTTTAAAGTAATATGCTATAAGCTAGTTTGACCAAGTCAATTACCACATATCCTTGTTTAATTTTAAAATTATAGTACACACATTTAATGTAGTACTCTTTTTAGTCATTTATAAAAATATACTTTATAACACATTTTACAAAATAATAAATACCTATCAGTAACTTATAAGTATTTTAATCAAACAGTAATGCTTAAAATTTCAAATGCTTATAAACTAAAATTGGTTTATAAGCAATTATAATTTTCCTAAGTCAGACAAACATCTAAAAGAGTCCTTATATTTTCATTTATATAGATAATAAAGAGTCGGGGTCTTTGAAGAGTGATGTTAAAAAGTTTAACCCTATCATATCTAATCATTGCATTTAATTTGAGAAACTGAGTCAATTCCCTTAACCAAATTTCTGAAAAATACTCATAAATAAGTATCATTTTCAATGTGGTTGAGCCTTGGATTAACTAAGACCGTCCAATTAAATGTGAGTCAAATATCATTAAATGAAGGTTAGAAAATGGCAAGACAGACAGCTTGAGAAATTACAAGCTTTTAGAAAAAGGCCATAATTCCGAAATGGCCTGGGCCTTTTGACTCTGCAAAGACTGGCACACCAATGATGATATCCAAAGAAAAGCAGCTCAGGGCTGTCAGGTGTCAATCCAATTGACACATCAGCACGAAAATTTTGACGTGTCGAATTATATTGTCATTCACCGAGTGGAGCTAACCAGGTTAAATTCTGATGATAATTTGCAAACTTTTGATTAAAAAAAATCCTGAAAAAATGGCGGACCATCAAAGAAGAATATGATTCACAGTGCAGCAAAGAAGCAGGACTGCAGGAAAGGAAGAGAATTTTACAAGCGTATTACAAGGGCAGGCGGCCATGAACATATGGCAATGAGAGAGTGTTTCTAGAATGGAGAAGATGCAGAAGGATGAAGAAGTAGAACGAAAAGAAGAAGAAAATTCATGCAAAGGTTGAAGATGATGCATCAGGAGATGTGGCTGATAATTGCCATGGCTGCAAGCAACAGAATGACCACTTCAAATGTGAACACTGCTAATTTACATAAATAAATATATAATATTATATAATTATGTATACTTATATTATAAAATGTTATATGGTGTGTTGAATGCTAGCACTTTGGCATGCATCAAGATTTCTGCTGTGAATATTGCAAGGTTTTTCTGTACATTCTGTGGAACCTCTTGCAGTTAATATCTGTACTTGGTTATTCATAGCTTTTAGTAAAAATTATTTATATCTGTCGTGCTGGAAATTGACAGCGGATAATTCCTTTTTTGGTCAAGAGATATCTCACGAATCAAACCCGATGATCTAGTTATTTGCTGTTTGAATTATTTTCAATTCAATCTTGTGTAGGTATTATATAACTTAATTATAATCTGATTGGGTGAACGAGAGATATTGAGATATATATTATGAAAAGAGAGAACTTAAGGGAAGAACTCGTGAGATAATTCATCGTAATTAGGATAAATTATCTAACTTAACTCGTTAATATATTAATACATAACACTAAATGTAGATTTTACTTTACAAGCAATCGAATACACTAATGTAGATTTACTTTACAAGCAATCGAATCAATTTAAAAAGTATTTTTTGTTCTTTGTTATTTATGATATTACTGCACATTTATTATATCATTTTATCACTGATCCATCAGGATTATGTACTCGTGGTTCTAGCTTTGTCAATCACGTATCTCTATAGTTGGTTCAATTTTCTGAGTCCAATAACTAATGATAATTTATACTAAATCTTGATTACATTATTCATCTTTTGGATTTTTGAAAATTAAATATATTAAAGGGGTGTTTGTCTGAGTTTATAATCTAGTTTTGACTAGTATAAACTCTAAATAAGTTAACTTATTTGTTTATAGCTTTTTTGGGGTATAAGTTGAGTTTATAAACCAAAAAAAAAAAAAAAAAAAGTTTTTGCAGCTTTTAAATAATCTGCTTATAAACTAATTTGATTAAATATATTACCATATTATCCTTATTTAATTTTAAAATTTATGGTATAATTTATTATTTGATAAAATAGATAATATCATTTTTAGTCATTTAATAATAAAATTACTTATACTATATGTAACTAAATATTTTAATCAAACATAAAACTATTTAAAATTTTAAATACTTATAAGCTCAAATTAGCTTATAAAGTTGTTATAAAACTAATTTTCATAATAAACAGGCTCTAATTTAATATTAGTTCAACGGCATGAATGGTCGACTCATTGATCGGGGCAGATTGAAAATTTAATTAATTATGTATCAATGAATCAGTTGGTTTGTCATATTATGCTTTAATTATTTGAAATTAGCTCCTAATCCTTGATTAAAATTTAAAGTATAAAAGTAATGGGTTTGGTCGGCAAGCGAGACTAGCACTTTCTCGAGATCTGATTTATTAATATGTTAACTTTCCGAGAAAAAGTGTGTTCTTACTCTTAGAATTAAATAATCAGAATCAAAGTTATAAATTCACCTATAGTCATAAATGCAAATTTCCACCAAAGTAAGGGTATTTAAGTCTTTGTCCAGAATATAGAAAACCTTATTTTTCTCATTCCTCAAATTAGTAAAATTTTAAATATCTCTACATCTCAAAAATTTCTCACAACTCAGCTTTCTTTTCGCTTCAAACTCCACACAACACCAACACCAACACCACACAGTCGGGGACGATTTAGCAGCGTGTGGAGAAGAGGAAAGGGAAAAGAAGAGGCTGAGAGAGGAAACAGGCAACGGCGACACAAATTTGGCTACCAAGATTGGTGTTTGCGGAGACGAGGAAAGGAGAAAGAGAGGGAGCAAAGAGGAGAGAGAAATAGGTGTAGAAGAGATAAGGAGATAGAGAGAGAAAAGAGGAGAGAAAAAGACGAGAAGAGAGGGTGTTATTGAAATAAATTTGAAAGAAAAATAGTTATTTTCTAATTCTATTGATTTAGGGTTAGAAAAATAATTTAATTTAGTCATTATTATAATAAGAGGGTAAAAAGGGCATTTAACTAGCCAAGGTGGCAAAAGCAAAATTTATCTAACATGTTTAAAATAGGAGGGAATTTGCAATTTATAAGACCAGGTGAAAACTAGAAATTTGCCAACCTTGGGTGGGTAAATTTCCTCTACTCTTGTTTTTATCGATTAAGTTTAATCAGCCTGCAGCCATCAAATAGCAACAGCTCCACTGTGGCGCGACCGTTGAAAAAATAAATGAAGCATGACCCGTTCAGCGTCCATGCATGACAAAATGAGAAGCAACCAAGGAATCAAAAAACATAGCTTATGCTGATTTACAATATTTTTGGCATCTTCTTCCTACTTCTTTCGTCTTCTTCTGCGTTGACGCCATAGCGTGTCCGCCTAGATCATCTTTTAGGAAGATATTTGGTATTCAAGATGGTTATGTGACAGATAGTGACTAAACGGGATAAAATGGAGTATGTTTGGATATTCGATGATAATGAGGTAGAATCAGGGTTCTCTCCTGATTAAGATCAAGATAAAAAAAAAAAAGAAATGTAATGAAAGTTAAAATATATTTTATTATTAGACGGGTGATAAACGATATTAATATCAGAGTTCTTCTTGATTTGATATTTACTGCGTGAAGGTGTTTAACACAGAATTCAAGGACAAGTATAATTTAATATTGCCTTATAGTTATTGCAAGTCTCTCTTGGAAACAGCCACCTATTTAAAAAATCTCAATAATTTCATATAATATAAAATTATTTATAGACGTCTGTTTGTCCCACTCTTTGACTGTCGAATCCAAAATTTCAGATATATAACTAATAATGCATGTGGTGTGGTTTTCCTTTAGCGGTGCTTTACATTGAAAAAAAAAAAAAAAGATAATGTCATTAAGGGTTGTAATTAGGTTTAAATGTATAATATATTTAGAAATCTTTGGATATCTTTTATATACTTATTTATGCAATAGCTCATTTTATGAGCAATTTTGTCACAAGAGTGCTCCTACATATGGGTACAAATGTCATTTCAAGTGTACTTCAAATCCTTTCGTTGATTAACGGTGTAAGAGAATCATAATTCAAGGGTAGAGTAGGAATGAAACGGGTATTGATCTACGACGAATTAATGTCCAAGCTATTTGTCACTTATGTTGAAAAAATAACGCCAAAACACACACAATAATGAAGCAAAAAAAGTAAAGTAATTTACCATGATTACATCCAACATTCGAGATGGAGAAGATTTTATTAAGTTTCAGACATCTACATCAATAAAATGGTGATAACAACAGTTCACTCATTCTCCTCTCCCTCTCACTATTTTTTCACATTAGGTTTTTTACTATTACAATACGCATACAATAATAAATATAACCCTAAAAGATAAAATTTAAGAGTTTTAACGAGAGCAAAAAGAATTTTGTCTAAAATGTACAATAGAAAGTAGTACAAGAAAACTTTTGAATTTGAAGAGAGAAGAGGAGGAAGGTGAACAAAAATGGCACCGGCCAAGACAAAGAAAATGTGAGAATGACAAATAATAATGATAATGAAGAAAAGTGAGACATAATTTGGAAGGTAATGGGTTCATCTTTTGTTTCTATCTTTTTCAAGTATGTCACCAAAATGAAGTTAAGCATGTGGGGTTTGGATATTCTTGCTCGACCTGTCCATGGACCTTAGATATGCTCATCCACTGTTTTTAAGTATCCTACTTTTTAAAGTTTTAATTCAATATTTTATAGCCCTACCTAATAATTATAACACCTAAAATTCATGCTTGCTTTTGCGTTATGATAGTATATTATTTATTCTATATGCTTAGCATGTAGTATTAGGGGTGTTCGGTTTCAGGTACCCTACATTTTTTTAAGGAACTGGAATCGGAACCAATGGTTCCTTGAAATTTGAAACCGAAACCGAAACCGGAACCGACGATTCCGATTCCAAGGTACCAGAACCAAAACCTGTAACAACAGTTCTGGTTCTGGTTCTAGGTATCCTGTAAAATTCATAACCCCCCAAAAGTTTTTAAAATGGCAAAAAAAAACACTTAAAAACTTACAAATACACCCCCCCGGCCTGACACTTGTTAACAAAAATAAAATTATAAATTATAAATTCAAAATTACAAACTCCTTTACTTTGTAAAGGTAGATTCTCAAAAGTCAAATCAACTTACTTTTAAATGTTATGAAATATAAATATAAATATATTCATATTACTTTTTCTATAAAAGTTTTTATCAACCCCCCTAATCTTTAATTTTATTTTATATTATTCTCGATTCCTGGTTCCAGTTCTGGTTCCTAACTATAGGAACCGGAATCGAAATCGTACAGCAACGGTTTCAAAATTTTGGAACCGGAACCTATTCGTTGACGGTCGATTATGGGTAGGAACCAGAACCAAACCCCAGGTATCCATCAGTTCCGATTCCAACAGATTCTTTTGAACACCCTTATGTAGTATTGTAGAATTCTAACCTTGTATCAGGACCTACGAGCCAAGGACAATCTCAAATAGATAGTTTTTATGAAACATAAACCTCTTAAAAGGTAATGAAAGTGTTGCAAAGGTTTACTCGGGTTGGACAGAGATTAGAGCTTGACTATAAGACCCACTTGTCGAGGAGGGAAGAAAGTCGGCCTTAGTGATCCAACAGTGGCATGTGGAAGGATCATGGCTCGACAGATAAAAGTTACTCTGTGGAAACTTAGGGAGTGATCCTTTAAAAAGTTTAGCCCTATCATCTCTAATCCATTTAATTTGGTAATTGACAATAAGAAATTAAGTCAATTTCCCTTTACCAAATTTATGAAAAATCACACTAAATAGGTATCATTTTCAATGTGGTTGAGCTACTTGGACAATTAATTAATTAATTGAAACCATCCAATCAAATCTGTGAGTCAAGATAGCATTAAATGAAGGGTTGACTCAAGTCAAATAAGAAGAAGGAAGAAGACAAGACAACTTGAGAAATTCCAAGCTTTTAGAAAAGGCCATAATCCTGAAATGGGCCTGGGCCTTTTGACTCTGCAAAAACTGGAACCCCAATGATGAATATCTAAAGAAAAGCAGATCAGTTGCATGGCTGCCACGTGTCAATCCAATTTGGCACATCAGCACGACAAATTTTACAAGAAGAATATGATTCACAATGCAGCAAAGAAGCAGGAAAGGAACAGAGAAAAGAGAATTTTACAAGCGTATTACAAGGGCATGGCGGCCATGAACATATTGGCAATGAGAGAGTGTTTCTGAGAGTGGAGAAGATGCAGAAGGATGAAGAAGTAGAACAGAATGAAGAAGAAATTCATGCAAAGGTTGAAGATGATGGATCAGGAGATGTGGCTGATAATTGCCATGGCTGCAAGCAACAAGCTGACCACTTCAAATGCGTACACTGCTAATTTACATAAATAAATATATAACATTATATAATTATATATAAAATGTTGTATTTGGAGTGTTGAATGCTCGCACTTTGGCACCAAGATTTCTGCTGTGAATATTAAAAGGTTTTTCTCTGTACATTCTGCGGAACTGGAACCCGTTGTAGTTAATATCTGTACTTGTACTCTCTACGATCAAAGCTGAAGATATCGTTATTTGCTGTTTGAGTTTATTTCCAATTCAATCGTGTAACATGTACTATATTAAACCAATTATAATCAATTTTGGGGGATCCGAGAGAGATTAAGTTAGACTAAAAAAAGAGAGAACTCAAGAGGAAAACTCGTTAGATAATTCTTTATAACTCCGAATAAGTTTGTATAACTTAACTCGTTAGTATACTCAATAATATAACACTAAACGTAGGTTTTACATTATAAGAAGTCGAATCACTTTAAAAAATATCTCTTGTTTTTTGTTATTATGCTTTAATTACAAAATGTCATCTTTTGGATTTTATGAAAATTACATATACAAATTAACCTAATATTAATTCAACGGCATGAGATGTTGGACTCAATGGTCGTGGCAGATTAAAATTTTTAATTAATTTATGATATCCAATGAATCAGTTGGTTTGTCATATTATGCTTTAATTATTTGACATTATCTCCTTATCCTTGATTAATAAAATTTAAAGTATTAAAAGTAAGGGGTTTGGTCGGCAAGGAAGACCAGCACTTTCTCGAGATCTGACTTTATTAATATGAAAACTTTCTCGTGAAAAATTATTGTTCTTACTCTTAGATATTAGATAATCAGAATCAAAATTCATTTTATATCGTTATTGTTTTTAGAGTAAAAACCACTTACCCACCCAAGGTTTGGCGAATTTACGTTTTCACCAGTGCAAAATCTTGTAAATTCACCTATAGTTTCATAAATTGCAAATTCCCACCCAATTTTAAATTTCAAACGTTAAATTTAGCAATTAAAAGGATATTTAAGTTTTCTTATCCAAAAAATAGAAAACCTGATCTTTTTCATTCCCCCAAATTAGTAAACTTTCAAAATAATCTTCCACATTTCAAAATTTTCTCATTTCTAACTCTTAATTCCTCTCTGCCTTCAACTCCTCCACCACCACCACCAACACCAACACCAACACCATCGGCGGCTAGATCTGATAGCCATGGAGAAGAGGAAAGGAGAAAGAGAGAGAGAAAAGAGGATAGAAAGAGATGGAGAAGAGATAAGGAGATAGAGAGAAAGAGGTGGACAAGGTTGAAGAAGAGGGTGTTATTGAAATAAATTTAAAAAAGAAAGTAGTTACTTTTTTAATTCTATTAATTGAGGGTTATAAAATAATTTATTAAATTTAGTCATTATTATAATAAGGGGTAAAAAAAAAAAGTATTTAACCAGTCAAACCTGATCAAAGCAAAATTTATCTTAACAAAGTTAAAAAATAGGTAGGAATTTGCAATGTCCTTTACTCTTGTTTTTATCGATCAAGTAAAATCAGCTTACAGCCATCAAATAGCAACAACTCCACCGTGCGTGACCATTTCCAAAATAGATGAAACATGACCCGTCCAGCGTCCATGACAAAAAGGGAACCAACCAAGGAAATCCAACAACTTAGCTGATGCTGATGGCTCAGTGCTCTTATATTTTTGGCATCTTCTTCTTATTCTTTTTCTTCAGCTGTCATCATAGCGTGTCCACCAACATCATCTTTTACGAAGACATTTGGTATTCATCGTTGATCTAGTAGTTAAAGAGGTTTGTTCTTTTCCTTGAGTTCATAAGTTTAAATATTGCGGTTATCTATCACAATAACATCGTGGCTTATTTGGTTCTTTGAGTTTGTAAAATGTTCAATAGATCTTGAGGATTAGTTAAAGTGAACGTAAATTGACATGGACAACTCTAGTAACCAAAACAAAAAAAGATGGTTCTGTGACAGATAGTTAGAGATGGTAGTAGGCCTGATATTTTCAGATACTCGGCCCGACCCGAAAAGGTCGGGCTTTACCCGATGTTCGCGAGCTTGGGTTTGGTCCTGGACTTGACTTTAAGGCTCGCCTCAGGTACGGGCTGGGTCTGGGTATGTCTTCAGGCCTAGCCCGACAATTTTAGTATTAATTATACTAAATTACCTTTATACTATATTTTTAATTACAAGATTATCTTACATATATATACTCATTTTTCCCAAACCCTACATGGATGGATGGATGCACTTTGTGGAAAGTTATTTATATATTTGGTGAGTATTAAAAAATAAATTAATATTTAATTTTTTTTATAGAATTAAAAATATAAAAAAAATTGAAATTTATTAATATTTAAATATTCACATTTTAAAAATAGGCGGACTTGGGCTGGGCTTGAAGTTACAAAAAGCCTATCGAACCGGGCTTGGGCTTTACTTGTGATACCAGTGATGGGTTTGGGCCTTTGTTGTGAGGTCGGGCTTGGGCCTAGGCCAAGGGGTACTAGGTCCCGGCCTGGCCCGGCCCATTGCCATCACTACAGATAGTGAATAAACGGGATAAAAGTCGAGTATGTTTGGATCATTGAATGATAATGAACGGTATTAGGATCAGGGTTCTCTCCTGGTTTGATCTACAATTGAGCTATAATGAATAGTATTAAGATCAAGATTCTCTTATCATTTAATTTATATGAACAGATAAAAAAAGAAATGTAATAAAAGTTTTAAATATATTTATTATTATTAGACGGGATGATAAACGAAATTAATATCAGAATTCTCTACTGATTTGATAATTACTCTGAATGAAAGGCGTTTAACACAGAATTCACTGGAGAAGTATATTTCAATATGCCTTATTGCAAAGTCTCATGGAAGTGGGAAACAGCCCACCTATGAAGAAGTTAATAATTTCAATTTCAAATAATATAAATTATAGATAGATATCTTTTTTCTCCATCTCTTCTGACTTTCAAATCCATAATAATTGTAAATAATATCTAGTGAAGAATTTTAATGCGTACATATTTAGCGGTGCTTCACATTTCAACAGTTAAATAATTGACTAGCACATCATTTGTCTATATTTTCTTCACCATATATCATTCACTCCATTGTCTGCAACCTGCATCAAAACTTTTCTTCACTAGCTGAAGTAATCTTACTTTTTTTGAGGAAGACGATTAAGAGAGATGGCTGAGCTGCAGCCTCTTTTTGAGACCAAACAAGCAAAGGGGAGAGCTGCTTTCAAGGTGTTTACAGCAACAGTTTTTGCGGGGATATGTTTGATGTTAGTTTACAGGTTTCTGCATATTCCGAGAGGTGGAGAAGAAGGAAGATTGACTTGGATTGGGATGTTTATTGCAGAAGTTTTGTTCAGTTTCTACTGGATTATCACTCAGTCTGCTCGCTGGAATGTTACTCATAATTTCCCTTTCATTCGGAGGCTCTCTCAGAGGTCAGTTCATCACTCTTTTTCATTAATATTAATCTTGAAACTTGACAACAGTTTTGTTCTTGTTTCTGTTTTTGTTTTTGGTTTTCTCTGAACTTGGTAGTCATTATTTTCATGAGTGATTTGTAGAGAACCATGTGCAAATTTTGATTGGCTATTGTCTAATAGATGCACTTTTTTACTTGGGTTTGGTTGGCCTAGATATTGTGAATCTTTCTGAAAAACAATATAATTATTTAATATATAATTAAAAAAAAATTATTGCACTACCTTTAGCTCTGTGCTTGGACCCATTAAAAAAGCAAAAAAATATGTTATAAATGCTGAGTTGGACATGAAGTAAACGTTATATAATGTGTTTAATGTTGATTTATGAAAGTTAAAATGAATTAATATGATTGAAGAAACTTTTAATAAAATTTTACAGATATGAAGACAAGTTACCAGGAGTTGATGTATTTGTGTGCACAGCTGATCCAATTATGGAGCCACCAACTTTGGTGATCAACACTGTTTTATCAGTGATGTCCTTCAATTATCCTCCCGAGAAACTGAGTGTTTATCTATCTGACGACGGTGGATCGGAGTTCACATTCTACGCCCTCCTGGAGGCCTCTCATTTCTCTAAATTTTGGATACCCTTTTGCAAAAAATTCAAAGTTGCACCCATGTCCCCTGAAGCCTACTTCTCTCAGCAGCCTGATGAGAAAAATGTAATTCAGGTTGAGGAATGGTTAGCTATCAAGGTAAAAATTATTTGTTGTATGTCTATATACTCAAATAATTCTCTAGTTAGGATGTCTTGATAATTTATCATTTATTTATGTATATTTGAAGAAAAAATACGAAGACATGAAACATCGAATCGAATCAATCATGGCAAAGGGAAGCATTTCCGAAGAAGTAAGGAGTCAACACAAAGGATTCTCGGAATGGTATAATTCTGAAGTAACAAAGCAGAACCATCAGTCGATTGTGCAGGTAAATAGAATGGATTTTATCATCTCGTGAAAGTCGCAGAAAGTAATACTATCTGAAGTAATGTTATGTGATATAATTTCAGATTATAATTGATGGGAAGGACACAAATGCTGTGGATAAGGAAGACGGTAGATTGCCAACATTAGTGTACATGGCACGCGAAAAAAGGCCAGGATGGCCTCATAACTTCAAAGCTGGAGCCATGAATGCACTGGTACGTACTTTCGATAAACCAAATTTTTGCTGGTAAATTTAGAGTATATATAACAAAAATTATGTATGTAGATAAGAGTTTCATCAGAGATAAGCAATGGAACCATCATCCTCAATGTGGACTGTGACATGTATGCAAATAATCCGGATGCAGTAAGAGAGGCATTGTGTTTCTTCATGGATGAAATGAGAGGCCCTGAAATTGCTTTTATGCAACATCCACAACGTTACAACAATATCACCAAAAATGATCTCTATTCTAATTGTGGTCACGCTGTTCATCAGGTATGGATTTGCTCGTTGTTAGTCCGGATTTTAGGCCTGAACCTGAGAAGTTTTTTATTAATGGATCATTCTTGATGATTGTGAAGGTTGAACTTGCTGGCATTGGTGGCTATGATGCGGCTTTGTATTGTGGCACCGCGTGTTTCCATAGAAGAGAAAGCCTATCCGGAGCAAAGTATTCTAAAGATTATAGAGAACATAAAAACTCAGAAGCCAAAGAGACTGATGAAAGAAGAAATGTTGATGAACTGGAAAAGACCTCAAAAATTCTCGCCAGTTGTAGCTATGAGAAGGACACTGCTTGGGGAAAAGAGGTTTCTATTCTATCACTATACTGTTCTCTTCTACGAACTTTCTGATACTCAAAATGGAAAACTCATATATATGATTTATTTTGTTTGTATGAAACTGATCATGATTATGAACTTGGCAGATGGGATTGTTATATGGTTGTCCAGTTGAAGATGTTGTTACAGGTTTGGCAGTCCAATGCAGGGGATGGAAATCAATGTATTACGATCCACATAGAAGGGCCTTCATTGGAGTTGCTCCAAACACTTTAGATATTCATCTTGTTCAATTCAAGAGATGGTCTGAGGGCTTGTTTCAGATCTTTTTCTCAAAGTATTGCCCTTTCATATACGGTCATGGAAAGATCAAACTTGGTGCCCAAATGGGTTACTGTGTTTATCTTTTATGGGCTCCAGTCTCCTTGCCTACATTTTACTATATAATTGTCCCTCCTCTCTGCTTGCTCCATAGCATTTCCCTATTCCCAAAGGTATCTCATATCTTAATCTAAGAACTACGCTAGAAAAACCGATCAGTCTTAGATGGAAAAAATGTATCGTACTCTTCAATTACTAGTCGATAAGAGTATATTCCAGCACTGAAATGGCTTTGTCATTGTGTTTCAGGTGTCAAGCCCATGGTTCATACCTTTTGCGTATGTTTTCATAGCCAGGAATGTGTACAGCATAATTGAAGCCCTGAATTGTGACAGTACACTGAAGGGTTGGTGGAACTTACAGAGAATGCTGGTGATTCGAAGAACTACATCATTCTTTTTTGCCTTCGTCGATGTAATTCTCAAGCAACTGGGGCTATCTCAAACAGCGTTTGCCCTCACTGCCAAGGTGGTGACAGAAGATGTGTTAAAACGATACGATCAAGAGGTGATGGAGTTTGGAAGCTCATCTCTCATGTTCACAATTATTGCAACATTAGCTATGCTGAACCTCTTCAGTCTAGTTTCGGCAATATTCAAGATGATTTTTCAGGATTTTGGAGCTCTAGAAAAATTGGTGTTTCAGGTTATTCTTTGTGGGCTAACGGTTCTGCTAAATATTCCAATCTATGAAGCACTCTTCATCCGCAAGGACAAAGGTTCCTTGCCCTTCTCTGTCATGTTCAAGTCCATTGCTATAGCTTCATTGGCCTGCCTAATTCCTTTAAATTAGAATAACTTCTATATTGTATCTTTAATTTTAGAACCATCCTAGTTTTTGGAAGTTATTTATGTATTTATACAATGAGAAATAATTAATCTTTAAGTGAGTGTTTGGTTCAGGGTCATAAAAGATAACGTTGATAATCTATTTTTTAATCCGACAATCACCACATTTAAGTGTCAAGTAATAAAAGATTATGATAATCGACTAATACTAATAGTGATTACTATAAGTAATATAAGGGGTAATTCGATTACAGTCTGAAAGGGTGTTATTTTTTCATTACCATAATCCACTGTTCATATCAATTTTACTCTTAATAAACATTTTAGATACAAATGTCCTCATATGTCTACTAAATAACAATTAGCTCAAATGGCAAAATGACTTCTGGAACCTCATATATTAACTTTTTGGATAGAAATACCTTCACTATTTACATGAATAATACCCAAAATACCCCCAATCACCCAAAATGACTGTCGGCCATTGGGCACCACCATCGACCGCCACCAACATTCTTTAAAATGACACACAACTGATCAAATCTATTCTAGCTATTAACGGTCAGATCTGTGACCGTTAACAGATCTCTAATCAAGTGTTTGATTAGAGATTGAATACAATTCATATATATATATATATTCTCGAATTTTAAGGATGTTTAAAAAAAAATTAAGATTTTGTGGACAATGAGACAAGTTGTCTTGTTGTTTCCTAGATGTTTTCAAGTGCTTGTCTCTATGTTCACATATTTAATTTATTCTCTAATACTTCAGGGATTCCAATAGATTAAGATGTGGCTCACAATAAAATGCAGTTACAAGGCTTGAGATAGATAATAAAAATATATTTCTTAAGCAAATAATTCTATCACATATAATTAAAAAACAGTCATGGAGGTAAAAGAAGAGACTCTAGCTCTCTTTGAGAGCAAGCAAGTTAAGGCTGGAGTTGCTTATTGGGTGTCTTCATGTACAATATTTTTGGGAATTTGTTTGATATTGTTTTACAGGTTAATAAACATCCCAAGAGCTGGAGAAGAAGGAGGATGGGCTTGGATTGGCATGTTCATGGCAGAACTCTTCTTCAGTTTCTACTGGATCATCTCTCAGTCTCTTCGTTGGAAACTTCGATACCATTTCCCTTACAAAGAGAGACTTTCACAGAGGTTTTATTTGTTGAACTTTACTTTTGCTTCTCCCCCCCCTCCCAATTGACTTTCGAATATGCATATTACAGATATGAAGACAAGTTACCTGGTGTGGACATTTTTGTATGCACGGCCGATCCATTGATAGAGCCACCAATTATGGTGATTAACACCATTTTATCAGTAATTGCCTATAATTATCCTCCTGATAAACTCAGTGTTTATTTATCTGATGATGGTGGATCAGAATTCACATTTTATGCCCTTTTAGAGGCCTCTAATTTCTCTAGATACTGGGTGCCATTTTGCAAAAAGTTCAATGTTGAACCAAGGTCCCCTGAAGCCTACTTTTCTCAGCAACCTGATAAGAAAGATACTAATTATGTTCAAGAATGGCTAGCTATCAAGGTAAATTGTTATATCTACTTATTTTTTCGTCGATTTTTTGTTACGAAATTTAAAAACCTTGTTTCCACTTAAAGAAAAAATATGAAGATATGAACAACCGAATCGAATTGGCCATTGAGAAGGGCAGAATTGCTGAAGAAGTAAGGGATCAACACAAGGGGTTCTCAGAATGGGACAATTATAGAACAATAAAGCAGGATCATCGACCGATCGTCCAGGTAAATATAAATTTACATTGCAAAGATTATATTATAATGTTTATAACATTTGTTCATCCACTTTATACTATGTTTGGTATGATTTCAGATTATAATTGATGGTAAGGACACAAATTCTGTTGATAATGAAGGATGTAGATTGCCAACATTGGTTTACTTGGCCCGAGAGAAGAGGCCAGGATGGCCTCATAACTTCAAAGCTGGAGCTATGAATTCTTTGGTAAAATATATACGCATAGTTTTAGATTTTCTTATGCGCGGACCCTTCCTGGACTTCGTAAACTGTATTTAAAAAAATCAGGACGTCTGCAGGATAGCAGAAACTTATGCTGCTACCATTGTTAAGGAATTTAGATTTTAATAAAATAATATATATATGCAGATAAGAGTGTCATCAGAAATAAGCAATGGATCAATCATCCTGAATCTGGACTGTGACATGTTCGCGAATGATGCAGATGCAGTACTAGAAGCAATGTGTTTCTTCATGGATGAAAAGAGAGGCCACGAAATTGCTTTTGTGCAGTTTTCACATGGCTTTTGTAATGTCACAGAAAATGATCTCTACTCAAATTATATGCACATAATTCTTCAGGTAGTAGTCATCAACAAAATTATTTTTTCCTAACAAAGTACCATTTAGTTTTCATTCAGAATAATTAATCTTGATGATTATATAGCTTGAGCTTCATGGCATGGATGCCTATGATGCGGCTATGTATGGTGGCACCGGATGTTTTCATCGAAGAGAAAGCCTCTCTGGAGCAAAGTACTCAAAGGATTACGGAGGGAATATTGACAGCGAGGCCAAACAGAAGACTGATAAAAGAACAGTTGGTGAATTGGAAGAGGCCTCAAAAGTTCTTGCTACTTGTAGCTATGAGAAGGACACTCAATGGGGCACAGAGGTCTCTTTTCTTGTGAAATATTACTCTAATCATCATATTTATGATTTTTTCCCCTTTGTTTATGAAGCTAAAGTGTAATATTTTTGTGAATTTTCAGATGGGGTTAATGTATGGATGTGCATCTGAAGACATTGTTACAGGCTTGGCAATTCAATGCAGGGGCTGGAAATCAATGTATTACAGTAAACCAAATAGAAAGCCTTTCATAGGTGTTTCTCCAAACACCTTAGAAATTTCTCTTGTTCAATTCAAGAGGTGGTCTGAGGGCTTGTTCACGATATTTCTCTCAAAGTGTTGTCCTTTCATTTATGGTCATGGGAAGATCAAACTTGGTGCCCAAATGGGTTACTGTGTTTATCTTTTATGGGCTCCAATCTCATTGCCTACACTTTATTCTGTCGTTATCCCTCCTCTTTGCTTGCTTCATGGCATTTCCTTGTTCCCTAAGGTGCCTCATTCTCGTCCTTATATCACTTCAATTGACATTATTATAATCAATTAGCGAAAATTCTCAGGTGGGGAAGTTCTTCAGGTTTATAAAATCCATACTGTGTCTATTGTTTCTCAGGTTTCAAGCCTCTGGTTCATACCCTTTGCATATGTGTTTATAATTAAGAATGTTTATAGCATATTTGAGGCCCTGTGTTGCGGTAGTACACTTATGATTTGGTGGAACTCACAGAGAATGCAGATGATCCGAAGGACTACTGCCTGCGTTTTTGCCTTCATCCATGTAATTCTCAAGCAACTGGGGTTATCTCAAACAGCATTTGCCATCACTGCTAAGGTGGTGACAGTAGATGTGTTAAAGCGATACGAGCAAGAGGCGATGGAGTTTGGGAGCTCATCTCTCATGTTCACCATTGTTGCTACATTGGCAATGCTGAACCTCTTTAGTTTAATTGCAGCAATATTCAAGATGATTTTTCTGGATTTTGGAGCTCTAGAAAAGTTGGTGTTTCAGGTTATTCTTTGTGGGCTAATGGTTGTGCTAAATTTTCCAATCTATGAAGCTCTCTTTATCCGCAAGGACAAGGGCTCCTTGCCCTTCTCAGTCATGTTCAAGTCTATTGCTATAGCTTCATTGGCATGCCTAATTCCTGTAAATTAGAATAACTTCTAAATTGTATCTTGAATTCTAAAACCATTCTAGTTTTTGAAAGTTATGTATGTATTTATACAATGAAAAATATTAAGCTTCAATAGTTTTCTTAAACTGTTAAAATGTTTAAGATTATTATGTTAATGGAATAACGTTATCCCTGCTGTTAACAGCTTGATTTCGGTTAGTCTTTGAATCAAACTGAATCACCAGATATGATCCTAATATTTGATTAAATTTGTTTTTGATTCAGTGAAGACAAACAAAGAAAATACTAAAACTTGCACTGACAAAATCTTGTAAATTGCTTTGTTTTGAAGCTCAAATATTCGAATAATTAGTTATAATTATTTTTTTATTGGTGACAATTAGAGAGTTAAACGTTAGTGTTGGACCCTTCCCCTTCCCATTCCCATTCCCGTTCCCGTTCCCGTTCCCATTCCTATTACAATTACCATTCCCCTTTCCATTCTCTTTACAATATGTTCTCTAGGAGTGTGATTCAAAGACATCAGTAACAATAGAGTAAACGACTTATTTCCATCCAAATAATGGTTTAATAATATTTTTCCATTTACAGACTTTTAAAATACTATTTTATTACTCAAATTTAAATTCTTATGATGAATAGAGAGCAAACTCCGCCTAGACTATTGGGGTTTTTGAAGAGGGGAGGTTGATGAGTCTTTTGGTGGTGAAAGATTGAATTTTAGTGATTGGGATTTATCGAAATTTGACTTGGGACGAATGATTATACAAACCCTAATCGCTCGATTGCTGGTGATTGGAGGGGTTGGTGAGAGTAGGGTTTGAGGGGTTTTGGTGAGTGATAACCGGGAAAGAGAATGATGGTGGTGTGGGGTCGCAACAATGCTGGAATTGAAAACGGAATATAAATTTGGGTAGTAAAATAGTATTTTAAAAATCTGTAGGTGAGAAAATGTCATTAAGCCATTATTTAGGTAGAAAAAAGTCATTAATTGTCACAATATCAAATCATAGAGTTATAAAACCCCTCAGGGACATCGTCAGAATTTTTAGTGAGTGGGTTCATAACATCTAAACTGATAAATTTATAATAAAATATATATTGAAATGACTCATTAAATTCCCAATTGTTCGCTTTTTAATATTATGATTGTGTGGTTGACAATGTCCTTTTTGCAAGTAGGCTCTTCTCACTTTGTCTTTATCATTAGGATGATATTTTGAAATTTTAATCCTTAATCCAGAATCTGCAGGAGGACAACAGATGTTTGTCTTAAGCTAGATTCTATAGGCTCATTGTGAACAGTATTGTGAGGTCTTATGTTTTGGTCAATTGATGATTCTTCATTAGAAAACTTTCTTATGAACAAAATTGTCCATAACTGAAAAAAAAAAAATTTATTATAAAAAATAATTAATTTGCAATTACAAATCCAAAAACACCAACACAAAATTCAATAATTAACATAGGCTAACCTTCCAATTCCTCAACTTAAACAATAATTGCGACTTAATTTATCAAACTCAACTTAAAACAAACTAATTATCTGATACTTCAATATAAACAAAATTAAATCAAAACCTATATCAAAATCTAAGAATTTAATTTTTCAATTTTAAACTTATTTATTAAACTCAATAAAAAGTCATAGCTCATAATTTTCCATCAATTAAGAAAATTAAAAGAAAAGATTTTTAAGAAAAAAAAATCATCTTACCTTATAACCTCTAAAAGAATAACTTTTCTTGAATAATCCAACCAAAGAAGAAGAAAGTAGGAGAGAGGAAATAAAAAAAAGGAGAAAAGGTCAAAAAATATTAATTAATACAAATTTTTGTAGGGTCAAAATTATAAATTTCATAATATGTAGGACCTTTTTGAATATTTTTTAAAAGTTGAGTGGCTCAATTGAATGCCTCCGCGCCTACCCTCATCAAAGTCCTTGAATCACGGCCTCCAGGATCGTGATCCAATATTCGGTAACTCCCAATAATGTTACTTGGAGTACCATAGTAGGACCCTTTGTGGGTTATATTCATCCACCAAAAGGGCTTTGGAATTTGCCACCATATTTGAACAATATCTTACACTGTTACTGACTTCAAAGTTCTCTTGATATTCGTACCAACAGAAAGGTTAATCAATTAAAGCCTTTCATGCATCCACCAATTTAGAGGGTTGACTAAGAAAACAAAGCAATTTTCTGATGCAATCTGTTGTAATGGTGAGCTTTGCCGGGCCAACCTGAAATTTTCTAAAACTTAGAACTAGAAAGTAAAATGAAGTATTCCCACCTTAAGTTTTGACTTTACAGCTCTCAAGTTCACATTATGATCTATGGCCACCCGTCTAATTAAGTAATTATAATTTAAAATAAGTGAAGAGTACCGCACTTAGTAGACTTTTGGAGTTGATCCAATCTCCTTCAAGATTCATGTTCAAATAAAATAATACCTTTTTCTTATCTCAATGATGTCACATACAGAGACCCCATAGGCAGGAAGAAGTAACTGGCCACCTAATTGCTGAGAACGTCGTTGCAAGATTATTACAAAACTATTGTCCAAAGTAAATATTAAAATATAATATTATAATCAGTCCCAATTGAAGCAGACAAATAACAAACTATAAAATATTAGTAGGGTTGGAGGCTCAACGTCTCTATATATTAAATCCTTGTTGATAAGTACTTATAATTTCGTTGAGAAAGTAAAAAATGGCTAATTGTGAGAACGCTCCATTGTTTGAAACAAGAAGAGCAAAGGGAAGAGTTTTGTATAGGCTCTTTGCAGCTTCTGTGTTTGTGGGGATATGTTTTATTTGGGCCTATAGAGTAAATCACTTGCCCAGCGACCAAGAAAATGGTAGATGGGTCTGGTTTGGCTTGTTTGCTGCTGAGCTCTGGTTTGGTATCTACTGGCTCCTCACTCAAGCCCTGAGATGGAACAGAGTTTACAGACACACCTTCAAGGATAGGCTCTCACAAAGGTTCCTCTCTCTCTCTCTCTCTCACTATAGTCTCTCCCTCCTTTAAAATTTACAGAGAAAGTCTTACTGAAAGTGAGCTTTCTAACTCATTTGCATTTTCTTACTATGTGAATGTTTACACCTAAGAATAAGTAATCATGCATACATGTGTTTGATTTTTCTCTTATTTATTAACCACGATTAAAATTGATGAATGTTCAATGGATGCATGGACATCTGGCCAATGTGAAACCACCACATTAGTTTCTGTGGAAATTCTGGAAATTCATATGTTTTTTTATTGGTCGGATGTGATAAAGTGGACTTTGGTAGAACTCACTCCCAAAAATCAGCTCCAGGGAGGAGGGAGTCCAACCATTTATATACACTATAACAACCCACCATTGGGGCGATGTAGGACAAATTGAACTTCTAACACCGTCTCTCACGCTCGGTGTGCAAGGCTGGGTCCAAACCCATCATCGCCTCAACCAAAGATGCGTTTGGACCCAGCCCTGCATGCTCGCACACCGAGCATGAGGGCAGGAATTGAAGTTAAATTTGAATTTGTTCCACATCACCAAGTTGGTGGGCTGTTATGGTGTATATATGTGATTGGACTCCCTTCTCTCTTGAGCTAGCTTTTGGGGTTAAGTTCTACCCAAGTCCACTTTATTATGTTATCAAAACTACGTTCCCTCTTTGGTTGGGGTGATGATGGGTTTGGACCCTAACCTTGCACCTCGTGCGTGAGGGAGGGTGTTAGAAGTTAAATTTGTCCCACATTGCCCCAATAGTAAGCTGTTACGGTGTATATATGTGGTTGGGCTCCCTCCTCCTTTGAGCTATCAGGATGCACATACAACTATATTATAATAAAAATTTATTTGTGATTAAGCAGATATGAGAATGAGTTGCCTGGAGTGGACATATTTGTGTGCACAGCAGACCCCAAGTTAGAGCCACCAATGATGGTGATCAACACTGTTTTATCAGTGATGGTATATGATTATCCACCAGAGAAGCTCAGTGTGTATCTCTCTGATGATGGTGGTTCTCAACTCACATTCTATGCTCTCTTGGAGGCCTCTCACTTCTCCAAACATTGGATATCTTTCTGCAAAAAATTCAAAGTTGAGCCTAGGTCTCCAGCCGCTTATTTTGCATCACTCTCTGACTCCCATACTGCTAGTCCCTCCAAGGATCTCACAGCTATCAAGGTATAATAAGTGTTATCAAATGGAGCCCCAAAACAACACTAGCAAAGAAACACATTTATGACAAGGAATTTGTTAAAAGACAATTTTATTTCTCAACAAATACTATTTTTTTTCTTTTTCTGATAGCTTTTCTTTTGTGTAGAAATTATATGAAGACATGGAGAATAGGATCCAAACTGCAACCAAGCTTGGTAGAATAACTAAAGAAATTGGCATGAAACATAAAGGATTTTCTCAGTGGGATTCATACTTATCTCCAGTTGACCATGACAGCATTCTTCAAGTAAATTAATTAGTACTATGTCCGCTAAATTAATCAGTAAGTTAATCAGTACTAGATTAACTTACTTTTTTTATTTCTAATTTTTTTTTTTTATAGATATTAATTGATGGAAGAGATCCAGAAGCCGTAGACATTGAAGGGTGTCCATTGCCAACTTTGGTTTACTTGGCTCGTGAGAAGAGGCCTCAACATTTCCATAATTACAAAGCAGGAGCAATGAATGCACTGGTAATTAAAGTCATTGATATGACCTCAATGAAAATTTGCATACTTTTCACGTTAATTCAAAAGTACATTTCATTTCTGAAAAACTGTTACTTGTTTGATGGTTCTGTATATGTGCAGATAAGGGTGTCCTCAGAGATTAGTAATGGACAGATTATTCTCAATGTAGACTGTGATATGTACTCTAACTATTCACAATCTGTTAGAGATGCTCTTTGCTTCTTCATGGATGAAGAAAAGGGCCATGATATTGCTTATGTGCAGTTTCCACAGAACTTTGAAAATATCACCAAGAATGAAGTATACAGTAATTCTCTAAGAGTAATCTGTGAGGTGAGAACCTATGAATCGGAATCTAATTGCAGCATAAGCATTTTCTTTTTTGAATGATGTTGTTGATGATTTGTTTCATGTTACTTGAAGGTTGAATTTCATGGTTTGGATGGCTATGGAGGTCCACTTTATGTTGGAACTGGCTGTTTCCACAGAAGAGAGACTCTTTGTGGAAGGAAATTCAGCAAGGAAAATAAAATTGAATTGAAGAGAGACTATGATGCAAAGAGGCAAGAAAGTGTTCTTGAATTAGAAGAAAACTTGAAGGCACTTGCACGTTGTACTTATGAAATAAACACAAAATGGGGAAGTGAGGTCAGTTGATTACTCTCTCACTTTATAGAGAACAGCAAATTTGTTTGTGGACTGTGTATTTTCTTAGCCGTAAATCTATCCTTGATTCCAGATTGGGGTGCAATATGGGTGTCCAGTTGAGGATGTGATAACAGGGCTAACAATTCAATGCAGAGGATGGAAATCAGTGTATTACAATCCGGAAAGGAAAGCATTCTTAGGTGTTGCACCGACCACGTTGCCTCAGACACTTTTGCAGCACAAGAGATGGTCTGAAGGTGATTTTCAGATTTTGCTTTCCAAATACAGTCCTGCTTGGTATGCACATGGAAGAATCAGCTCAGGCCTTCAATTGGGGTATTGCTGCTATTGCTTGTGGGCTCCCAACTGTTTGGCAGCATTATATTACTACACTTTTCCTTCACTTTATCTTCTCAAAGGGATCTCCTTGTTTCCACAGGTTAGTTCTCTCTGTTTTTCATTTCCAGCTGCAATTAAATTGCTTGAATCTTCAAGGCCTAAAATGCATGAAACCTCATTTATTTACTATTTATGCTTCATTCTCCTAGGAATCAAACTGTTTCTCTCAGTTTTGTATGTCTAACCGAATCAAATATTATGAATACAGCTCTCAAGTCCATGGATGATACCATTTGCATATGTGATATTTGCAAAGTACACTTACAGCCTGGTGGAATTTCTGTGGTCTGGTGGCACAATCCTTGGTTGGTGGAATGACCAGAGAATTTGGCTTTATAAGAGAACAAGCTCCTACCTCTTTGCCTTCATCGACACCATTTTGAAGTCACTTGGATTTTCAGAATCAGCATTTGTAGTCACAGCCAAAGTTGCCGATGAAGATGTCTCACAGCGATATGAGAAAGAGATTATGGAGTTCGGAGCCTCCTCTTCGATGTTCACTATATTAGCAACACTTGCACTGCTCAATTTATTCTGCCTGATTGGGGTGCTGAAGAAAGTGATCCTGGATCAGGGAATTTTTAGACTTTATGAGACAATGCTCTTGCAGATTCTTCTGTGTGGTGTTTTAGTTCTCATCAACTGGCCAATGTACCAAGGCCTTTTCTTAAGGAAGGACAACGGCAAGATGCCAAGCTCCATAGCAGCTAAATCACTTGTATTAGCTCTGTCTGCTTGTACCTGTTTCACATTCTTGTATTGATTATTTCTCTTTTTTTTTTTTTTTTCTCTTTCCTCTTTATAAAATTTTGTATTATGAATTATGTAAGTTGCAGCTAGCATACAAATAAAAAAAATCTTGTATTTCTGCCCATGGCTAATCTTTTCCAAGTCAAGAATGCTTTTAGGAGCAATCAAGTGAGGTTGTGACTATGTCCAATAATCTTCCTGTGGCCTCTTTTTTTATTCTACTTGTCTTGGTTAGCGGCATATTTTAATATTTCAGAACTTGTCAGAAGGACCCACTCACACCTTATCTTATAGCTAAAGGTTCCTTAGCTAGCCTTAATTTACTTCAATAAAGTGATAAACTGTCAGAATCGCTAAGGAATATGCGCGTTGTTATAGTCCAAAAGAAACTACTAAAGCATATTGATTTACTGAAAGCCATTTTTGAGAGGATGAAGATGGGAAGTGATGGCTATGCTCCTTTGTTTGAAACAAAAACAGCGAAGGGAAGACTGTTATATAGGCTTTTTGCTGTGTCTATTTTTGTGGGTATATGTTGGATTTTAGTTTATAGGGTGACTCACATACCAAGAGAAGGAGAAGATGGAAGATGGGCATGGATTGGCCTGTTTGGAGCTGAGCTATGGTTCAGCCTGTATTGGGTGTGTACTCAAGCCCTCCGATGGAACTGTGTTTATCGGTGCACCTTCCCGGACAGGCTTTCACAAAGGTCTCTTCCTCTCTCTCTCTCTCTCGTTATCCATGAATTATGTAAGTCTTAGAAGTTTAAGGTGAATTTGCAGATTTGAGAATGAGTTACCGAGGGTGGATATATTCGTGTGCACGTCAGATCCCATGATAGAGCCACCAATGATGGTGATCAACACTGTCTTATCAGTCATGGCATTTGATTATCCACCAGAGAAACTTAGTGTGTACCTCTCTGATGATGCTGGTTCTGACCTTATCTTCTATGCTCTCTTAGAAGCTTCTCGCTATACCAAACATTGGATTCCATATTGCAAGAAATTCAATGTGGAACCAAGGTCCCCAGGGGCTTATTTTCTGTCAATTTCTGACCATTGTGATCTGAAGGAGGCCAGTGAGTTCTTGGCTATCAAGGTACTCTCCAACAGCAACCTTAATTCTGTGGCATATTCAAAAGACTGCACACTTGTTGACTGATTAAAGGTAAACTGCCTTCCATACATTTTTTCTGCAGAAATTATATGAAGACATGGAGAAACAAATCAGAAAAGCAGCAAAGCTTGGTCGATTAGCTGAAGAAATTCGGTCTAACCATGAAGAATTTTCTCAGTGTGATTCGTATTCCTCGAGGTGTGACCATGACACTATTCTTCAGGTATATGATATAGTAAGATTTAATCATGCAAAAACATAATTGATTCATGCTTACCTGCAATAAAATGCATGTTTTCTTTTCTAAAATATGAAATTGTGCGCCATTTTTTACTATCTATGTATTTAGCATAACCCTTCAAGCAAATAAATGTTTATGCAGATACTGATTGATAGAAGAGATCCAGATGCTATAGATGTCGAAGGATGCTCACTGCCGAATTTGGTGTACTTGGCTCGCGAGAAGAGGCCTCAACATCCTCACAATTTCAAGGCTGGAGCAATGAATGCATTGGTAATTGACACACATTAATTTGGTAGAGCTTTTGATTCTGTTATTTTATTGTGAATCCACCATGTTTTCTTGTTTTATGGTCCAATTTGCAGCTAAGGGTGTCACAGAAAATTAGCAACGGCCAGATCATTCTTAATGTAGACTGTGACATGTACTCAAACAACTCAAATTCTGTGAGGGATGCACTTTGTTTTTTCATGGATGAAAAGAAGGGCAATGACATTGCTTTTGTGCAGTTTCCACAGAACTTTGAGAATGTTACAAAGAATGAAATATACAGTGGTTCATTTCGAGTAGGTATGGAGGTAAGTAGATATAAAGTACACACAATCTAATTGCAAAACATCTCATTTCCATTTCATTGTGTGAATTCAATGTTATATTGTTTGTTCATCGGTGATGAAGGTGGAGTTTCATGGCATGGATGGTTATGGAGGTCCTCCATATGTTGGAACCGGCTGCTTTCACAGAAGAGAGATTCTCTGTGGAAGGAAGTTTGATAGTGGATATACAGGAGAATGGCAAAGAGAAGAAAGTTTACATGCATTAGAATATAAACTAAAGGCCTTTGCTACCTGTGAATATGAGGAAAACACTGAATGGGGAAAGGAGGTCAGTCTAAAAGTTTAACCTGATAGAGAACTGAGATGATTTCATTTATCTAAACGAGATAAAATAATGCTTGACGCTAATCGAAAGTTTGATTACAGATGGGGTTGAAATATGGTTGTCCAGTTGAAGATGTGATAACAGGTTTATCGATTCAATGTAAGGGATGGAAATCAGTGTATTACAATCCAGAAAGGAAAGCGTTCTTAGGTGTTTCAACCACAACATTGCCTCAGACACTTGTGCAGCACAAGAGATGGTCTGAAGGTGATTTTCTAATTTTGCTTTCCAAATACAGCCCTGCTTGGTATGCACATGGAAAGATCAGCTTAGGCCTTCAACTGGGATATTGCTGCTATTGCCTCTGGGCTCCCACCTGCCTGGCTACACTATATTACTCCACCATTCCTTCTCTTTGTATCCTCAGAGGCATTTTCTTGTTTCCACAGGTATATTTTGAAGTCTAATGTTGTTAATTTCCACATCGCTAGCGAAAGAGAGTCTGATCTGTCTACACTGATCTGTTTTTTGACTTCACACAAGCATTCTTGATCTAAAGCACATCTACTTTAGTTTAACGGACTCAGCGCTTACAAATTTATCCAAATTCTCATTCGCTAGCGATGTGTGGTGTGATATTACTAGACTCATAGAAACCAAACTTGTTCTTGAAATTCATTGACACTAACTGAATCTGTATCTTCAAATCCAGTTCTCAAGTCCATGGTTTGTACCATTTGCATATGTAATATCAGCGAAGTACACTGACAGTCTAGTTGAATTTCTGTGGTCCGGGGGCACAATCCTAGGGTGGTGGAATAACCAAAGAATATGGCTTTATTTAAGGACAAGCTCGTACCTTTTTGGCTTCATTGATGCCATTTTAAAGTCATTAGGATTCTCTGATCCTGCTTTTGAGATCACATCAAAGGTGGCAGATGAAGATGTAATGGAAAGATACAACAAAGAGATAATGGAGTTTGGAGCCTCTTCCCCAATGTTCACCCTACTGGCAACACTTGCATTGCTCAACTTGTTTTGCTTTGGTGGGGTGGTAAAGAAAGTGGCTATGGAGGATGGTGCAATTAGATTTGACAGAATGGTGCTGCAAATTCTTCTGTGTGGAATTCTTATTCTCATTAACTGGCCTTTGTACCAAGGCCTCTTCTTCAGGAAGGACAAGGGGAAGATGCCTAGCTCAACCACTGTTAAAGCAATTGGACTAGCACTATTTGCTTGTACATGGTCTGTTTTCTTTGTAGGAAAATAACTTTTGTCAAATTTCCGTACAACAGATACATATACATCTAATTAATAAAAGAACGTAATCAATGTATGTGTATATAAACTATTTTTCAGTAGTCGAGTGGTTTGATAAAGACTTTTGTGTGTATTACTCAAGATTTCGTTATTTTAAGTCTCTTCTCTGTTGATAATATGTATAACCATTAGAGTTCTTATCCTACTGATAATTTTAATATCTTAAAAGATTAATTGAAGTATACATAAATATCCTCAATTATAAAATTAAAAAAATTACTTGTATATATGTTTATTTTTAATTAGTCGAACTAGTTCAATCAACAGTTAATGTTCTTTTTAACGTGTGTAATATATATTTATTTATTAAAGAATAATATTATACAATAAATAATATATGTTTTTCTATTTGAAAAAGAATTATAAATTATAAGTTATCGATAATCAATCAATATAAGATATGACCACTGATAAGTGATAGGCTAAGTCAGATGGGGTGTAGAGTTTAGTAATGTGTACCTGGACACAGAGAATGACAGCCTCTTTAAGACAAAAAGCATCGTAAGTACCCGAAGTTCCAACCACGTTCAACTACTTATATATCGCGATTCTGACAAAACTCAAGAACTCAAAAATTCAAAAGGGGTTTTAAGATTTTGTTCAACTTCAAAGGTACGATCTTTTAATCTCTCTTGTGTTATTTATAATTGAAGTTCTATTCTTTGATTTGTTTTAATTTAACTTCTGAATTAATTGCGAGAAAAATCATTTATTTTCTTATTTTAAAATTTATTTATTTGCTTTTGAGCAATGAAGATTTTTCAAAGTCACGTAGTTTTTGAGTTTTTCTTGGCAACCAAACAGAAAATGAGATCAAACCCCTTTTTGATTTATAGTTATTCATGTATTTGACAATGTTTTATGCTTATTCATGAAATACCCTCTTTTTATTTTTGCGTGAATAATTTTTAAGTTTCTGCGGAGGAGAAAAAAAAAAAAAAAAAAAAAAACCTTGATTTGTAGTTTGGAGCATATTGTGGATGTGGGTTTTTCTTCTTTTCTCTTTTGGCAAACTATTTTGCATGTTACTGTGTTTGATCCAATCTCATAATTTTTAAATTGTTGTTCTTTGACTTGCAGATGAAATTTGGGGCACTTAAGTTTTGTGTTGCTGTGCTTTTGGCACTTGTGTTGAGCCCACAAGGTGTTTTTGGGATTAGATTTGTGATTGATAGGGAGGAATGCTTTTCTTATAATGTGCAATATGAAGGTGATACAGTTCATACTTCTTTTGTTGTCATCAAGAGTGATAAATATTGGTATGGTGGAACTGAAGGCGTTGATCTTGTGGTAAGCTCCGTGTTTCTTCAAATGGAACTCAATAGTTTGTTTGTTTGATTTCGTGATTGTGTTAGTTAATGTTCACATAGTAAAGTTTATTTATTAGTTAAAAGGAATACAGTTTTCCAGATTTTGTAGGGCTTTAAGATGATATGTGGATTGCGGTTACTGTTACACAAATAGCATATGCACTTTAGATGACAATTTGCATAAGCTTCTCTGTTGTTTAAATTTTGAGTCTATAGCACTATGGTTACTGGGCTAAATCTTAACAATAAGCTTGGTAATGGTTGTATTGATTTCTACTTCTCAACTTTCCTGCAAGAGTTTCCACTAATCTGCAATGCTTTTGAACGTTTCAGGTGAAGGGACCTACTGGTGACCAGGTTCATGATTTCCGTGGTAAAATCAGTGAGAAATTTGATTTTGTGGCTCATCACAAAGGTGTCTACCGTTTCTGCTTCACTAACCAATCTCCATATCATGAAACTGTGGACTTTGATGTGCATGTTGGACATTTTTCATACTTTGATGAGCATGCAAAAGATGGTAAGCAAATGCACCTTGTTGTATATCCTTTTCTTCTTCTTGCTGAGCTCTTCAGAACGCTGAACTGACAAGTTACTATGTGCATTTTTGGCAGAACATTTCAACCCCTTGTTAGATCAGATATCGAAATTGGAAGAAGCTCTTTACAATATTCAGTTCGAACAGCATTGGCTGGAGGCTCAGACCGAACGCCAGGCAATATGTATGTATTCAATTTATTAAAACTGGAGATATGTTTATTTTTAATTCAGATGAAGCAGTGTCTAGTTTGATGTCTTTCATTCTTCATTGATGCCTTTTCAAACTGTTGAAAACCTTAGCACCCAAATTAAGATACTGCTAGATTTTCATTCTTACTGAGGTTTATGCACAAGTTGTGAGCACTAAATAAATTCTTGCGGATTCAGTCTTGAAAGCAAAATGATCTATTTTCTGTCGTTGTCTTTCTGATTGGAAATGCAGTAAATGAAGCAATGGGTAAGAGGGCAGTTTACAAGGCATTTTGGGAATCTGCAGCTCTCATTGGTGCTAGTGTTCTCCAAGTGTACCTCCTCCGCCGCTTGTTTGAAAGGAAGCTTGGGATGTCCAGAGTTTAGATTCAGCTTTAAGCTCCAAAGATTCAAAGTTGCAGGATTAATTTAACCCTTGAGTCATTGAGTTGTAGGTTCATATAACCTACTCTGCTGTTCCATGCTTTTGATTTTTGTTTTGTGATTTCTCAGCAGGAAAAAGAACACGTACAGGAACTAGATTATACTTTGTTTCGATGATGAATGAATATATCCATGTTTTTTATATGGCATTTGTAAGGAACCTGAATCAATATTCTTGAGCCATAGCAGCTGATCTAATATTTATCTGCTTATTTCAAAGATTTCTTAAACCTTGCCATGGATATTTAGATGTTTGATTTTTAGGGGTTTGTTTGAATCGTATCTCAAATTTAGTCCATACTCAAAGTCAAGATCTTGTGCCATTGAAAAAACCAGTGTCAAGTTAGGCTGTTAGCAACTGCCACAGTTCATCAATGTTGCTATTCAGATGAACTGGATCATTCCATTACTTGTTTCCTTTAAACAAGCTGCAATCTTTTAATCACTTGAAATTCTTGTACATACTCTTATCAATTACTCTCTTTGGGATCTTTCATATTAATTGATACAAACCATGATAAAATCTTTTTATGTTACAAGAAGCTTGTGTAAAAAAAGAAAAGTTACTTCACAAACAGAGTCAATTCACCAATACAATAAGCATAAAGAATATATGTCACAAACAAAAGCTCTACAGACCATAGAGCACAGAGAAGGCAAAGACAATAAATAGCTTGGCTTCTAATAATATCCCACAAAATCAGTAAATATAGATACAGTAATATTTTTTTTTTTTTTTTCCCTTCTTTTTTTCAGCTTTCCCCCACAACTCAATTTTTACAGCACATGAAACAAATTTCAGCAGGACTGGTCACAGCTCTATAGCTCCTATATTTCTTTAAATAGACAGTGGGGCCAGTTACACATGAACATACTCTTCCATGATAGCTTTTAAATGAGCAGAACCTCATCAGGATTCTGCAGCTGGGCTTTGGATGCAGCAAAACCATTTTTTCTGTGAACAGTGCATTTCCGCAAACACAAAACCATTAATATGCAAACAGATGTTTTGTTGGTAGTGTTAGCCCAACATATATATTCAATTTCAAGAGCTGTGGTGAATAATGGAAGAACTTACAGGCTGCGGTTTGCCAGGATCCACTCCATGCTTAATAGGAGGATCAACCTTTTTGGGTGACTCGGGTTTCCCACCCGTCTTTTTCTCATCCCTTGCCTTGTTAAAAATCACAGTGAATCCCTCAGCTGAGGCAGGATCATTGACATCCCATTCACCAAATTTAGGCAATGGGCGACCCTTCTCCTGTTTGGGAAAAAAAAAAATTCCAAAAGTATTCTCATAATCATTGATGTTTTAACAGCAGGGGGAAACCATAAGAGGCTACCATATATGCAACAGCACAGTATTGTTCACAAATAATATGCTTAATGACTGAGAAACATGTACTTCAGATATTCATATTGAAGTCTGATGACACTAACATCCTTGCTAGGCTGTCATCATGAATTGAGAAGCAAAGCAAGAGATTAACACGAACAGCAAGAAGTCATTAGAATAAAAACAACATTCTTCCGCTTATCAATTGACCTGGTGTTCTTGGTGGTCAGAATAAATGATCTGATTGGACTTTTATTGTTTTAAACCCAAACATAACAATTGAAACTGGTAATTTCAGGAAGCATTAATCGTGCAAGAACAAAGCCATTCAGCTCAATAGCAAAAGTTCCAGAAAGAAGCACTGTATACAGTGTAGAAACTGTGAGAAAATCTAAATCTTATTTTCTCCATTCAGATAAATTCTTCATACACAGCTTCATGTGAAAAACACATAGATGTTAAGACAAGCTAACTATGGTTTACATATGACAATCGTTCTCCTGAGACAACAACACTACAGAAAGCACTCAAAGCTAAGTTCCATTCAATAAGTATCCACAGTAACCATTATTCTACTTGATAAAGGTGCCTGGACTAAAAGCATTCTCTACTAGAACCATCTATTTCTTGGCCAAGTAAGTAAGGTAAGAGATTCTTTTGGTCCATTGAAAAGATGTCACTTTACAAACATGGATTTTTTATAACTTAGAAGCACCAGAATAATCAACTTCATAGTCCAAACAGATCTTTAAAGTAAGCAATCAAGATGTGTAAATCACAACTAAAGATTTGAGTGAAATAGGAATGACCAGAACACGACAAACAACCAACATTTTAAAGTGATCCAGCAAACCAAATTTCAAAGTTGTTTATATAGTTATAATTTAACACTCATGTAATTCCAGCCAAAGTGGCACAGAACACAATCCATACACTATGCAACAAACAAACCTCTGACAAATGGAATTGAATTACTTTTTAGGAAATTGTCAAGGTGCTCAATGATAAAAACATTTCCAAAATTAACAATAACATTTTTGAACTTCTTCATCCGTGGCATTCAATTTGAGCACTTCATAAAATACCAGAAACATACTTTTCATTGAATTCATTGAACAACAAAACATGCCATTTATGGATTCTCGGATCACACAAGACTGTTAATTTAAAACCTTAATTCTACCATATTACTACTCATTACTAAATGCCCCTTTACCTTATTAGCATCAGTATACTTTCTAAAGACCTCATAGCACAATAAAACACCTAAATTCCCATTAACACCAACCAATTTTCCATCTGAGATAATATCAAAACATTTTCTTCAAGCAGATTCAAGACTTAGCACAAAAGAACATACAATTCACATGTATAAACACACAAATAAAACATAATCAACTCCCGGAAAAATTAACCAAAATTCAACACTAATCAATTAATACAATAGCATCCAAATCAACCATAGATCACATCAATAAAACAGACAAACCCATTTCACCAAATCACAAACTAACACAAACCAAAATTTTCAGCTCAAATCGATCAATAAACAAAATCAACCAATCAATCAAACAAAAAAAAAAACAAACAAATACCCACAAAACAGGAGGTCATGAAGATTGAAACCTCGAAACAAAAATAGAAATTTGACAACAAAAAGACACAAACTTTGCAACAAAAATTAAAACTTGGCAACAAAAATTAAAACTTTTAGAGGGAGAAAGTGATCACATACCGACATGAATGAATTTTTCTAGAGAGAGAGAGCTTTTTTTTTGGCTGGAAAAAGAAGAGAGAGAGCTGGAAGAAAGAGAGATGTGTAAACAGTGCAATAGAGAGCCGAGAGTTATAGTTGACGGTGAAGTGAAGAGGAAAAACGACTGCGTTTTGGACTGAAGCCAAAGAGAGAGAAAAACGGAACGGAGGATGAGCTGGCAAACGGGGTGAAAAGGAACGGATGTTGGGTTACACGGAGGCAAGTGAGTGCAAGTGATGAGCTGGCACTGTTTAAATAGTTGAGTTTTACGAGATTATAAATTTTATTTTTATTTTTAAGTGATTAATTAATAATTAATTTTTTTAATTGTCTTGATAATTTCCAAAATCTCTTACAAATCTTTTTTGAAATTGTAAAAAAAATATTAAATTTGTCTGAAAATTTTATTAAAAAATTAGGTTAGCTAAATTAAGAAGATATCATTCATGGATATTCTCCAATTTTATTTTATTTTATTTCTTTTTTAATTTTATAAGTTAGTTGAGAAAAGAGTTGATGAAGACAACCCAACACCAACTAAATAATTATTTTTCTTTGATGATTAATTTTATTAATTATGATAAAGTAATTTTGATATTTTTNAAGCACCCTCACTAGTGTCTTCTTGCCTCAAGAGCCTTCTTTGCTCTTGAGCTTGGAGAGCATGGACAAGCTCAGTCAAAGTGATCTAAGTCATGTCTTTAGAGTCCTCTAAGGAGGAGATTTTGGACTCAAATCTCTCCGAAAGACTCACCAAAACCTTTTCTACAACCCTAAGATCAGTCAACTCCACTCCCAAAAGTCTGATTTTGTTGACAACATTCATTAGTCTATCAACATAATCCTTTACTTTTTCAGTTTCCTGCATTCTTTGCATCTCAAATTCCCTTCTTAGATTAAGAATCTGCATATTCCTTGTTGTAGTGCTCCCCATGTACTCTTCTCTCAATTTATCCCATGCTTCTTTGGGATTTTCGTATGCCATGATTCTTGTGAAAACAAGATCAATCACAGCAGCATGTATGTGAGAAAGAGCTCTCGGAGCTTTGGCTGTTTCTTCCTCATGCATCCTTAGTTTGTTCAACGTGGGATTCTGTCCAAGTGGTGGTGGCTGCCGGTTTTCTTCCACATACTGCCACAGTCCCTGTCCACGAAGGAAAGCTTTCATCTTTACTGCCCAGATGTGGTAATGATCTCCGTTGAATACCGGTGGAGCCATCAATACAGATTGCGTTGCCATGCCTTTGTTTTACGTGTCTGTCACAAGAAGAAGAAAGAACAACCACAGGTCTATCGTTTTGAGATGGAGAATGTCTTTTGAGATGTGATCGAAGGTTTACAATGCTAAGTTTCTGGATTTTGTAGTGGCTCTGATACCATTTGTTGGTTTCAGCCGGAGATCATCCAAGAGAAAGAAAAGCAGAGCACCATAAAATATTGCAAAAGCTTATCATATTCATTGAAGAAAGACAATATATAACACATAACAACTCTCTGCTAATTACACCAACTACAGCAGACATTACAGCTTTCAAAATTCAAATGTTACCACACATTTTACTTCTAATACAGTTTACTTAAATACCCTTAATTTTCTAAACAAGATATTACTCAAAAAAACACTCCCATGCACGTCAAAAACACAGCTGCATGTAACCTTCTGCATCTTCCACGCACAACCTGCAGACTTGAGCATTTGACACATTTCCAGCAAAGCATCACTACATCAACAGTCTAAAATCGTCTCAACTGTGCCTATCAACCAGAGTGTATTATTAACTGCAGAGAACTACAAAACATGGCCTTAAGGTCTAGAGAATCATACATTTGAAAGGCTATAATCGAATCTTAAGCAAAAATCCCATTACTTTCCAGTGGAGCTAGTAGCTAAAGAAGCCAGTTGCTAAAATGTTTAAAAAAGCAACTGTGAGTCGTAGGCCAGCGTCTTAGAATCATCAAAACTCATCCCGCATGCATAGTCTTTGTAGCGTCTACCAGTGTTGGTCTAAAATCATCTCAATTGTGCCTAGCAAGCAGAGTGTATTATTAACTGCAGAGAACTACAAAACATGGCCTTAAGGTCTAGAGAATCATACATTTGAAAGGCTATAATCGAATCTTAAGCAAAAATCTCATTACTTTCCAGTGGATATAATTCTAACACTCGAAACACCAACTTCTGCCTTCTCTAACATTATCTGCAAAGTTTATGATCGGTTACCATACAAAATCAGCTGGATTAGTACGACCTTGACATCTGGTACATGTCAAAAGAGTTTAGGGTATCATTAGGACTAAAACTATCAACAAATTTTGGCATTGAAACGAAACTTAGCAACAATAAAGCTAGACTTGTGAAAAAGAAACCATTTTGGAATATTATAAATTGAACTTTAGATCATAAAGAAATGGCTGAATATGCTTGCAGAAAATCATAAAGAAAGGCTAAATGTTCATGCTGTAGATTCTTACAAGTTACAATTGCCGGCAAGGATTTCTGAAACAGTGTTTGGAAGTGAATTGTCATGAGAGACTTGGGAAACCCCTTATGTCAACAGAACTATTAACTTAATAGATTTGAGATTTCCACGAAGCAGTGCTTGATTTTAGATTTTCACATTCCCATATCTTAACAGATCTAAGAGACGATTCATTATCCAATCTCTCTACTATTAACTTAGGCTTTGGGCAAACTTCAATTGTAAGAATATCTATTTATCTTTTCATGGTAATGGGTAGCAGTTCACTTGATGATAAGTTACTGAGATTTGAACAATCCCAAATCCAAAGCCGTGTGAGTGTTAAACGATATCAATTTATCTTTTCATGGTAAGGGGTATCTTTAAATTGGATAATGCTATTTGTACAAACTCTTTGCTTTAAATTTGGTAATTAAAATAATAAAGCATTATTAATTATGTAAAATAGATAAGATTTGGCAATAATTCAATGATATTCTCACAATAAAATAAATAAAAGAAGAATTTGAGAATAATAAGTCATTATCAAAAGAATAAAAAAATGAAAGAAAAATAAGACATGAGTATCAATTTAAAAGGATGGTGAAATCATAAAGTAATACTTTAATTAAACAATTACTAAATTGTTTAATGCAAGTTGAAGATACAATAAGATTCTCTTTTTCTTCCAGTAAGACAAGAAAAAGCCAAAAATAATTGGCCACAATTAGGATGTCACATTGGCATAGATTCGAGAGCTACTACAATGTATAGTAAAAACAATACCTCTTATGACAACCCTTAGATCAAGATCCAAAGGCTGTCCTTATCATGATCCAAACGCTAAGACGGTGGTAAAATTAGTAAATTACCTTCTAGGATAACATATTTCTAACGAGAGCATAGTGTGAACACGAAGATATACATAAGTTATATATTAGGTCTCCCAAGTGCCCAACTTCACTTCTCATCTATATGGAGTAGTTGCTTCCTCTTTTATCTTCCAAGAAAAGTCTCGTATATATCAGATGTACCACGTTACTCATACACCAACTCAATAAATACATAACATGATTGGTGGTTTTATCGGTTTTATACAAATAACGTGATACACACAATGTACAGTGAACTCTCTATGTATATGAGCTATTGTCCAGAAGAAAGACTGGTTTTGTTCCTGGGAACATGCCAACAAGAATTTATCAGAGAGAGGACATAAAGGGCAAGTTTTGTTGCGGATTTATGGAGTTTGAGCATAAGTGTCACTTACAGATTGGGCATGAGGAGCCATAAATTAAGAGCATCAATTCTGTGACCCTGCAATGGATGTTGGACATGCTGCATATGCCAGGTGTGCGTTCAGTCCATGAGACCCACATGCAGAGGGCAGAGAGTACCATATTTATAGTTTTGTTCCTCATTCTAGTAATCAGGAAAAATATTAAACCAACATATTCTATTTGATTGGTGAATCAAAGAATTTGACAACAAATCAGGATACATCTCCAGATCATAGATGGTCCATGTTGATCACAACATTTTACCAATTTGAGATTAACTTAATTCTTCACAAGTTTGAATATTGCTTGGTACACTTTAGGCAAGTGGCTCCACCTGCATTTCCTTAAATGTAAAATGGACTAATGACACCAGCAATTATCCTAAGCTTCAATTAAACACCAGAAGCTACATCAGATTCTAAGAGAAAATTGCATTGTCAAAAAATTAATCAATCACCAACAAGTAGGTCATCAAAAGTTGATATCAAAATATATTAACCAGAGCTAATCGGCAAGTCGATAATCTGAGGCAGAGTTCCTGATGTCAACACATCAAAAGCAAAATCCTTTCAACAGGTTCTGTGATTCACATGATTTTCAAAAATGATGTAGAGTGCACATCACCTGAAAAGAGCATAAAATAGATTAGTCCTGAAGTAAACAAGAAATATTGTGGAAAAAAGAATTAATCAAAGAAAGACGAACCAAATCACAAGGCAATAGAACTCCAAGTGTATTATACTATGTGTGCTCAACCCAACTACATGGATTTTCTACTCGTTCTGGCACCCTTTTTTTCTCTTGTGACAAAATGATTTGAACTTTTGCAGCGCAATCATCAAGCCCTCATGCAAATGTTGATTGCTTTCATCCCAATCCCAAGATATCATTTTCCTCTCCTGTAAATCCTCTAAAAGCAGTTCACCTTTTACAAAATTCTCCTCATTGGAAATGGCATCAATGAGAACAGTATAGGGGGTGGTATTGGGCCAAAGACCTCTTTGTTTAATCTCCTCATATAGTTCAAGTGCAGCCATAACATCACCACGTGCACAAAGGCCTGAAATGAGAACATTGTATGCAACCACATCAAGCTTCACTCCGCAGCGTTCCATTATGCCTTTCAACTTCAGGGCCTCTACAAAGTTAGCTTCTTTGCAGAACTTGTACATCAGAGTCATAAAAGTAGCAATAGTTGGAACAAGTCTCATCCTCAGCATGGGATTAAGAACCAGCATTGCTTCTTAAACCTTCCCACATAGTGCAAGACCTCTTACCATTGCACTCTCAACTACATCACAGGGACTGACTTGAAATGCCTCCATCTCATCTCTTAACTTGAATGCTCCTTGTAGATCACCCATTCTACACATACCATTAATTAAGGTAATACATTGTGTAAGTTTAGGTGTGAAACCCCTCTCTGACATGTCAAGCACAATAGAATGGGATTCTTGGAAAGTAGAAACTCTGTTAAGTCCAGTTATGATAGCATTATAGGTTTTGAAGGTTGACGCTGTGCTGGAAGTATGGTTTGCTGAAACTGAAAGTCTGAAGCTATTTTGCTGCTGTACAGGTGACGTGCATGGTGCTGTTTCTCAGTTCCATAGTTTAAGCCTTATTGTAAACTTAAGTGTTAATTTTGAATTTGATGACTTAGCTAATTTTGTAATGTGGTTGTTAGATGTGTGTGGATTAGCTGAGATTATGTAAAAGTTACTGACAGTGGTTGTAACAGTAAGCCAAAGCATGTTATATGCAGGTTTTTGTTGGTTAATGAATTTTGCATCAGTTCTCTACTGTTCTCATTTTCTTTGCACATCCGGCATTAGCTTAAACACTAACATGGTATTAGAGCCACATTAACAGACCATCATCTAACAAATTCACTCAAAAACTCATCCTTAATCACCATTGAACTTTAACCTTCCGCAAGAACAAAACTTTCTAGAAAAACTGCAACCAGGTTTTACATGGCAACTCAGTCGGCTTCTCTCTCACCTCCAGTGTTCAATGGGGACCAGTATCACATCTGGGCTGTTAAAATGAGAGCCTACCTAAGAGGGCAAGGGCTGTGGCAGTATGTGGAAGAGGAGAAACAGCCACCGCAGCTTGGTCCAAACCCAACCTTGAATCAAATGAGGATATATGAGGAGGAGATGTCCAAAGCTCCAAGAGCTCTTTCTCACATACACTCTGCAGTAACAGACCTTGTAGTTATAAGGATAATGGCGTGTGAAACTGCAAAGGAAGCTTGGGATAGGTTAAGGGAAGATTTCATGGGAAGTGACACAACCCGAAATATGCAAGTCATGAACCTGCAGAGAGAGTTCGAAATGCTAAGAATGCAGGAGGTAGAGAAAGTAAAAGAGTATGTAGATAGACTTGTGAGTGTGGTGAGGAAGATTATATTGTTGGGAGTTGAGATGAGTGACAAGATGATAGTTGAGAAAGTGTTAGTCAGCCTACCGGAAAGATTTGAGTCCAAGATATCTTCCTTAGAAGATTCAAAGAACCTCTCTCAAATCAGTCTCACCGAATTGGTTCATGCCCTGCAGGCCCAAGAACAGATAAGGTTGATGAGGCAAGAGGACTCAAACGAAGGTGCTATGATGGCTGCTCAAAAGGGATTAAATGTGCAGGGAAGCAATAGGAAATATGCTAGGGATAAGAGAGGAAAAGAGAGAATTGGTGGACAGTGGGGAAAACCGAGTGGAGGAAGGAATTATCCACCATGTTCCCCCTACAAAAAGAAGGGACATCCAGACAGTAAGTGCTGGTTCAGACCTGGGATCCAATACAGAGGGTACAAACAGTTCGGGCACATTGAAAAAGTGTGCAGGAACAAGGGTGCACAGCCATCACAGCAAGCACAAAGTGTTGAAGACCAACAGTAGAGCAGTGAACCCGAGCAGCTGTTTGTATCTTCATGCTACTCCATGCAGACCACCAATGATGTTTGGCTAATAGACAGTGGTTGTACTAACCACATGGCAGCAAAACTGGGGAATTTTGTCAGGTTGGACAGAACATACAGCTCCAAGGTCAAGGTGGGAAATGGTGAGTATGTAGAGGCAAAAGGGATTAGAGATGTGGCAGTCCAAACTGAAGCAGGTACCAAGACCATTTCAAATGTTTTATTTGTACCATTTCAAATGTTTTATTTGTCCCTGAAATTGCACAAAATTTGTTAAGTGTAGGTCATATGTTGGAGAAAAACTACACCTTACATTTTCAAAATCATGCTTGTGTAATAATGGACTGTGAGGGAAATGAATTAATGAGTGTTAGGATGCTGGGAAAAAGCTTCCCGGTAGAGTGGAAAAAACCAGGAAACTTAGCACTAATTAGCAGGGTTGATGAGTCTGACTTGTGGCATAGAAGGTTTGGCCACTTTCATTACTTGGGAATTAAAGAACTTAAGGCCAGAGACATGATGCTAGAGCTGCCTGAAATAGAGGAGAAAAAGTCCTTATGTATAGCCTGCCAACTTGGCAAACTTAGCAGGTCTTCATTCCCTTCGGATCAAGCCTGGAGAGCAAGTCACAAGCTGCAATTGATCCACACTGATGTGTGTGGTCCTATGAAAACTGAATCCTTAAATGGTAGCAGGTACTTTGTACTTTTTGTTGATGATTACTCAAGGGTGGCTTGGGTGTATTTTCTGAAGCAGAAAAATGAGGTGGCTGCTGTGTTCAAGAAATACAAGTTGCTGGTGGAGAATGAAGCTAGAACTTTGATTAAAACCATAAGGAGCGACAATGGGACAGAATACACCTCAAATGAATTCAGCAAAATTTGCAGTGAAGCTGGAATTCAGCATCAGTTCACAGCCACATACACCCCTTAGCAGAATGGTCTTTGTGAGAGAAGAAACCAAACCATTATGGAAATGGCTAGGTGCATGATGACTGAAAAAACCTTCCTAAAGTGTTCTGGGCTGAAGCTATTAATACAGTAGTTTTCCTACTGAATAAGCTGTCCACCAAGGCAGTCAAACATCAAACACCAATTGAGGCATGGAGTGGAGTCAAACCAGCTATAGGGAGCTTGAGAGTATTTGGAAGCATAACCTATGTAATGATCCCAGCAAGCAAAAGAACCAAATTGGATGATAAGGCTGAAATTGGGATACTTATAGACAACAATAGCAACTCTAAAGCCTATAGAGTTTATGTTCCTAAGTCTAGGAAGATTGTAATCACAAAAGACATAAAGGTTGATGAAGGTGGAGTCTGGAACTAGGAAGAAAAGAGAGTTGATGTGCAGGCTGAATCAAGACAGGAAGAGATGAATGAGGGGCTGGTTCAAGAGGCAAATTCAGATGAGGAAGAAGAACATACCGTTAGAGGGACAAGCTCACTGGCTGATGTGTACGAAAGGTGCAATGTGGCAGTGGTGGAACCAAGATGCTATCTTGATGCTGCAAAGTCTGATTTGTGGAGGGCTGCAATGCAGGAAGAACTCAGCATGATTGATAAAAATCAAACCTGGAAATTGGTACCAAGACTTGTAAAAAGGAAAGTCATTCAGGTGAAATGGATCTTCAAACTGAAAATAAATCCTAATGGCTCAATCTACAAGCACAAAGCAAGGCTGGTGGTGAAGGGCTTTGCAAAGCAACCATGTATTGATTTTTCAGAAACATTTGCCCCGGTAGCTAGACAAGACACAATCAGGCTGCTGTTAGCACTTGCAGCTCAGTTTAACTGAAAAATTTTCAGTTGGATGTCAAGTCAGCATTCCTGAATGGGTGGATTTCAGAAGAGATTTTTGTGGAGCAACCGGAAGGCTACAAGGTTGAGGGCAAAGAGGATCATGTGTACCTGTTGAGGAAAGCCTTGTATGGCTTGAAGTAGGCCCCTAGAGCCTGGTACAGCCAAATAAATGACCATTTGTGCAGCCTTGGTTACTATAGAAGCCCAAATGAGCACACTCTCTACATAAGGAAAACTGAAAGGGGTTTGGCTGTGGTCTCTCTCTATGCTGACGACTTATTGGTGACTGGAAGCAATCCTGAAGAGTTGGACCAGTTTAAGTCAGCCATGCAAACTGAGTTTGAAATGACTGACTTAGGATTGATGAAATATTTCCTAGGCATTGAGATAAGGCAGGCTACAGGTGAGATTTTTGTATGCCAGCAGAGGTATGCAACCGAGCTTCTCATGAAGTTTGGAATGGACAACTGTAAACCAGTAGATACCCCACTAGTTCCCAACCTGAAACTGAGCAAAACTGATGGTGCAGAGAGGGTAGATGAAGGGAAATACAGGAGCTTGGTAGGAAGTTTGCTGTATTACACAGCCACCAGACCTGACCTCATGTTCACAGCAAGTTATCTCTCAAGGTTTATGAGCAACCCAAGTGAACTGCACTTTAAGGCTACAAAACATGTGCTGAGATATGTAAAGGGAACCATCATGTTAGGCATCTGTTTTAGGAAGGCTAAAAGTCTGAAATTGTTGGGGTATACTGACAGTGACTGGGGTGGATCCCTGGATGATGCAAAAAGAACCTCTGGTTATGTATTTTACTTGAATCAGGTGTAATTTGCTGGCTGTCAAGGAAGCAAGAGACTGTGGCACAGTCTACTGCTGAAGCTGAATATGTCCCTGCTGTAGTAGTAGTGAACCAGGCTATGTGGTTGAGGAAGATGTTGGATGATTTGCACCAAGGGCAGGGTGGTCCTACATTGATCCTATATGATAACCAGTCGGCTGTGGCAATGGCAAAGAATCCTGTACTCCACGGCAGACTAAGCATATTAAGATTAAGTATCATGCTGTTAGGGAAGCTGAACAGTGTGGAGAAGTAAACTTAGTGCACTACAGAGGGACAGATCAAGTTGCTGACATTATGACAAAGGCATTGTGCAAATCCAAGTTTGAAGCCTTAAGGTTAGAACTTGGTGTTTCCAGCCAAAGCATCAAGGTGGAGTGTTGAAGGTTGACGCTGTGCTGGAAGTATGGTTTGCTAAAACTGAAAGTCTGAAGCTATTTTGCTGTTGTACAAGTGACGTACATGGTGTTGTTTCTCAATTCCATAGTTTAAGCCTTATTGTAAACTTAAGTGCTAATTTTGAATTTGATGACTCAGCTAATTTTGTAATGTGGTTGTTAGATGTGTGTGGATTAACTGAGATTATGTAAAAGTTACTGATAGTGATTGTAACAGTAAGCCAAAGCATGTTATATGCAGGTTTTTGTTGGTTAATGAATTTTGCACGAGTTCTCTTCTGTTCTCCTTTTCTTCGCACATCCGGCATTAGCTTAAACACTAACAGTAGGTATTTATATCAGGAAAAACTCCCAATTTATTCATAACATTTAGCAGATCAAAGGCCTTCCCCAACTCACCAGTTTTACAACACTCCATTATAAGCATGTTAAGAGTAAGCTGATCGACTACAGTACCTTCTACTACCATCTATTCCAAGAATTTAACACCTACTTCTAACATACCAGTCTCACAGAATCCAAGAATGAGAGAATGACATGTTAACTTGTCAGGCAAAAGGCCAGTCCTTATCATGATACTGTGCAACATAGAGCACATTAACAAATCCTTTTTCTTGGAAAAACCATGCAAGAGAATATTATACGTAGCCAAACCAGGGCACAGACCTCTGCTTCTCATTGTTAATAAGAGATCATATGCCTTAATCATTTTTCCCATCCTTGAGAATCCATCTATAACAGCATTAAGAGAAACAGTGTCAGGGAAGACGCCTCCCTTCTCCATTGCATCATAGATATACAGAGCAGCCTTCGATTGATCAGCCCTGAAAAGGCCATTAACCAAACAGGTAAGCATTACCTCATTTGGAACAGTACCTTTTGCCATCACTGTGTCAAAGAAAAGAAGAGCAGAAACCACGTTGCCCTTCCTACATAACCCAGAAAGAAGACTAGTGTATGTATAACTATCGGGCAGCAAATTATCCTGTACCATCTGATCAAGAAGGACCAGTGCCTCCCATAATTTTCCAGATTTGCATGCCTCATAAATTACTGTGTTGTAGGCAATAGTATCTACAGTAGAAGGAATGTAGTGAAGCTTATTCAAAAATTGTTTTGCCCCCTGTAAATTACCACCTTTGCACAGTCCTTTAAGTAAACTACCATATGTGAAATGACTTAGGTGATGACCTAGTTTAATCATTTCGTCAAACACAGAAAATGTTTTTAACCCATTGCCCAACATTCCATGGCCATTTATAATACAATCATAAGTCACTGAGTTAGGGACAAGACCTATTTTCCTCATGTGATGCATAAAATCTTCTGCCTTACCAACTTTTCCATCTCTACATAGAGAAGCAACCAACACGTTAAATGTAAACTGATCTAAATATGACCATTGCAATTCATAACTGAAAAGACCTTCAATGCTTCCGCAACATTTCCCATCTTGCAGAAGTTATAGATTAAAGTAGAGTATATGATGTTGTTAGGAACAAATCCAGCTCTATACAATTTATATAATAACTCCTTCACTTTTCAGTCTTTCCCACTCTGCAAAATCCATTTATAAGGACAGAAAATGTTATAAGATCAGGATTCAATCCATCCTTGAACATATTATCGAGCAATTGCATATCTTCATCAAGCAACCCATTTTTGCATAGCCCATCAATAATTGATGTATATGTTATATGGCCAACAACCATTCCGTCAGTCCTCATTTTCTCCAGGAAACCCCTTGCTAAGTCAAACTTGTCATGTTGACATAATCCATTTAAAGTTAAGAGCCCCATAACTGACTTCATTAGGTCTTAGTCCAACTGCTTCCGTCCTAACCAAAAGTCTCAAAGCTTCTTCAAAATTACCCTTGTTGCAGTGTCCATCAATTAAAGCATTGTAAGTAATACCATTTGGTGAAAGATTAAGCATTGACATCTCATCAAATACCCCAGTTGCAATCCCAATCTTTCCCTCCCTAAAAAACCCATTAATAATAAGAGTATTATAAGTGACTTTGTTAGGAGATATCTTCCTCTTCCTCATATTTTTCAATAGTAAATAACCTTTTGAACTTATATTGGTTCTGCACAAATCACCAGTAAACATATTATATGTACATACATCAGCTTTGATATCTTTACACCCCATATGATCAATCAGCACAAACGCCGCTTTATACTTCCCCATCTTGCAATACCAATTGAGCAAAGCATTATACATCACTACATTGGGGACATAACCAGTCTCCTCCATCTTTCTCACTAAATAATCCGCTTTCTTAAGATTCCCTTCCAGACACAGAACGTTTATCAACACATTAAAAGTAGCAACAATAGGACAAATCTTCCTAGCCAGCATTTCCCTAAAAACCAACCAAACTGACCCAACCCTACACTCTTTCTGCAAACATCCTAGCATCATGTTACAAGTAAAAATCGACGGATTAAACCCTCTAACACCCATCAACCTAAACGTCTCCAACCCCTCTACAACCATCCCTTCTCTCATATAAACCCTAATCAACAAGTCAAAAACAGAGGGATTTGAATTACAAAGAGCGTATGTGTTCATCAGAGCACCAAAAACGGAATTTTGACCAATAACCATGTGAGCTAACTGCCTAAATATCACCTTGGCATCATCATACATTCTAGCTTTAACAAGAACATGAGCTGTTAAACAAAGTAAGTGAGTAAAGTGAGTGAGTTCCAAACCAGGGTTTTTCACGAACCAGTTGAGAAATCTCAAAGCAAGCTTCCCGTGAACCGGTCTGAGTGAAGCTAACTTGTAGTCCATGTGGTTCAGAGACTCCCAACCGTCTATAGTGAGAAGGTTATAGATGCTGTTCTCCATTTGAGAAGCTCGAAGCTCATGATGATGGCCATTGTTTAATGGTTTGGTTTTGTTGAAGGGTGATATCCTGCTGGAAATTCAGAAAGGTGGCAGAATTTTGAACTGCAAATTTACGCCTGTTGATCTCCCGTAATTCATGCAGAAGCAGTTTTTTAGTCACTGTATTTGATTTGTTCAATGTCTTGTTTAGGTGTATTAAGTTTGGTTAAGTGTTATGTCTCACTTGCTTGTAAGTGTATTAGTTGGTGGTGTTAGTTTAAAATTTGAAATTTGAAATGTTTTGTTGGAACAGTGACGTTGCCGTGTATNTGGAAATGTAACATTATTCAAATGTTAAAGGTGTAACGATAATAAACAATAAGTTAAATAAAGATAATGGCAAGAGAACCTTATATAACGGTAACGACAGAAGAACGTTAACTAACGAAATAGAAGGAGATCGTTTAATAAACTTAACAGTAGAAGAACGTCAATTAATGATAACAACAACTACATAAGAGCGTTAAGCCGTTAACTAACAGTAACGTTCATCTTTCGTTGTCGTTAATTAACAGTTAAGCCAATGGAAATTAATGGTTGTAGTGAGTTAACAGAAATTACTAAATTATAATGATGAGTTAACGAGAATAATGATTTAGGACGCATGAATAGATGTATTCTGATTTAGAAATCACAACAATTTTCACAACCAAACCTCAAAAGCTATTAGAACTTCTACAATAGTTTTTGTTAGAAGTTGTATTTGTCTTAAATTGCTAAGTTAGTAGACTGTTATGGTGAATATATAAAAACACTATAATAATTATAAAAAAAAAAAAAATCAAAAAAACTGTTCAGGAGGCTAGTAGAAGAAAGAGTGACCGTGACACTTGCAGTGGAATGGAAGCACAATCTTCATCTAAAATTCAACAATTGTGCTTCATTATAAGAAGATCTGCCTGCCTATCTACAAAATACAAACCGAAGGAATTTCAGAAAACATTTATAAGTGGTCTATGTATAAAGAGTTAGGTTAGCCTCTGCAGTTATGATTTACTATAACTTCATTGATCCATAACATGAATTGATACGATTTAGGTGATGGAATTAATTGACAGAACTGAAACTAGCAGAACGATTAATGGAGAAAATATTTGATTCAAGTCTCTTTTTTCGTTTGAGAGACAAAGTGAAGTTCATTCATTCTTTCTCGTATGGATTATAGATGAACTTCTAACCTATATTAACACAAGAGAGGTGTGCTATCTTGAACCAAACGTGACTTAGTCTTATAACAAGAAGAATTATCAACAGCTCGTTTTCTGCAAAGATCAACAAACCATGGCCAAAGGCAGAGCAAATCATAACCTTAGAAAGGCTTTAAGAGAATCTTCAGCAACAAAATTTCAGACATTTGAACCACAGTACAACCCAAAAACTGCAAATCTTGATTATTGCAAGGCTGAACAGGATTCCAGTATTTGAACACCAACACCAAATTGTAGAAAGCAGTAGCTAATGAAGCCAATAATAGAAACTTTCAACAAAACAAAACTCTCATTACAAATAACTTTTGAAGTATTTATTTATTATTTTTATCTCCGTTTTTAGAGAACCTCGACAGTACGAGAAAATTTTATTAATTGATTAAAAAATATACACCTAGACAAGGGGGGACATAATGAACCTTACCCTTCTTGAGAAATCCTATTACAATAGGTAATTAAAGAAAATGCAAATGCATGCAATTACATAGAAATTAATATATATATATAATCCAAAGCTCAACTTAGAAGAGTGTATTGTTGCCAACCACATCCGAATCAGCTTCATTTGTCTCATTAAAAGAAGCTGCATCATGTCTAGGACTTTAGACTGCAACCGTAGTATCAGAAACTTTATTATTAACTAAACTTATAATCTGTTTTTCTGTAATTACCTTTTAACCCTGAATATTTCAGAGAATCAATGAGATGAAGAAGCAGTTAACTTCAGCAAAAGAGATGAAACTTGCATCAACATTTATGCTTAATTCATCATAATGCAGCAAGCATGAAGTCTTAAATTCTGACTGGAAGATGAGTGAAAGGTTACTTCACGCCACTTCAAATAACATTTTATGTGCAATGTGGTGAGCTCTGTTATTAGCCTCTGTTCTCACAGAGCTGAAAAATAGTAAAACCTATAAAACTGCAAGAACAACATTTTTACTAATTACCTCACTTTGAAACTTTGTACACTGCATTGCCACTCATGTCATACTGCATCCCGGAGTTGAGACTGTTTGGTTGGTCCCTGCAAGAACAACATAATTGTTAATGAACACTCTGTTTTATGAAAATCTAATTGTTTTGATAAAATCTAATGTTGTGTGGTTCTAGAAATTGACAGACCTGAATGGCCCATAAGAATGAAGGCAGGTAATTGATAGATTCAGCCTTCTTCATTCTGAAAGCAAATTGACTTCATTCTTCTTCCTCTGAATCGTAAATGAACTTCTAATCTATCATAACAAGAGGGATGTGCTTTATCTTGGGCCACTCTTGTCCTTTATCCCTTTTGCAACGTTGTTTTAGCAAAGGACAATTAATAACATATAGTTCCAGAAGCGAGGATGGAAGGTCTGGTAAGGATGTGAGATTTTGGCAACTATTAATTCCAAGTTCCAGAAGCGAAGATGGAAAATCTAGCAAAGATGTGAGATTTGGGCAATCCTTGATCCACAACCTTTCAAGAGAGATGAGATCTTGGAAACCCATGGGAAATAGGTGCTTTAATTTTGGGAATCCATCAACTGTGAGGTTTTTAAGAGAGGATGGCAACTTCATTCCCATCTCCTCCTCAGGGAAAGACACTGCATTTGGGCATCGACTAATTGAAAGACTTGTAAGAGAGGTGAATTTGTGGAAGCCCCACCCAGCCAGTGAGTTGTAGATTTTGGGTTCACCAACGTTAAGTGACCTTATATTGTCGGGAATATCTTCTTCTGGAAACAATGCCATGCTTGGACATTTCGATATGGTTAAGTGTCCAACAGATTTGACGGTGTGCATGCAGCTTGGTAGTGCTTGTATCTTCTCACATCCAGAGAAACAAACTTCTGAAATATTGTTAGAAAGCACAATTTCCCGGCCCAAAACAAGACTGGAACATTCCCAAATAAAAATATTTTTAAGATTGCGAAGAGTGTATTGGCCCTCCAGAGTTGATCCAAGAGACTTGTAATTGTCAAAACTCTCTACTATTGACTCTGCCTTAGGTGACTGTCCTCCAGATAGTAACGTCCTGAGATTTGTACAATTCCATATTGAAAGGTTTGTGAGTGTTGGAGGTAACTGGTATGTCGATGATAAGTGCGTAAGAGAAAGGCAGCCACTTATTCGCAATTCGCAGAGAAGAGATGTGGGGGTGTTGTCCACATCTTCCTTGTGCATCAATGCATAAGAAGAAGATGGAGAAGAAGTACCAGTATCCTCCCAAATGCACACCAATTTTTCACATTCGCTTATCCAAAGGGTTTTTAGAGATGAAGGTAGTTGGCCTCTCACAATGAATGATAGAGAATTGCAAACATAGACTTCCAAGTGCTCAACACGTGGATTGTTGTGCTTCAACCCCCCGTGTAATGATGTGATAGCATCACATTCCCTAATTTCAACTTTTGTCGGAATGGAAAGCAAACCATCTGGAAACAAAGCAAGATTTGGAAGCTCTCTCATGCATAGCTCTTTAAGAGAGGTGAAGCTCTGGGAACCTTGTAGTGGCTTCTCAAGAAAAATCTCATTTCCCCACAAATGTGTGAGCTCTTCCCAACCAACAATTTTCAGAGTTTCTAATTTCTGAAATCCCTCCCTGGTCCAACTTCTAAACCCTGGAACATTTGATTCTTCACTAATTAAGGACTCACTCGAGCTACTGCAAACCATGCCTTTGCATCTTTCTATTTCTAAATGGCAGAGCATTGGAAGGCTTGTGAACGAAACCACCAGTTGTTCACAATCTCTAATCACAAGTTTCTCTAATGAAAGAAGACGGTTAGGTAATCCTCCAGAGAGTTTAGGACATTGTGATATGGAAAGCTGTTTGAGACAAGAGAACCTTTCAACATGCTCCTTTTCTTCAAAAGGATCCCAATGCTCCCATTCTGGCAGATTCTCAAAACAAAGAGTCTCTAGTGATTTAAAAGATTCTGAGCAACTCTCCCCATACACCTCACAGCCTATTTTTTTAAGCATTTTCATCCCTTTGATGGTGAGGTTTTTAAGTAAGCCTAGTAGCCCAATCGAAGGCAAGGTCTTGCAACTTTTACATCCATCCAATTTAAGAGAAACCATATTAGAGAATGTTGGATCTCCTATCCAAGATGAAAATATTTTGCCACAAAAATTCTTGATTGTGAGCTCTTTAAGATTTGTATGGGGTCGTAAAATGTCAAGAACAATTTTCTCGACTTCTTCGTCTCGTGAGGCATGAGAAGAACTCCATTCTAGCACTAACACTTCCAAGTCCTTCTTATCACACAATATAGAATCTCTTGTTTCATGACAATCAGTTGCATTCTCTAACCTTGAAATATAAAGTTCTCCACGAATAAACTTTAATTCTTTCAAATCTTTCAAACTAGATACGACACCTTCACCCACAACAAAATTAGATAAGGTTCGAATACATTTCAGTTTTTTCATTCCCGAAGGAATTTCTCTTATAAGTATTGCACCTCTAATATCAAGATGGCGAAGATTGACCAAATCTCCCAATTGTAAAGGCAACTTTTTGAGATGAGAACAACCTCTTAATAACAAACTTTGTAAATTGAATAGTGAACTTGTTGACTCAGGTAGATATGTGATTTCAGTTTTAGAAAGATTGAGATACCTCAAAAGTTTCAAATCTCCAATTGAGTCAGGTAGTTTCATGGCATGGTAATTTGTTAAACATAATGCTCTCAAATTTTTGAGTTTTGGCAGCAAATGAAAAAAAGTTTCCCTAGATATGTAAGTCTGTTCTGCATACCTTAGGGGTGGGAACATTCTTATGAACGTTCTCAAGTGCGCCATAGTATGGAAAACTTCAAAATTCTTCTTGACTTCATACGCTCTATATGTGTAAGAGGCGTGTCGAATCGTCCTTTCAAATCTTTTTGTTTCTGTGACATTGAATTCTTCCTCCAACCTAAAACTTGTTTCTCGAGAAACCCATCGGGCCAGATCATTAATAAGGTCATGCATTACAAATTTATAATCTTCACTATTTGATTCTTGAAAAAATGACCTTGACAGTAAATCACGGAAATATTCACCTCCTACATATTCCAACTGCTTGTTTCTTGGTTGTTGAATAAGACCTTCTGCCATCCATAAAAGCACAAGTTCCTTCTCCGTAAATTCATAATCCTTTGGCAAAATTGCACAGTAAGCGAAACATCTTTTTAGATGCGAAGGAAGATAATGATAGCTTAATCTTAATGCAGAGAGAATACCATTTTGCGGTAGTTCCCATATTTTGCTATTCAATATATCTTCCCACTCTCCATAAATCTGTTTAGTACGTAAAAGACCACCAAGAGTTTTTGCTGCCAAGGGTAAGCCTTTGCACTTCTCAACAACTTTCTCACGAATAAATTTCAAATTCTGACTTGTAGCAATTACTCTGTTTCCATATACATGCTTCTCAAATATGCTCCAACAATCATCGCCTTCTAGAAGCTTCAAGTCAAAACATACTCCTTGTTCCATAGTCAATGCAACCTTTCTGCTGCGTGTAGTCACAATGATTTTACTTTCTGCTGCACCAGCCATAAATGGAGACTTTAGGGCTTCCCACAATTCATAATCCTCATTCCAAACATCATCCAAAACAAGCAAGAATTTTTTTCCTGTTACTGAATTTTTTAGTTGAACCTGAACCTCATTTAAGCTCGTTAGGCTGCAGGGAGTTGAAGTGATGGACTCAAGAATTGCCTTAGAGATTCCCAAAACATCAAAAACATCAGAGACGCATGTCCATACCCTTGGACTGAAACCTTCTACAGCCTTGTCGTTGTAGACCTCCCGAGCAAGCGTTGTCTTGCCAATTCCTCCAAGGCCAACAATGGGTATTACGTTAAAGTTGGCCTGACTTGGTTCGTCCCTTGAAACCAGTTCAAGTATCTTGGCTTTATCATCATCTCTCCCGTAAACAGCTGGTTCGATTCGCACACATGTACTAGCTGGTCTTGTCCCTGTCCTTACAGCAGTTGATGTCCCCACAGAAATCTCTTTTAGTCCAAGGTCAATTTTTTGTTTGCAAAGTTCCGCCAATCGGGTAGTAATACCATTTATCTTGGACCCCATGCTTATGTTGAACTTCACAGAACTTGGAGTCAAACTAGTGCAGCAAGCAGAGATAAAGCTACCTATCTTGCTTGTGCTAGCATGATCTTCACACATCACCTTACGCCGCAAATTTTCAGTTGCGAACTCATCCAGAATGTCCTCCACATCATAAGCCAAATCCCGGAGATCGTCCAGCCAGATTTTCACAGCCCCGTCGTTTTCTGTCAGTTGCTTCTCCTCAGCATCACCAAGCACTTTCTCAATCATCCTGAACGTTTTCTCCCACTTCTTCAACTTTGAACTTACACCTTCTTGACTAGCAAAATTCAGCAACTCTTTGGAAGCCAGTCTGTCAAACAACACCGAAAGAAACGCAGAGAGAAAGAGCTCTCCCACAGGCATGGTGATTGGTTTTTTCTGTTAGAAAGAAAGGAGTTAAATCAGAAGGATCGATTATCCATCACACAAACAGAAGAGTGAGAGTGAAAGCAAGAGAAACTGGTTTTCCGCTATGGATTCGAAAAAACTCAATTGCAATAAACTATAACACTTTAAGCATGATGACTAATTAAGAGGGCTTAAACCTGATAATTAATTCTGAAGCAACTTTAAAATTATAAATAATAATTTAAAAAGTGGTGGTGATATGAAGGTTATTTTTTCTCACCTGAAATTAGTGATATGAGGGTCTTCTAGATTTCTTAACAGTCGATTCTGCAAGCAAACACTGTCTGCAAGATGAGGAGATGGAAATTGGTGCTTTAGGAGAGTTTTGGGAGAAGAAGAAAGAGACTCAGAAAATGAAAATTTCGGGAGGTTTCTTCCTTTTTCTCTCAACAGTTCACTATGAATGATAAAATGGAAAATGGACATCCACGAGTCAAGTGTTCATTATCAAAGCTAAACAAAAAGTAAAATGGAAAATAGACAGCCTACTCATAAAGCAGAGAGTCCAACTGTCCGCAACTTTGGCTTTGAAGTCTTGGCTCCGCCGTTGCAATAATTCAACCGCAAATCAAATGAAAGGAGCTAAAAGCTTTGGTTGCATTTTTAATGTCTTGTTTTTTCTTCCCAGTGGTCCATAGTGTTCGTGTTTGTTTTAGTAAATTTCCAAGCATCAGTGGGCACCCTCCATGGATTTTCATAAAAGAAAATTGAATGATAATCAAATCAATAATTTGATCGGTGTTTGATTAAAATTAATGACTTGATTAATTAGGACAAATTGATCAACATATAAATATTGCTCTACACTGACTTCCAAGAAGCAATGCATATATGTATGTATGCGTTTTTTTGTTGATCTGTTTTGGAAAAGAACAAGCAAAAATAATTATTGATTAAAATATAAAATAATTTAAAATAGAAAAAGATTGTATAGTCTATAGATCATTGCACAAGGTTTACCTGGTCATCTTCCTCAAAATTATTCTCTATGATCTATATAATATCAAAGAGGACTCAATATAACTTATTTATATAGATACTATTTATGACTAACCATTTTTAATTCTTAAGACATTTTGTTTAATTAACAAAATATAAACAATCTAATGTGATATGAATAATTCATTTATGGAATATTTAAAAAAATATATTTTTGCTTTAATTAATTTTTATTTGTTTATAGTTTATACTATTGAAAAAAACAAAATTTAAAAAAAAAAAAAGTAGGGCGTAGATAATAATAGCATTTTATTAATTATATTATTTTGTCCTTAATAGTAAATTACTTATGGGTATTTAAATTTTTATTAATTGGTTTCCAGGTAAATCTTAACCAATTCATTAGTTATTTCTATATTTCTGTTTCTATTTCTTTATCACTATTTATTTTATTTTATTTTTTGTAAATTTATTTTGAAGTTTAGATTTATATGTATAGAGATTCTTAGATTTTTAGATGCATTTAAAAGAAATGAAAATTAAGATACTTTTTTTTGGCATACAATTGTAGATGCTGGATTTTTTTTTTTTTTTTTATTTGTACTAAAATCAAATTTTGAGAACAATGGATATTTGACACTTTTTCACTACTTATATGATTTTAGCACTAGATATGCTAGATCGGAACTTAACAATATTTGAATACATACTATATACGCACTATTATAGCAATAATCCATTAAACGAGGTCGAATTGACTCAAGATTAAAAAAAATAATAATAACATCAAATTAGGAAACCTAATGAATTTAACAAGGTTGTCCGACGTTAAATCATAAGACATATATGCATAAAATTAAGAAATTATTGATATTATCCTCAACGTAAGTAGAGGATTACAACAATTTATTTAACTTTTTCCACAATTTTGACCTCCTAGTCCTCCAAAAAAGAAATATATATTTAGAGACATTCATGGGGGAAAAAAAACCATGGATTCATGGAGCTCTATTTCACACCATTGATAATCATTAGCAAGACGTATACATGGATGATAGCAATATTTGAGTTGGACATTGACAAAGATATATAATCAGGATTTTGGCCTAATTACAGATGTAAGACATATTTTTCAGAAACCAAATAAAGAAGCTGGTTTTAAAAATTGTCTTAATGGTATGAAGAATATTGTTTACCTGTAATTTGTGGTTTTCGGATGGTCTTGAACTTCTTGACAGTCAGTTTCTGCAAGCAAGAAAACTTTTACTCAGCTTCTCTGTCTACAGATGATAAATGAAAAGTGGAAAGGCTTTTGAGATTGGTAATGGTTTGGTCAACTTGTGTGGGAAAGGAGAAATTGGAGAAATTAGAAATTTCTGCAATGCACTCGACGAAAAGTCCATATCCTTTAAAAAATCATAAATAAAACATTAAAATATAGGGTGAGTTGTTTTAAGTGAATGTTCATTGCACCACAATACTCATAAATAAATTATTAGTCCTCGTCCTGCTCATAAAAAAATGCCTCGAGATGACCATCAGACTTAAAAGAAACAAAATCAAATTTGGCATCTTTTAGTTTCTTGAAAAAACGTGTGGACTCCACCAGTCTTCAATAATGGTTCATAATATAATAAATATATCATTGATGTTTTGGCATTTTGTAATTTAGTTTGGCTTGTTTGAGAATTTTACTCTGATCTTCAGTTTACAAACAATATTATTGAAGGTTCATGTCAATTTCTGTTAAATTTTTTATATACCCAATTTTTATAGTTAAAAAGAGTAGTGGTTGAACAACTATCAATATAATAATTAAACCAATAAATCAAAGTAGTGATGGTTTAACAACTACTAATGATAATAAATAAACAAAATTGTGGAAAAAGACAGCAGAACAAACAGGAATTCAAGAAAAAAGTTAAACCTCTACAATTAAAGCAACCTCTTAGTCCACAAAATAATAAAATTACAAGAGTAATGGGATAAATTGCAGAAAGCGGTAGCACAACTTGCAATGAACTGTGGAAGGCAGATCTCAAGTTGATTCATCTTCGTATGGATCACAGACGAACTTCTGCACTGTCTTTTTCTGAGAAGGACAATAATTCATATGTAGTTGCACAAGTGAGGATGGTAAAGGACAATCAATCGCAATGCTACATTAGCTTAGTCTCATGAAAACAAGAAATATCAGCAACAATGGCATGTTCATAGGTTTAGCAAATGACAACCCTGGAAAATCTTTAACGCTAATATCAGCAAAATGGAAACCACGTAACATGTTCATAGGCCTGGAAAATTACGACCTTGGGAAGGCTTTAACAGAATCTTCAGCAACCAAAATACGAACATTTGAGCACCTACACCTCTCAAAATAATTGTAATAGGCCAGCAATTTAGAGTGACTACAAATTTTCGTAATGCAATACAACTAAAATTTGAAATAAAATATGATAATAGTTGTTCTCACTACACTTGTGACACATGACTTTTGGATTCGAACTCTGTACATAACTCTAAAAATTTTGTTCTCCAAGCATAGTCTCTGTTGCTTCTGCCTGTATTGGGCTAAAATCAGCTAGAGCTCCACAAAGCATAGTGTACCATTGCCTTCCACCTCGGAATTGAGCTCATTGTTTCAACAAAACCTCGGTATCAGTTCAATGCCAAAAGAGTCAGGCCACTTATTGAATGAAAAGGTATCAGAAGAAACATGACATTACCTCTGCAATCACGGCTTTCTTTTTAAGTGCAATCATCAACATGTAGTTATCATCTATAAAAAGAACAAGAACCCAAATTTGGTGTTCATAGTATAAACAAAAGTTCAGTATTTATGGAAATTATAAATCTCAAAAATTGCAAAACATCATAATTTGACTCATTCAATAATAATTAGAAGAATCAATGGCACAAAGAAATGATTAACTTCAGGGAAATGCTTAGCTGACTTAGAAATCACACGTGAATTTGGGGGTAATGGATGAAAAACAATATTTAAAGTGGTTCGGATGCTTAAACAAGCGAATCCCACATCCACTGATATTGTATTAATGTATAAGATCAGGTCGCGTTCAGCGAGCTGATTTATAGTTTTTAGAGTACAAGTGAATACAAGAGAGAATATATGCAATTCCAGAGTGAATTTAGCTAATCCCACAAACGGGAGAGGATCCCTTTATTTATAATGGGATGAATTAAGGTAATGATTACTAAATCTGTGAGTGGGTCAGACTGCCGTGCAAATCCTTCTTTGCATCTCGTTGTTCAACTGCTCGAGCGATTTCCTCGACTTGTGCAGGGGTTGGACACGTGGGTCATTTCCAGCCTTTCGCCAATCTGGCGCACACCCACTGCACTGGCAGGAGCATGTCGCTCATGTCAGCGCCCGACGTGGCTGCATCCGAATGGCTGTAGGGCCTACCTAAGCTTTGATCATTCATGCTGACAAGGCTTGGCATCAGCCCTACTTTTTCAGGCATAACAAATGAAAAGGCATAAGAAGAAACAGAACATTACCTCTGCAATTACGACTCTCTTTTTAAGTCCAATTATCAACATGTAGTTATGATCTATAAAAAGAACCCAAATTTGGTGTTCATAGTATAAACAAAAGTTCAGTATCTATGGAAATTATAAATCTCAAAAATTGCAAAACATCATAATTTAACTCATTCAATAATAATTAGAAGAATCAATGGCAGAAAGAAATGGTTAACTTCAGGAATGGAGTTTCAAACAGTCCACTGGCTTCCACCGAAATGAAATACAAAAGAAACATAAATGCAAAATAAGATGCTATTTTCAAACTGATGTGAGATCAATCAGGTTCCAAGCCGAAGTATAATTAAGTTTTATGTCCATGTGGTGAGCTCTGCTATTAGCCTGTGAGTTGTAGATGTAGGGATCTTCAACCTCAAGTGATGTTAGATCGGTGGGAATTTGTCCAGGAGAGAAAGCCAATACTTGGCCATTCATATAAGGCTAGGCATTGAAGGGTTTTGATGGTGTCCTTGTGGCTATAGAGAGCTTTGAGCTTCCTACAATTATTGATATCCACTTCTGAAACAGTATTAAGGCCGTCTTCCGGTAACCAAACAAGACCTAGGCAACTTTTTATACCAAATTTCTTTTGATTACCTTAACTTGCATATTATCCAGAATCGAACTGAGCATAGTGCGGTATTATAACGCTTAACACTGCGATTTCAGTGTTGACATACTGTGTCTTAAAGAAAAGAGTTCTTGGCAAAAACAAGGAGAAAAAGTAGCTAACTATACAAGGCCATAAACCCAAAAGAATTCTTAGCACAACCCAAGGGGAGCCCAAGAAATGCAGAGGACCAGCCGGCGCACTTGGCCCACACAATCTATCCACTTAAACTGCCCATGCACCTGCTGACGCAATCAACCCCGAAAAATGGTCCATGCAAGCTGCCCACATAAACGGGGCTCTCACACAACAGCCCATAAAACATCATACAGAAGCCCATTGCCCAACCACCAAAACAAGCACGTATTACTTGCTGGGCTGTCATCTTCCCACCCCAACAAACACTTCACTTCCCAGCCGAAAGGAGATCCCATTTTAGGACTGTAAACGAGCCGAGTCGAGCGATAAAAGCTCGTTTAGAGCTCAGCTCGATAAGGCTCGGTTCGACTCGACTCGAACTCGGTTCATTAACCGAGTCGAGTTCGAACATAGTGAAGCTCGGCTCGTGGGCTCGCGAGCCTGGCTCGGCTCGGCTCGATTAAGCACTGTACACTTAATATGGTGTTTTGGTGATTTTTTAAACTATTAGGTATTAAACTGATATTTTTCAGTGAAAAAAGTTTAAAAAAATGATTGTTCCCCCCCCCCCCAAAGTGCAAATTTGAAATAACACGATACACCAAAACAGAGTGTCAATTACTCAATTTCAGTTCCCCATTCCAGTTGCCCTAAATCCCAAATCGTAATCAAAGACCCCTAAATCCCAAATCGCGAACCAGACACTCTGAAATCGGTAATCTCCTAGGAATGTTATTTGTATATATTCAGAATTATTTTTTGATTTTGTAAGGTAATAGACATTTTGTAATGTTCAAAACTATCATGGTTAATTCAACATTGGATGTAAATATGAAATGCTGTACGCAGGCAGATTGCTGTAAAAAAGGGGAACTTGGCTCGATCAAACCCGGATAAATGATGGTTGGATCGAGCCTTATCGAGCTCGAGCTCGCGAGCCCTTATCGAGCTCGAGCTCGACACTGTTGTAAACGAGCCGAGCTCGATAAGCCAAAAGCTCGACTTGGCTCGGCTCGTTTACACCCCTAGATCCCAACCCACACGCTAAGCAGACCAACCTCAACCCACCACCAGTCATACGACCACACCCCAGACGAGAAGGAAGTCCAAACAGGCTAGAGGGCCAACTCCGGCAGTTGACGGTCACCCTCAACCACGAAACACCCACCACACCTAGCTGGGCCCTTAAAACTCCCCATACTACAAGGCCCACAAAGCCAACCACCAGGCCAATCCCGCAAATAATGATGGGCCAATTTAATTACCCCCCTGCAGCCAGCAAAACCCCAACAGTCCACCAGAAAATATCTCCCATAACAGCAGCTCGAGGACCAGCAGAAAGTCATTCTGCCAACAAAAATCTGGAAATTTTGCAACTCAAACAGATTCCCATAAGAAGGGGACAAGCTCAAAATCTTTTTGATTTTCAATTTCCTCACGCCAACATTGCTATGTTTTTGCACAGCATTCATCACCTGCATGAGCCAAACCCCACAGGCCACAGCATTCATCATCTAAACTGCTGTAGTAACCAAAATTTGCTGCAGAAAGCAGAGTTCGGCAAGCCAACAACAGAAACTTTCAAAATGACAACGTAATAAGCCAGCAGCTTGGAGTTTCCACAATTCTTGATAGTGGAATGCAGCCAAAATCTTGAACTGAAATGCGACAATAGTTCAGCTGACTTCACTTATGAGAAATAACTTTCAGAGTAAAACTTCTAATAACTCCTGAAATCCATCCCTCACGCATATACCTTATTGTACTAAAATCAGCTGGAGCTCCACCAAGCTTAGTGTACCATTGCTTTCTACATCTAAATTGAGGTCCACGTTTTAACAAGACTTTAGCATCCGCTCAATGTCTCCACTGTTTGAAATGAGAAGACATCAGAAAAAATAGGACATTAATTTTCTACCTTCACAATCACAGCTTTCTTTTAGTCCAATCACTAATAACATGTCGTCAGCATCTATAAAGAAACCCAAATTTGGCGATCATAGTATAAAATGTCCACTTGACTCCTGAATTATGAAGACTTTTGACAGCTTCATGGCCTCTTCTCAGCTCTACCTGTTAAAATCACCTTGACCCCATTAGAAGCCAGCTGCCTGCATATCTCTCAACCAATGCCTTTATTGGCTCCTGTTACAACTGCAGTCCTGAAAATCAAACAAAAACAAACACTAGAAAATTTTAAGAGTTTTAGCTTAAAATTTTGAAGAAACATAAGCTACAAATAATATGAAATTGAAGAACCTTTTTGTGGAAAGGAAATGTATGTATCTCTTCCAATTCTTTAAGCATATACCTGATGGGAAGATGATTATAAGGAAATTTATGGGTCGAATAGTACTATTTTAATTTGTGTTTACGTGTGGCATGATAGAGCCTTTATTTCACGTATGCGGTGATGTCTTCCTGGTGTCCAGTGAAATTTTCATTTACCATTGCTAAGAGGATTTTGAATAGACAAAGTCCAATTCTGTCCAGTTTATAATATTATAGTATTGGAAGAGTTAAGCCCATTCTTCATCCAAGTACTTTTGAACATTACTTCCAAAATCTGTAAAACTATTAGAGTAGAAGAAATCGGCCTATCAATCAGGAATAGATAAGAACCATGAAAGGGAAGATAGTTCATTAAGCATTGACATGACATAGCAAGTTCATTTCCACAATTTTCCTTTGATTAATTATCTAAAACCATATGATAGATTCTAGTATCATCTTCCTGAATTCCTCTGATCTAATTAGAAAATCTAATCCATCAAGTTAACTTGTATGTTGAACTTCAAAATTTTAAATGCCCAAATCTTTGAACTTCTTATGCAGGCAGCTGAATTCTAGGAGGCAACAAGCACCAGATAACTTTTCCCAATCTCTAAATGCATATCACAGACTTTCTTTGCATGAAGCAAGAGTTCAAGTTTATTATTCTGAAATTTCAGCAATTAAAGTACATCAGTTTCATAGGCTGTGGCTATAGAAAGTCACAGATTAGTGAAATAATATTAGGCAACAAAGGAAATCAAAATTCTCTTAGTACATTCTTATGATGCTTCATATCAAAACGTTGACACTTCAATCTGATTGTAAAAGAGGCCAGATGGTCGACTGTCAGGCACTAAAGCCAGCATCACAGCAGGTCCTGTTGCACCTTCTTCAACAGTGAACTGCCCATAATTATGGCTAAGGTCTGTTTTGACAAAACCTGGATTAACTGCATTTTTGATTATGTTAGGCAGTTTCTTGGCCAAAATTCTTGTATAGGAATTAACAGCAACTTTAGAGACTACATATGCAGAGCAATTAATAGGCCACCCCTTGGTTTCCAGCAAATCCTCCTTAGCGTCCTCCAAGAACTCCTTGATCACCTCATCTATTTTCTCCTCAGTCAGGCTATCTATGTCGCTGAGTACCCTGTTAGCTCTTTCATGTGAGAGGAACTGAGATGAATTTACAATGAAGTAAGAAAATGTGACTCACTCAAATTTTGTAACATAACATCAGCAAGAAAGATGAATTGATGTTCTAATACCTTTAACTGCCCCAAGGCTGAGGAGACATTCACTATTCTTGTTGAATCAGACTGTAGAAGAAGTGGAATAAGTGCTTCTGTCACTTGCTTAGTTCCATAGTAGTTAGTTCTTAAGCACCCTTCAGCTGTCTCATAAGTTTGTTTGTTTCATAATTTGTTTCACCAAGTGAGCCTTTTCACCTAAAATCTATATGAAAGGTGAGGATTGCTTTATCCATATAGCTATAATTTGCTTGTTAATAACTTGTATGATCATGTGTAAAAACACAAATGCATTATTTACCTCACCACTCTTGAGATTTAAGCTAATAAAAGCTTCAGCATCAAATATGGCTCAAGAGATTCCTGCATTATTTACCTGCCAAATGTGCATTAATTTTAAGTTCAGTCTTGTTCATAAAATACCCATTTAAGAAATTCTACCAACTAGCTTACCAGTATATCAAGCCTTTGGAACCAAGTTCTGATAAAACTAGCAAAGGAATGAATACTGATCGGATCCATCAAAAATTCTACCTCCCCAATCACAGCTTTCATTTAGTCCAGTCATCAATAACATATAGTCATCATCTGTTAAAAAAAAAAAAAAATACAAATTTAGCGATCAAAGTACATAGAAACTTCAGTATGTAAGAAAATAATATACATCAAAAGCTGCAGAACATGAAAATTAGTCTCTGTTTTCAAGCAAGCCAGAAGCAAAAACTTTCAACAAAACAATGGTAGGCCAGCAGCCTGGAGTCACCACACTTCGGAAGGCAACTAAAAGCTTAACCTGGAATGCAACAGTAGCCCTACTTAATTAACTTTCACAACCTAACTATGTAAGAAAACTCCTAAAATATATCCTTGAAGCATAGCCTGTGTTGCGTACTTACATCAAAAGCTGTAGAACATAAAAATTAGTCTGTACTTTCACAGAGCTGAAAATTAGTGAAAACCGTCTAATCAACCTTTAAAATTCTAAGTTTAGGGAGGGATTATTGTTGAAGGGTGATATCCTGCTGGAAATTCAGAAAGGTGGCAGAATTTTGAACTGCAATTTTACGCCTGTTGATCTCCCGTAATTCATGCAGAAGCAGTTTTTTGGTCACTGTGTTTGATTTGTTCATTGACTTGTTTAGGTGTATTAAGTTTGGTTAAGTGTAATGTCTCACTTGCTTGTAAGTGTATTAGTTGGTGGAGTTAGTTTAAAATTTGAAATTTGAAATGTTTTGATGGAACAGTAACGTTGCCGTGTATATATTTTACCCCTGTTTTTTGAATAAAAAACAGAGCATTATTTGCAGACTTGGTTTTGCTCTTTTGTTTTCTGTTTTTCTCTTTCGTTTGCATGCAAAACTAACAATTATAAGGTGGGCATGCTCAAAGAATTTTAAAACTGCAATATAAAAAAATAATTTTACTAATTACCTGACAGACTTTGTAGACTTTATACTGTGAGTATTTTGTTATTTTTCAACAAATCAGCATTGAGAATTTAAATTGTCTTAACAATCTGGCTAGTAAAAATCTAAAATTTTCTTAAAAAACGTTAATGGTGATGAATGAAAATTTACATACCTGAATAGTCCACGAGAGAAGTGAGGTAATTGACCATTCAGTCTTTTCAACCGTTCTTGAAATCAAATTGACTTCATTCTTCCTCCTCTGGCTCATTTAAAAACTTCACTACAAAAGGAATGTTGGCTATCTTAGACCACTCTTGTCCTTCATCCCTTTTGCATCGTTGTTTCAGTAAAGGACATCTACTGATAAATAGTTGCAGAAGTGAGGACGGAAAGTCTGGCAAGGATGTGAGATTTGGGCAATCAATGATAGACAACCATTCAAAGGAGGTGAGATTTTCAAAACCCTTGGGAGATAGGTATTTCAATTGCAGGAATCTTCTAATTGTCAAATAAATTGGAGAGAAGGGCAGCTCTTCCTTTGGAAAAGACACTGCATTTAGGGATCCCTCAATACAGAGTTTTCTAAGAGAGACGAGTTTGTGGAAGCCCCACTCAGCAAGTGAGTTTGTAGATTTTGGGATCATCAACGTCAAGTGATGTTAGATTGGTGGGAATATCTTGTTCGGGAGAGAGCCATTTTTGGATTATTCCGTAAGGTTAGGGATCGAAGAGATTTGAGGGTGTGCATGTGACTAGGTAGGGCTTGTAGTTTCTCACATCCTCTATAACGGCTTCTAATTCAGTGTTAAGGAATCCCATCTTTTGGGAAAGAAACAAGATTTGGGCAACTTTCTACTGTTATAGAACTAAGATTTTGTAAAGGGAACTGATTCACTCCTACTGGCATCTCTTTTATAAGTATTATGGCCTTGATGAGTAGGAGGGTGCGGCGGTCGCTGTAAAACCTGGGGTGCAAGCCCGAGTGGAGCGGCCATTGGTGCAGATCTTGGTGGTAGTAGCAAATATTCAAATGAGAACTTTGAAGGCCGAAGAGGGGAAAGGTTCCATGTGAACGACACTTGCACATGGGTTAATCGATCCTAAGAGACAGGAGAAGTCTGTCCGATAGCGTCCAGCACACGAGCTTTGAAAGGGAATCGGGTTCAAAATCCCTGAATCGGGACGTGGCGGCTGACGACAACATTAACCCCTAAACCCTAAGGCAACATTAGGGGGTCCTGAGACGTCGGCATGGGCAGGGGTTATTACACCTCTAATATCAAGATGACGTAGATTAATCAATTTTTCCTTATAGAGGCAACTTATTGAGAACAAAACAATTTCTTAATAACAAACTTTGTAAATTGAATAGTGAATTTGTTAAGTCAGGAAGATTTGTGATTTGAGTATAAGAGATATTGAGATACCTCAAATGTTTCAAATCTTTAATTGAGTCGGGTAATTCAATCTCCTAATAATTTGTTAAAGATAGTGGTCTCAATTTTCTGAGCTTTGGCAATAAATTGCAAAAGACTAACTTACTTACGAAATTCCTCTCATGTATTGACTTTGTGGCTAAAATATTCTCAAGAACGTCCTTAGCTGCTCAACTCCATGGAAGATTTCAAAATTCTTCTCAACTTCATACTCTCTAAATGTGTAAGAAGAGTGTCAAATCTTTTCAGGTCTTTTTATTTGCATGACACTCGATTAATCTTTCAATCTAAAACTTGTTTCTTGAGAAATCTCGTGGAACAAATCTTGGACAAGGTCGTGCATCACAAATTTCAAACTATCAATGCTCAATTATTGAAAAATTGATCTCGACAATAACTCATAAAAATACTCTGAAAAGAGCATAAAACAGATTAGTCCTGAAGTAAACAAGAAATATTGTAGAAAAAAAGAATTAATCAAATAAAGAAGAACCAAATCACAAGGCACTAGAGCTCCAAGTGTATTACACTATGTGTGCTCAACCCAATTACATGGATTTTCTACTCGTTCTGGCACTATTTTTTTCTCCTGCGACTAAATGTTTTCAACTTTTGCAGCACAATCATCAAGCCCTCATGCAAATGTTGAGTGCTTCCATCCCAATCCCAAGATATCATTTTCCTCTCCTGTAAATCCTTTAAAAGCAGTTCACCTTTTACAAAATTCTCCTCCTTGGAAATGGCATCAATGAGAACAGTATAGGTGGTGGTATTGGGCCAAAGACCTCTTTGTTTAATCTCTTCATATAGTTCAATTGCAGCCATAACATCACCATGTGCACAAAGGCCTGAAATGAGAACATTTTATGCAACCACATCAAGCTTCACTCTGCAGTGTTCCATTATGCCTTTCAACTTCAGTTCCTCTACTAAGTTAGCTTCTTTGCAGAATTTGTACATCAGAGTCTTAAAAGTAGCAACAGTTGGAACAAGTCTCATCCTCAGCATGCAATTAAGAACCAGCATTGCTTCTTCAACCTTCCCACATAGTGCAAGCCCTCTCACCATTGCACTCTCAGCTACATCACAGGGACTGACTTGAAGTGCCTCCATCTCATCTCTTAGCTTGAATGCTCCTTGTAGATCACCCATTCTACACATACCATTAATTAAGGTATACATTGTGTAAGTTTAGGTGTGAAACCCCTCTCTGACATGTCATGCACAACGGAATGGGATTCTTGGAAAGCGGAAACTCTGTTAAGTCCAGTTATGATAGCATTGTAGGTATTTATATCCAATTTATTCATAACATTTAGCAGATCAAAGGCCTTCCCCAACTCACCAGTTTTGCAACACTCCATTATAAGCATGTTAAGAGCAAGCTGATCAGCTGCAGTACCGTCTACTACCATCTTTTTCAAGAATTTAACACCTACTTCTACCATACCGATCTCACAGAATCCAAGAATGAGAGAATGACACATTAACTTGTCAGGCAAAAGGCCATTCCTTATCATGATACTGTGCAACATAGAGCACATTAACAGTGTCAGGGAAGACGCCTTCCTTCTCCATTGCATCATAGATATACAAAGAAGCCTTTGATTGACCAGCCTTGAAAAGGCCATTAACCAAACAGGTAAGCATTACCTCATTTGGAACAGTACCTTTTGCCATCACTTTGTCAAAGAAAAGAAGAGTAGAAACAACTTAGCCCTTCCTACATAACCCAGAAAGAAGACTAGTATATGTATAACTATCAGGCAACAATTTATCCTGTACCATCTGATCAAGAAGGACCAGTGCCTCCCATAATTTTCCAGATTTGCATGCCTCAGAAATTACTGTGTTGTAGGCAATAGTATCTACAGCAGAAGGAATGTAGTGAAGCTTATTCAAAAATTGTTTTGCCTCCTGCAAATTACCGCCTTTGCACAGTCCTTTAAGTATACTACCATATGTGAAATGACTTGGGTGATGACCTAGTTTAATCATTTCGTCAAACACAGAAAATGCTTTTAACCCATTGCCCAACATTCCATGGCCATTTATAATACAATCATAAGTCACTGAGTTAGGGACAAGACCTATTCTGCTCATGTGATGCATAAAATCTTCTGCCTCACCAACTTTTCCAACTCTACATAGAGAAGCAACCAATACGTTAAATGTAAACTTATCTGAATCATGACCATTGCAACTCATAACTGAAAAGACCTTCAATGCTTCCGCAACATTTCCCATCTTGCAGAAGTTACAGATTAAAGTAGAGTATATGATGTCGTTAGGAACAAATCCAGCTCTATACAATTTACATAATAACTCCTTCACTTTTTTAGTCTTTCCCACTCTGCAAAATCCATTTATAACTACAGAAAATGTTATAAGATCAGGATTCAATCCATCCTTGAACATATTATCGAGCAATTGCATAGCTTCATCAAGCAACCCATTTTTGCTTAGCCCATCAATAATTGATGTATATGTTATATGGCCAATAACCATTCCGTCAGTCCTCATTTTCTCCAGGAAACCCCTTGCTAAGTCAAACTTGTCATGTTACATAATCCATTTAAAAGAGCCCCATAACTGACTTCATTAGGTCTTAGTCCAACTGCCTCCGTCCTAACCAAAAGTCTCAAAGCTTCTTCAAAATTACCCTTGTTGCAGTGTCCATCAATTAAAGCACTGTAAGTAATACGATTTGGTGAAAGATTAAGAATTGACATCTCATCAAAAACCCGAATTGCAATCCCAATCTTTCCCTCCCCAACAAACCCATTAATAAGAGTACTATAAGTGACTTTGTTAGGAGATATCCTCCTCTTCCTCATATTTTTCAACAGTAAATAACCGTTTGAACTTCTATTGCTTCTGCACAAATCATCAATAAACATATTATATGTACATATATCAGCTTTGATATCCTTACACCCCATATGATCAATCAGCACAAACGCCGCTTTATACCTCCCCATCTTGCAATACCAATTGAGCAAAGTATTATAAATCACTAAATTGGGAACATAACCACTCTCTTCCATCTTTCTCACTGAATAATCGGCTTCCTTAAGATTCCCTTCCACACACAAAACGTTTATCAACACATTAAAAGTAGCAACATTAGGACAAATCTTCCTAGCCAGCATTTCCCTAAAAACCAACCAAACTGACCGAACCCCACACTCTTTCTGCAAACATCCTAACATCATATTACAAGTAAAAATCGACGGATTAAACCCTCTAAAAACCATCAACCTAAACGTCTCCAACCCCTCCACAACCATCCCTTCTCTCTTATGAACCCTAATCAACAAGTCAAAAACAGAGGGATTTGAATTACAAAGAGGGTATGTATTAATCAGAGCACCAAAAACGGAGTTTTGACCGATACCCATGTGAGCTAACTGCCTAGCTATCATCTTGGCATCATCATACATTCTAGCTTTAACAAGAACATGAGCTGTTAAACAAAGTAACATTGTCTTATAACAAGAAGAAATATCAGCAGCTCGTTTTCTGCAAAGTAACAACAAGCCATGGCCATGGCCATGGCCATAGCAAATCATAACCTTAGAAAGGCTTTAAGAGAATCTTCGGCAACAAAAATTCAAACATTTGAACCACAGTACAACCCAAAAACTGCAAATCTTCATTATTGCAAGGCTGAACAGGATTCCAGCATTCTAACACCAACACCAAATTGCAGAAAGTAGCAGCTAATCAAGCCAATAATAGCAACTTTCAACAAAACAAAACTCTCATTACAAATAATTTCTGAAGTATTTATTCATTATTTTTATCTCCTTTTTTAGGGAATCTCGACGGTACGAGGAAATTTTATTAATTGATTAAAAAATATACACCTAGACAAGGGGGGACATAATGAACCTTACCCTTCTTGAGAAATCCTATTACAATAGGTAAATGAAGAAAATGCAAATGCATGCAATTACGTAGAAATAACACACACACACGCATATATATATATATATATATATATATATATATAATCAAAACTCTACTTAGAAGAGTGTATTGTTGCCGTCAACATCTGAATCAGCTCCATTTGTCTCATTAGAAGAAGATCTACCTATCCACAAAACACAAACCAACTGGATGTTAATGAAACCTGGATGAACTTCTCCATGTCTAAAGACTTTAGACTACTGATATCAAGCTTACTCTTGGTCCACTCATCAAGAGCATGAACTGATAATCCGAAAGCAAACCCAAATATTGCAACCATAGTATCAGAAACTTTATTATTAACCAAATTTATAATCTATTGTAAATATCAGAATCTGACTCATTCCTCAAATTTCTGTTATTACCTTTAACCCTGAATATTTCAGAGAATCAATGAGGTGAAGAAGCAGTTAACTTCAGCAACAGAGATGAAAATTTAATTCATCATAATGCAGCAAGCATTAAGTCTTAAATTCTTACTGGAATTTGTATTCCAATTCTGGATTAAATTGCCCACTTGCTTCAAAATGATACAAGTGAATTGACATTCCATGCCATGAAAGATTGAGCTCCACGTATTATTACAAGAAAGGCTACCTGTTAACTGACCACAAATCAACTGGCTTTCCTTAATAAAACCTTGATGTTGCCACTATTATAAGAAGAAGCTTCCTTTAAGCTCACTCTCTAATAAAATGAAAAGCTTTTAAGACTCAGATTCTGAAAAAAGGATGACTTCAACCGTCTGATTCTGAAAAACAATATATGAAAAACATTAATAACAAGGAATACAATAGCATTACTGATAGAATTTGAGGTGGACCTGACTCCAGATCTTATTGGGTTCGGAGTTAGGCCCATCTCAAATTCTATCATGGTATCAAAGCTAGACCCAGTTGAGCTGAGTGTTTGACCAACGAGTGAAGAGTTAGAGCTAGCAACTACCTCTATCAACAGGTATGACCCAACATATGAGCTTGACCGTGGGGGGGCGTGTTGGAGTTCCACACAGACTCAGCATGCTCAAGCCTACTGGTTTATAAGAAGGGGTAATCCTCCCATTCAATAAGACCTTATTGGGTGAGAAGTCAGACCCACCTCAAATTCTATCAATTACAACCTGAGTTCATTGCAAGATGAGTGAAAGGTTACTTCATGCCACTTTAAATAATAGGTTATGTGCAATGTGGTAAGCTCTGTTACTAGCCTCTGTTTTCACAGAGCTGAAAAATAGTAAAACCTATAAAACTGCAAGTTTAGGCATGGTCAAATAACTTTAAAACTTCAATACACTTCTAACATTTTTTAACTAACTACCTCACTTAAAAACTTTGTACACTGCTTAATTTAAGTTTTATAAATCAGTACTGTCATTGCCACTCTTGTCATACTGCATCCCAGAATTGACTGTTTGGTTGATCCTGTAAGAACAACATAATTATTGATGAACACTCTGTTTTATGAAAATCTAATCGTTTTGATAAAAGCTAATGTTGTGGGGTTCTAGAAATTGACAGACCTGAATGGCCCATAAGAATGAAGTGAGGTAATTGACAGATTCAGCCTTTTTCATTCTGAAAGCAAATTGACTTCATTCTTCTTCCTCTGGATCGTGGATGAACTTCCCATCTATCAAAACACAAGGGATGTGGGTTATCTTGGGCCAGTCCTGTCCTTTATCCCTTTTGCAACGTTGTTTCAGCAAAGGGCAATCAGAAACCCATAGTTGCAGCAGCGAGGATGGAAGGTCTGGTAAGGATGCTAGATTTAGGCAACTAGAAATCCATAGTTCAACAAACAAGGATGAAAGGTCTCGTAAGGATGTGAGATTTTGGCAACAATGAATAGATAGTAGGAGAAGTGAAGATGGAAAATCTAGCAAAGATGTGAGATTTGGACAATCATTGATCCACAATTTTTCAAGAGAGGTGAGATCTTGGAAACCCTTGGGAGATAGGTATTTTAATTTTGGGAATCCTGAAATACTCATTTCAGTTAGAGAGGATGGCAACTTCATTCCCATCTCCTCCTCAGGGAAAGACACTGCATTTGGGCATCCACTAACTGAGAGGCTTCTAAGAGAGGTGAATTTGTGGAAGCCCCACCCAGCCAGTGAGTTGTAGATTTTGGGTTCACCAACATAAAGTGACGTTATATTGGTGGGAATATCTTCTTCTGGAAACAATGCCATGCTTGGACATTCCGATATGCGTAAGTGTTGAACAGATTTGACGGTGTGCATGCGGCTTGGTAGTGCTTGTATCTTCTCATATTGATCGATAATAACTACTGAATTATTGTTAGAAAGCACAATTTCCCGGCCCAAAACAAGACTGGAACAGTCCCGAATATCAATTAGATTTAGATTGGAAAGAGTGTATTGGCCCTCCAGAGTTGATCCCCCAGATAGCAACGTCCTGAGATTTGGACATCCAAAAATTCTAAGCTCTGTGAGTGTTGGAGGTAACTGGTATATCGATGATAAGTACGTAAGAGAGCGGCAGCCATATATTTCCAATTTGCAGAGAAGAGATGTGGTGGTGTTATCCACATCTTCTTTGTCCATCAATGCATTAGAAGAAGATGGAGAAGGAGTACCAGTATGCTCCCAAATACACACCAATTTTTTACAGTTGGCCATCCAAAGGGTTTTTAGAGACGAAGGTAGTTGGCCTCTCACAATGAATGATAGAGAATTACAACCATCGACTTTCAAGTGCTCAACACGTGCATTGTTGTGCTTCAAGCCCCCGTATAATGATGTAATAGCATTACAGTCACTAATTTCAACTTTTGTCGGTAAGGAAAGAAAACCATCTGGAAACGAAACAAGATTTGGAAGCTCTCTCATGCATAGCTCTTTAAGAGAGGTGAAGCTGTGGGAACCTTGTAGTGGCTTCTCAAGAAAAATCTCATTTCCCCACAAATGTGTGAGCTCTTCCCAACCAACAATTTCTAGAGTTTCTAATTTCTGAAATCCCTCCCTGGTCCACCTTCTGAACACTGGAACATTTGATTCTTCACTAATTAGGGACTCACTTGAGCTACTTATTTGCAACGAGCGGAGCACTGGAAGGCTTGAGAAAGAAATCCCTAATTCCTCACATTTATTAATCACAGCAATCTCCAATAAAGGAAGAGGGTAGTCCATGCCTCTGCTGCATCTAATTATTTTCAAGGAGCGAAGCATTGGAAGGCTTGAGAGAGAAATCCCTAATTCCTCAAATTTATCAATCACAACAGTTTCCAATGAAGGAAGCGGATTCAGTGTTCGTGAGTCAATTGGACTATTGCATACCACGCCTTTGCATCTTTCTATTTCTAAACGGCAGAGCAGTGGAAGGCTTGTGAACGAAACCACCAATTGCTGACAATCACTAATCACAAGTTTCTCTAATGACGGAAGACGGTTAGGTAATCTTCCAGAGAGTTTAGGACATTGTGATATGGAAAGCTCTTTGAGACAAGAGAACCTTTCAACATGCTCCTTTTCTTCAAAAGGATCCCACTGCTCCCATTCCGGCAGATTCTCAAAACAAAGAGTCTCTAGTAATTGAAAAGATTCTGAGCAACTCTCCCCATACACCTCACAGCCAATTTTTTCAAGCATTTTTATCCCTTTGATGCTGAGGTTTTTAAGTGAGCCCAGTAGCCCAATCGAAGGCAAGGTCTTGCAATTTTCACATTCACCCAATTTAAGAGAAACCATATTAGAGAATGATGGATCTCCTATCCAAGATGAAAATTGTTTGCCGCCAAAATTGTTGATTGTGAGCTCTTTAAGATTTGTATGGGGTTGTAAAATGTCAAGAACAATATTCTCTGCTTCTTCATCTCGTGAGGGCATAGAAGAACTCCATTCTAGCACTAACACTTCTAAATCCTTCTTGTTGCACAATATAAAATCTCTTGCTTCATGACAATCAATTGCATTCTCTAACCTTGAAATATAAAGTTCTCCACAAATAAACTTTAATTCTTTTAAATCTTTCAAACTAGATCCGACACCTTTACCCACAACAAAATTAGATAAGGTTCGAATACATCTCAATTTTTTCACTCCCAAAGGCATCTCTCTTATAAGTATTGCACCTCTAATATCAAGATGGCGAAGATTGATTAGATCTCCCATTTCTAAAGGCAACTTTTTGAGATGAGAACACCAACTTAATAACAAACTTTGTAAATTGAATAGTGAACTTGTTGACTCAGGTAGATTTGTGATTTGACTTTTAGAAAGATTGAGATACCTCAAATGTTTCAAATCCCCAATTGAATCAGGTAATTCAATCGCTGAATAATTTGTTAAAGATAGTGATCTCAATTTTCTGAGCTTCGGCAATAAATTGGGAAAGACTGACCGACTTACGTAACTGTTACGAAATATTAATTTTGATGCCCAAATTCGCAAGAACGTCCTTAACTTTTCAAGTCCATGGAAGACTTCGAAATTCTTTTCAACTTCATACCGTATAAATGTGTATGAAGAGTGTCGAATCCTTTCATGTCTTTCTATTAGCATGACACTCAATTCATCCTCACATCTAAAACTTGTACCTCGAGAAATCCACTGGGCCAAATCGTGGACAAGGTCATGCATCAAAAATTTCAAACTATCATTACTCAATTGTTGAAAAATTGACCTTGACAATAACTCAGAAAAATACTCGCCTCCTAGGTCTTCTAGTTGCTTCTTATGATTTGACTGTTGAATAAGTCCTTCTGCCATCCACAAAAGTACAAGTTCTTCCTTCTTGAATTCATAATCCTTCGGAAAAATTGCACAATAAGAAAAACATCTCTTAAGATGTGACGGAAGATGATAATAACTTAATTTTAAGACAGGGAGAATATTACTTTCCTCAGGCAAATCCCAAATTTCGCTGTCCAATATATCCACCCATTCATCATATGTTTGCTTAGAGCGTAAAAGGCCAGCTAGCGTTCTTGCTGCCAACGGCAAGCCTTTACACTTTTTAACAACTTTCTGCTGGAGTAATTCCATATTCTTTCCTGCAGTAATAACTCTACTTCCAGATACATGCTTCTCAAATATGGCCCAGCAAGCATCTTCCGGCAGAAGCTCCAAATTATAGCATACTTTTAGTTCCATTGTCGATGCCACATCTTTTCTGCGTGTGGTTACAATTATTTTACTTCCTGGCGCTCCAGCCAAGAATGGAGACTTTAGGACTTCCCACGAGTCATAATCCTTACTCCAAACATCATCCAAGACTAACAAGAATTTTTTCCCTGCTATATTATTTTTCAGCTGAACCTGCACTTCATTTAAGTTCGTTGGAGTGCAAGTTGATGCAGTGATTGACTCAAGAATTGCCTTGGAGATACGCAGAACATCAAAGTCATCCGAAACACATGCCCATGCTCTTGGATTGAAATCTGCCACTGCCTTGTCATTGTATACCTCCCGAGCAAGCGTTGTTTTGCCAACTCCTCCTAGCCCAACAATGGGAATTACATGAAATCTGCCACCACTCTGTTTATCGCTTAACACCATTTCAAGTATCTTGGCTTTATCAGCATCTCTTCCGATAACTGCTGGTTCAGTTGGGACACATGTACTAGGTGGTCTTTTCCTTGCAATAGTAGATGAGCCTCCAGCAATCTCTTTCAGACCAAGATCATTCTTTTCTTCACAGAGATCTTCTAAACGTCTAGTTATCTCTTCTGTCTTGGACTTCATATCAGCCTGGGAAATCAGAGCACTTGGAGTCCAAGAAGTGAAATAATCAGCAATTCTGTTTGTCGATTGTGTCGATTGTTCTGTCATCAATTCCCGCTCTACAACCTGAGTGGCATACTCCTCCAGGATGTCCTCCACATCATAAGCCAAGTCTTGGAGATCGTCCAACCACATTTTCACAGCCTCGTTCTTCAGTTGCTTCTCCTCGGCATCGTTGAGCACTACCTTGATCATTGAAAACTTTCTCTTCCACTGCTTCAACTCTGAACGTATCCCATCTTCACACGGAAAGAGCGACAGCTTACTCGGCGCCAATCTATCAAACAACACCTGAAGAAAAGCACCAAGGAAGACTTCTCCCACTGGCATGGTTTTGACTACACAGGAAGAAATGATAAAAATGAATTAAAATTCTCATACAGAGAGGGATGATAATCAGATGAAGAGCAACAATCAAGAAAGAGAAGGATGATAATTAAAAAGACATTCGATATTACAGTTGCACAGAATTTTAACTTTCTCTGCCTTATCTTCTTCATTTTCTCTACAATTGAAATGATTAACAGAACAATGACAATTACTATAAAAACAACAGAGTTAATAAATCAAAATTCCAAATATAATTTATTTCAAAAATTTCAAAGCTTCTAAGAAATGTAATTAAGAGATGATTTGAATTACAGTATATTGAAATATGTTTTAGATGAATTTATCTCACATCATATATAAATTATGTAATATATTTTCTTTGTTTATCTGTGAGAATAATTTGTCTCTAAAGCTATAAAGCGTTGTAAATTTGGTAAATAGTAATTTTTATTATCTAATTTTACTATGAAAATATTCATTTATTGATATTTTTTATTTATTTAAAAATAATAAAACATAAACTATATTAATAAAAAAATTTAAAATAATTAATAATATCAATTAAAATAAATTAACATACATATCCAGTAGTGAAGATATAATCCTAAGAGGATTAAACAACTTATCTGGTTCACTTTAAAGGATCCTTGAAGATACAAGCATAAAAGAATCCTTGAATATTTGAAAAGTGGTTGTTTTTCCTTACCTGTAATTAGTATATGAGGATCTTCTGGATTTCTTAACAGTCGATTCTGAGCAAGCAGTATCTGCAAGATGAAGAGATGAAATTTGGCTTTTGAGTTGTTGAATTTGTGATAATTTAGAAATGAAAAGGAGAAATTAGGAGAGTTTGGGAGAAGTAGAAAGAGACTTAGAAAATGAAAAGTTTGAGAGGTTTCTTCCTTTTTCTCTCAACACTTCACTATGAATAAAGAAAAAGTAAAATGGAATATGGACAGCGTGCTCATAAAGCAGAGAGTCCGACTGTCTGCAACTTTGTTTTTAAAGTCTTGGCTCCACCATTGCCATAATTCAACCTCATAGTGGTTGCTTTTTTAAAGTAAAAGTTCATCCAATCAATAATTGGATTAGTGTTTGATTAAAATTAATGACTTGATTAATTAGTTTAACAAAACTCAAGAGATGAACTTATAAATATTGTTCCACACTGACTTCCAAGAAGAAATAATATATGTATGTATGTATTTTTTGTCGATCTTTCGTTATTCATGTTAATCAATTCCTTTGAAATAAAATGAAATCTAAAGTATACATTAGAGTTACGTGGTTTAGGCCAGTATGCCTACATCCACAAACAATGATGATAATCCACTATTTGAAGAGAGAAAACACAAGTACATAATATTCTCCCTAAACACCCTCAAACAATTTTTGGGAGTTACATGACACAAGAGCACACCCTCATCTTTTTCTCTACTAATTTGTATTTTTTCACTCCACTTACAAATACAAAGACAAATGACAATATATACGAAAGGTTACAAAATGAAAAGACAATTTTGTTCTTAATAAAGAAATAGACCAATATAAGTTACAATACAACAGAGTCAGTCAACATTCCCTCAACTTTTTTTTGCAAACACTGCTCTACTCACACCTCATGAAGAACTCCAAGAACTAGTAGCTGACGAAGCCAGTTGCTAAAATTTATAAAAAAGCAACTGGGAGTCAGAGGTAAGCATCTCAGAATCATCAAAACTCACCCCTCATGCGTAGTCTCTGTAATGTTTGTTTAATAAAAAGACAAAAAAGTTAAATCAAATTGTTTCTTTCCTATTCTCTTTATCAGACCGTGTGGACACCACCATGCACCGCCCACAGAAATTTTCCAAACACTTTGATAAATCATAATCATAGTACAGGAGAAATTAAGAGACATAATTGTCTAAGAGTAATGCTACAGTCATCGAAGTAGTGTACCGTATTCATCCACAGAATGACGTGGTAAAATCCTGACCGTTGATTAATTTTAACTTAATATTAATCGACGGTCAGGATTTTGCCATGTCATTCAGTGCATGAATTCGGTGTATAACCTTCGGTGGCTGTATCCTTTCCGAATTGTCTAAAGAAGAGATAAGTGTCAAAAGCATAATAAAAGGACAAGGAAGAAAAGGGGGGAGGATCTGAAGCAACCCAAGAGTCCTAATTGCGTTTCAGAATTAATATTTTTATCCTAATCACGAAAATAATACATTGAATTAATTTGTGATCAGAAAATAGTAGAATAAATAAAGAGCTAGGCAGAGTTTGGGAGATGAAGAGACTTAGAAAATGGAAAGTTTGGGAGGCTCCTTGTTAGTGGTCATAATAGTGTTTGCTTTAGTGAATTTCCAAGCACCAGCCCAAGTCACTTTACTAGCCTACAAGTTTCACAGAAGAGATAAAATCAATGAAATTCAAATCAATAATTTGATTAAAATTGATGACTTGGTTAGTTTAACAAAACTCCGGTAGAGATAAAGGGTAGATGCAGAACAAATTCATCAACTAATAAATATTTTAAGCTGATATTCTACAGTGACTTCCTAGAGTCAAGTGTTCAAAATGAAAAAGAAGCAAGAGAAGACATTGAAAGGAGGGAAAAGTTAAAACATAATACAAATTCAGCTGACCTCCCCACACTTTTTCTTAAACTCATACATAATTTAATATCATCAATACATGGATAAACTATCAAATATATTAAGAAAATTTTCATAACTGCTCAATGTCTGAATAATTTTAGGCCAGTGTTAGAAACGCATATAGTTACCAATTTCGACATCAAAAATAAAAAGTTTGATAGGTTTCTTCTTTTTTCACTCAACAGTAATAAAATGGAAAATGGACATCCAAGAGTCAAGTGTTTATTATGAAAGATAAAGAAAAAGTAAAATGGAAAATGGACAGTGTACTCATAAAGCAGAGAATCCAAGAACTATCTGCAACTTTGGTTTTAAAGTCTTGGCTCTAACATTCCAATAATTCAACTTCATAGTGAACTGTGAATATTAAATAATCATCAAAGAAAACACAACCCCGTCACTTTATTTTCCCCTCCCCTTGCGGCATCTTTCCCACCCCCACCATCCCTCCCTGATGTGGCACTTTCTCACCTCCATCTCTTCCCCATCACTGCCACACCCTACCTAACCCCACCTCTGGATTTCTCTCCCCGTCACACTTTCTCCTTCTCAGCTCCCACCCCTCAAGATTTGGCTAACCTTATTGTCATGAATGAATGAAGTATTAATCCTAGTTATTTTATTATGAAGAAAGATTTAATCTATGAGTTGTGGCATTGATATAAGTTTTCATGTTTATAACACGGACATTGGCTAGTGTTAAACTCTATAACGGTTCTAAATCAGAGGCTTCATGGTTTGTGTTAAAAAGAGACACCATTGATCCTACAGTTGATTCAAGTGTTTTGTGAATATTTTGACTTCATAAACTTCACCTGTATCCACTCAATTATGTACTAATTAGCACCTCAGGAAGAACTCCAGGAACTTGTAGCTAATGCAGCCAGTCGCTTAAACTTTTAAATGAGCAACAGTGGTCTTAGGCCAGCAACTCAGAAAATCATCCAACTCATAGCACTAGAATCCGAATACGAATTTAAAAAAAAAAAAAAAAATCGAAGCTGTAAATTACTCCAGAAATTCATCCTTTGAGCATAGTCTTTGTAGTGTCTACCAGCATTGGTCTAAAATCATTTGAAGAGCGCCCAATTAATCAGAGTGTATCATTGCCTTCCAATTCAAAATAAAACTCCATGTCATATTAGAGGAAGAGCACCATCAATTAAACCTCTGCAATCACAGCTTCCTTAATTTTAGTCCACTCATCGACAACATCAACTGATCATCCGGAAAGAACACCAAATGTGGGACCGAAGTATGAAGAAGCTTCACCATCCATGAAAATATGTATATAAAAGGTTGGAAAATATCAGAATTTGACTAATTCTGGAAATTTATTTTAATTACCTTCCAAATTACAACAGTTCAAAGAATCAATGAGGTAAAGAAGCAGTTCATTTCAGGTTGAACCATGCTTAAATCAAAATTTCTTTTGATTACCTTAACTTGCATATTATCCAGAATCCGGTGAGCTCTGTTGCTAGCCTGTGTCTTCATTTCGCTGAAAAATCATAAAATCTGTTCAATAGAGTAAACATCAATGACATGTTTAGGCAATGTATTATCGTGGAATGGTTTTATCATATGCATATCAAACTGAGCATAGTGCAGTGTTTATAACGCCTAAACTGCATATTAGAGTCATGAAAGTGACTATTTTTTGTGATAAAAAGACTATATGTGTGATTAAAATGAAATCATATTGAGATAATTAAGAGAAATTATGAATTTATGTATAAAAATCATATTTTGAGTTTTTCTTACTAATTTGGCATGTTTGGATTGAAATTTGAGATTGTGTAAGTTAATATTAGGATGTTCTTTATTTTCTAGGGTTGATGTTGTCTCATTTATGCCATTTAGGGGTCAAATTGTCATAAAACTTGGGGTTGATTTTGTAACGTTTCAATCATGTAGGGACAACATAAATTTGCCACATTTTGTATAAAAATGCAGCGCAAGGTCTCAGATTGGGTGGCTACCGCCCACCAAAACCCTTCACCTTCTCCGATCAAGCTTCGATGACTCTTCATCTTCTTTTCCGGTGATCTTCAGCGACGGTTGAGCTTCCCCTTGCACCGATCATCATCATCCTGCATCACCACCGCAAATCACGCCATTTTCCAGTGACTCTTCGCATTCCAGCCGTCGTTGGGCCATTTTTCGGTGACCTCCAGTGACGTTTCATCTCCCTGGTGGTTGATCTAGCTTTCCCACGGCTGGATCTATCCATTCCAAGCTTCAGTTGCCGCAAATACCACCGGAATCTGCCATCCCACCGTCGCGATGTTTCACCTTCCAACCTCAATCTCTCCTATTTCTTGTGACCTCTCATCTCCCCAGGACCTGATCTGAACTCTCCATCACCTGAGCTTTCCATTGGTACCTTTGGATCCCATTTCCGCCACCATTTATCAGAAGACGTTTTCCAACGAGTGCGACTGTTTGTATTATGGGCTGTCCGTTGGTCATTTTCGCCCCTTCTTCACATCATGTCACCCGGTTGTCTGTTATGGTGTAGGTGAGATCGAGATTGACTCCAATGCTCTCCTCATCAGCTCTCGACTAGTTGGATGAGCCCGAATGTTGGACATTTGGTTAAGTTTCTTGTATTCAGATTATATTTGTTTTCGTTTCAGTTTGTTTGCGATGCTTTAATATTATTCTGATGCTTGACGTGCTGAATTGATAATGTCCATTGAGAATGTTTATTGATATATAACTTTTCACATAATTGAATGTCGGTTTGAGATTATTGAATGTTGATTATGACTTTAAACTACTTCGGTACTGATTACAATCAAGTTGTATTAGCGTTTAATATCATTTCTGCTAGGAATGCATTTGTTGTGTAATTAGTTGATTGGATGATACAAGTTGATAGGTTGTACTTGTTAACATTGTACCAACTACTGGTGTTTAAGGGTTTAGCATTTTTCGGTTAGCCAATGATAATCTTTAACCAATTGATCTGTAACTAAGACAACAGGGAGACATGATAGATTATACCTAGATTGCTGGGAGATATTTTTATTGATTTGCCTAGCCTTGTAGGTTTAGGAAATTGAAGAGGGAAGAGAGGAATTGTGAGAGTTGGTCTTGAGTCAAACCAAACCCGTAGCGGCAACGCTTTTAATATTGTGTTTTAGTTAGCAATTTATTTGATGCTTTTAATTTCCTGCAAGTAATTAGTTTCCTTAGTTTTAATCAATCATTTTGCCAATTTCTCTTTCGTTAACTCAAATATACATTAGGTCATTAGTCTTGCTTTCTGGGGATTCGACCCTGTTTACCGCCAACTACGGTATTTAGGTTTAATTTGCTAGCTGTGATGACAGGTTCGACACTGCCATTGCAATGTTGACATACTGTATCCTAAAGTTAGTTGCTTCGAACAACTGTGACATAAGTAACACTCTGTTTCTTAAAAATCTGGATCATTGTGATAGCAATTGATGGTATAGTCTAGCTGCTAGAAATTGACAGACATGACAAGAGCATGAGGGGGAAAAGAGGTGATTACCAGATTAGTCTCACTTTTTGAATGAGAGATCAAATGGAGTTCATTCTTCCTCGTCTAGATTACAGATAAACTTGTGGCTTACGAGTAGTAGGCTATCTTGAACACTCCTATTCCTCATCCTCTTTGCATTGTTTTTTTATCAATTATATGTAACCTCACCGGTGAGGATGGTAGACCGAGGCATAGTAATGACAATCAATCATATCAGTACAGTAACTTACATTAGTAAAACTAACAAACATGGGCATAGGCCTGTCAATATAACATTGGAAACACCAAACTTGCTTACGTATAATAAAGGATTCTCAATCTATTACTTCTTTAACTAAACATTTAGTATAATAAAGTGAGAGAATTTGACTCCGATTAATATTGAATGATTTAAGCTAATAAAAACTTCAGCATCAAATATAGTTCCAAAGACTCCTGCATTATTGACCTGCCCAAATTTACACTTTAGAAGTTTTTCCTGTTGCGATGATTCCCATTTTAACAAATTCTACCAACTAGTTTACCAATACATCAAATTTTTGAAACTGAGCTCTGACGAAATTAGCTAAAGAATCAATACTCGTCGGATCCTTCAAATCAAGCTGGTGAAAAGTTACATCAGATAGTCCTGAATTATGAAGACTTTGACAGCTTCATGTTCTCTCTACTCAGCTCTAGCTGCTAAAACCACCTTGATCCCATTAGAAGCCAGCTGCCTGCATATCTCTGAACCAATGCCTTTATTGGCTACTGTTACAACCAAAGACGCAGCCAGAATTCTAAGTTAGTGGGTTCAAAATATCAAAGTTGATAAATTTGTAATAAAATATATACTGAAGTAATAAGCATAAAAATATAATTGTAAAAATTATACATACAAAATTATCAATTCTACAATTGTCTTCGACGATTTTATATATTCTGAATACGTTGTATAATCTTCAAATCTCTATAACTTAGGGTTTTATCAATTCTTTAAACCATTCAAAATTAACTCAATAACTAACTGAAATTTATCAAACCTAACTTAAAACAACAACTAATTAACTCATACATCAATATGAACAAGATTAAATCAAAACCTACATCAAAATATAGTAATTTAATCTTTCAATTTCAAACTCATTTATTAAACTCAACAAAAACTCATTATTCATGATCTTTCATTAATTAAGAAAGCTAAAAGAAAAGAATTTTAGGCAAAAAAAAAAAAAAAAAAAGGGCATCATTTTACCTTATAATCCAAAAGAGTGGTTTTCTTGAATACTTAACCAAAAGGAAAAATATAATTTGAGAGAAAATGAGAGGAAATGAAGAGAAGAGAAAAGTTAAAAAAATATTAATTAATAATTTGTTTTGTGAGGTTAACGTGAAATTAAATAGAGTTAAAATTGTCAAATCTATAAAACATTAATATTTTTTTAAACTTTTTAAAAGTTGAATGGGTTCAATTGAACCCACAAGTCTCTATATGGCTATGTGCCTGGTTACAACTGCAATCCTAAAAATCAAACAGAAATAAACACGAGAAAATTTTAAGAGATTTAGCTTAAACTTTTGAAGAAGCATAAGCTAGTAAGCTACAAATAATATGAAATTGAAGAACCTTTTTGTGGAAGGAAATATATGTATCTCTTCCATTTCTTTAAGCATATACCTGATGGGAAGATGATTATAAAGAAATTTGAGTGATGCTATGGGTACTAACGGATGGGTACTAATATGTGTACTAACTAAAGCATAGTATCCGTACTATGCATATAGTACCCGTACTATACTTTAGTTAGTACACAGATTAGTACCCATCCGTTAGTACCTAAAGTATTATTCAGGAAATTTATGGCCCGAATAGTACTATTTTTGTGTTTACGTATGGCATGATAGAGCCTTTATTCCCACATATGCGGAGATGTCATCTTGGTGGCTGGTGAAATTTTCATTTACCATTGCTAAGAGGATCTTGAATATACAAAGTCCAACTCTTTCCAGTTTATAATATTATAATATTGGAAGAGTTAACCCCCCGTCTTCATCCCAGGTATTTTTCAACATTAATTCAAAAATCTCTATAACTTTTAGAATGGAAGAAGTCGGCTTACCAAGAAGGAATAGATAAGAACCATGAAAGGGAAGGTAGTTCATTAAGCATTGACATGACATCGCAAGTTCATTTCCATAATTTTCCTTCGATTAATTATCTAAAACCATCTGATAGATTCCAGTATCATCTTCCTGACTTCCTTCGATCTAATTAGAAACTCTAATCCCTCAAGTTTATTATTCTGAAATTTCAGCAATTAAAGTACATAAGTCTCATAGAGTGTGGCTACAGAAAATCATAGATTAATGAAATAATATTAGGCAACAAAGGAAATCAAAATTCTCTTAATGCATTCTTATGATGCTTCAAATCAAAACGTTGACACTTCAATCTGATCGTAAAAGAGGCCAAATGGTCCACCGTCTGGCACTAAAGCCAGCATCACAGGTCCTCCTGCACCTTCTTCGACAGTGAGCTGCCCAAAATTATTGCTAAGGTCTGTTTTGACAAAACCTGGATTAACTGAATCAGACTGTAGAAGAAGTGGAATAAGTGCTTCTGTCACTTGCTTAGTTCCATAGTAGTTAGTTTTTAAGCACCCGTCAGCTGTTTCCTAATGTTTCACCAAGTGAGCCTTTTCACCGAAAATCTATATGAAAGGGGAGGATTGCTTAATCCATATAGCTATAATTTGCTTATTAATCACTTGTATGATCACGTATAAAAACACAAATGCATTATTTACCGCAACACTCTTGAGATTTAAGCTAATAAAAGCTTCAGCGTCAAATATGGCTCCAGAGATTCCTGCATTATTTACCTGCCAAATTTATATTAATTTTAAGTTCAGTCTTGTTCATAAAATGCCCATTCAAGAAATTCTACCAACTAGCTTACCAGTATATCAAGCCTTTGGAACCGACTTTTGATAAAACTAGCAAAGGAATTAATACTGACCGGATCCATCAAATCAAGTTGGTGAAAAACTACATCAGAGGGTCCTGAATCATGGAGACTTTGAACAGCTTCGTGGCCTCTCTTCTTACTATAATAATATTGGAAGTGATAGCACCACTCTTCATTTAAAATTATTACTTGGTCCTGTCTGGTGGGGTCTCTCTCCTCTGATAATGTTCTTAATTCCGTAACTGCCCCATCTTTTCTCTACACACTGTTTTTTTTCACTCAACTCACAAATACAAAGACCAAAGACAATATGTAGAAAAGGCTACAAAATGAGAAGACAGTATTGTTCTTATTGAAAAAATTGGCATATTTGAGCCAAAATGCAACACAAATCAACATTACGAGACCTCTTTTGCAACCAAGATCCCAACTTTTCTGCACTCAAACCTCAGGAAAAACTCCAGGAACTGGTAGCTAATGAAGCCAGCAGCTGAAAATTTTGCTGCGGTCATAGGCCAGAAACTCAGAAAATCATCAAAACTCTTAGCAGTAGACTCCGAATACAACCTGAAACAACAATTGAGGTTGTAAGACCATCTCCAACCCATTGCACCAATTTGGTGTAAAATTGCACCAAATTGGTGCAAATTTTGGTGCAAAACACTATTCCATCTCCAACCCACAACACCAAATATTACACTAAAAAGAATATTCCTTAGAATATTCTTTTTTTTCTTTTATTGTAATAATCAACAATTAATCTATTTCACTTATTATTTTTGTATATATTAATTAAATATTGGGAAGGATATTTTTATTAAATAATAATTATTTTGAAAATTATACTAATTTAATAGAATTAAGCATTTATTTAATCAAATAAACATTACATTTAATATAGAAAAACATTACATCTAATATAAAATGATACAAAAAAAATTGTTATTTTAGTTTATGTTGTATTTTCTTTTAATTTTAGTGTTTTTAAATTAGTGTTAATTTTTATTTTGAGTTATTGTAGTTTAATATTTGCATTGAATAAAGTTCTATTTTTAATTTTTCATCATTTTTTAAATTATATCATTATTATAAATTTATTATTATAAATAATAATCAAATTAAATTAAATACAAATACTCAAATTTAATGTGATTTGGGTGTAAAATTTAATACTCAAATTAACTTAACAAAATAAAAACAAAGAACAAAAAAACCAAAATTAAAAAAAAAAAATATATATTTTTTATTTGTGCTACAGTGTTGCGCCATTGGCGTGGGTTGGAGTACCAACCCACGCCAATTTGGTGTTTTTTGCGCCATTTTGGCGTGAGTTGGAGATGCCCTAAATAACTCCGGAAACTCATCCTTCAATCATAGTCTTAGAAATATATATCTAACAGTTTTGGTCTAAAATCATCTGAAGCACACCCAATCAAAAAGAGTGTATCATTGCCTTCCAAATCCAAATGAACCTCCATGTCTTATAAGAAGAAGAGCCCCAGTCCACCAAACACAACCAACTAGATTTTAAGAAAACTTTGATAACTGCTCAATGTCTGAATAATTTTAGGCCACTGTTAGAAAGCATATAGTTACCAATTTTGACATCTAAAATAAAATTCATGACAATAAAAATTAGAATTTTGGAACATAAATGATTTGAGGATAGAATAATTACACTTCAGATGTAAAAATGGTGTTAGAAAATCCATCAGAAGAAACAAGATTTGATACCTTTTAAAATCATGGCTACTTTTTAGTCCACTCGACATAATATCAACTGATAATCTGAAAAAGAAACCAAATGTTGGGACCAAAGTATGTAGAAGCTTCAATGTATATGGATCATATTTCATTACCTTCCAATTACAACGGTCCAAAGAATCAATGAGGTAAAGAAGCAGTTAATTTCTGGTAAGTGACGAAACTTCATTTAGAACTTTGCTTAAACCAAAAATGCAGCAAGCCTTGAAGTCATAAAGTCTGAGTGAAAGCTGTACTCTTGCTTTCCCTGAAAAAAAAAATTAAACCCTTAAAAGAAACCAAAAAAAAAATAAAAAAAAAAAAAAATGAATAAATAAGAAATATCAGCAAAGCACAACCTTGGAAAGGCTTTAATAAAATCCTCAGCAACAAAAGTTCCCATACACCAACACCTCTCAAAAGTTGCAGAAAGCAGAAACTGAGCAAGCCAGGAGCAATAACTTTCAACAAACAACTGTCGTACGCCAGCAACTTAGAGTCACCACAACTCTTGGTTGTTGAATACAACTAAACTCTTGATCTGAAATGCAACAATACTTCAGCTGATTTCACTTAAGAGAAATAACTTAGTTGAACTCTGTCAATACAAAAAACTCCTGAAACTTTGTTCTCCAAGCACAGTCTGTGTTGAGTCTACCTGTATAGTCTAAAATCAGCTGGAGCTCCACAAAGCATTGTGTACCATTGCCTTCCACCTCTAAATTGAGCTCCTTGTTTTAACAAAACCTCGGTATCAGTTCAATGCCAAAAGAGTTCGGGCCACTGATTGAATGAAAAGGCATCAGAAGAAACAGGACATTACCTCTACAATCATGGTTTTCTTTTTAAGTCCAATCATCAGCATATAGTTATCATCTATAAAAAGAACCCAAATTTGGTGTTCATAGAAAAAACAAAAGTTCAGTATCTATGGAAATTATAAATCTCAAAAATTTTAAAACATCAGAATTTGACTCATTCAATAAAAGTTAGAAGAATCAGTGGCACAAAATCTAAATAGTCTTGATAAAAGCTAATGGTGTGGGTTCCAGAGATTGACTGACCTGAATAGCCCATAAGAATGAAGTGAGGTGATTGACCGATCCAGCCATTTCTACAGTTTCTAAAAATGAACTTTCAGTCCATCTTAACACAAGGGATGTGAGCTATCTTTGACCATTCCTGTCCTTCATTCCTTTTGCATCGTTGTTTCAGCAATGGAGAACCTCCAATATATAGTCGCAGAAGCGAGGATGGAAGGTCTGGTAAGGATGTAAGATTTGGGCAGTTAATGATACCCAAAGTTTCAAGAGAGGTGAGATTTTGGGAAACCTTGGGAGATAGGTATTTCAATTTTGGAAATGATATTATTGCCAGTTCAATCAGAGAGGCTGGCAACTTCATTCTCTTCTCTGGAAAAGACACTGCCTCTGGCCATCCAACAATAGTAAATTTTCGAAGAGAGATAAGTTTGTGGAACCCCCACTCAGCAACTGAGTTGTAGATTTTGGGATCATCAACTTCAAGTGATGTTAGATTGGTGGGAATATCTTGTTTGGGAAAGAATGCCATTGTTGGATTATTCCGTAAGGCTAGGGATTGAAGAGATTTGAGGGTGTGCATGTGACTAGGTAGGACTTGTAGTTTCTCACATTTGCTGATAACTGTTCAAAGTGATGATATTTTGCTTAAAACAAACCGTTTTTGGTTGTTAGCTGACGCTGGAAAATCGGCGGCAAATGCAGAATTTGAAGTGATGAAGAATGGCCTGGAAGCAGTTCACCGAAGCTGATTTTTGGGCATGATGAAGTGATTGTTTTTGGTGGATTCAGCATACATTAAGCTGTCAACTTTATTTCATTTAAATGAGACGTAAATTTAGTTGTTAAAGCTGTATAGTTAAGATGTATTTGAGATTAAAATATGTTTGAATATGTTTTTATTTTAACGAAAGTGTGCCCTCTTTCAACTTTGTCTTCAGCTCTCTTATCTCATATTTCTTCTCATCTTCTCCCGTGTTCTTGGTCTATATTCCAGCTCCAATAACCAGCAATAACGACTGCTAATTCAGTGTTAGGAACCCCATCTTTTGGGAAAGAAACAAGATTTGGGCAATTTTCTATTCTTATAGAACTAAGATTGTGTAGACTGTGTAGGCCCTCGGGAAGTGAATTAAGATTTTCACATTTGCTCACATAGAGTTTGGGACATTGTTTCAGATTTTTATGGGGTCGTAAAATGTTCAGAACAATTTTCCCTACTTCATCTCGAGAAGGCATAGAAGAACTTCATTATAGCCCTAACACTTCTGTGTTATTCTTATCGCACAATATAGAATCTCTTGTTTAATGACAATCAGTTGTATTTTTTAACCTTGAAATATAAAGTTCTCCAAGAATAAACTTCAATTCTTTCAAATCTTTCAAACTAGATCCAACACCTTTAACCACGGCAAAATTAGATAAGGTTCGAATACAATTCAGTTTTTTCAATCCTAAATGCATTTCTCTTATAAGTGTTGCCCCTCTAATATCAACATGGCATAGATTGATCAAATTTCCCACTTGTAGAGACAACTTTTTGGGAGCTAAACAATTTCTTAATAACAAACTTTGTAAATTGAATAGTAAACTTGTTGACTAAGGTAGATTTATGATTTGAGTTTTAGAAAGATTAAGATACCTCAAACATTTCAAATCTCCAATTGAGTTGGATAGTTCAATCGCATGATAATTTGTTAAAGACAATGATCTCAATTTTATGAGCTTTGGCAATAAATTAGGAATGACTAGTTGACTTACGTAACTCCAAGCATATATTAACTTTGTTGGCCAAACTACCTCTCAAGAATGTCCTTAACTGCTCAACTCCACAGAAGACTTTGAAATTCTTCTCAACTTGATGCTCTCTAAATGTGTAAAAAGAATGTCGAATCCTTTCATGTCTTTGTATTTGCATGACACTCGATTCATCCTCAAATCTAGAATTTAGTTAACCAATTTAAACTAGCCTTATTGTTAATAGGCCAACCCACCAATTCAAAATCAAGCCCAAGTCCAAACAATGTAATCTGGGCTTTATGCCCACTCAAACAAATCAAACCCACCAATTAATAAAAGCGAAAAGCCCAAACAATACTGGGCCTTAAGAATGATATTAATCGGGCCCACAACAACAATTAAATCCCAAGTCAATTTAATATATCTTTCCACAAAATAAAAGCCAACCCCATATACCATTACTCATAACTTCGTGTATTTAGGCCGAATGCTTCTCCTTTTATAAGGCCTTCAATACTTCAATTTCATCAAACCAACCACAATAGTTACATATGGGCTTTAAAGCTCAAATACTATATTCATCAATTCCTACAATTATAACCCAACTATAATTCTTTCAAAACAATAACGGAAAGCTTGCTAACATGTAGCTCCACACCACCCAGTTCCAACATCATCAGATCTGTAAGTTTCCAATTTAATTTCAAGTCAAGCCAAAAAGTGTATATATATATATATATATACTAAGATGATATTAAACCTATAATGCTGGTGAAGAAAATTGCAGAAAGCAGTAGCACAACTTGCAATGAACTGTGGAGTGGAAGACAGATCTCAAGTTGATTCATCTTCATTTGGCACATTGTGTGCAACAAGTTTTCTGGTGCTCTGTTGTAATAGAAAAATATTTAGTGAAGAAATTTTAAGATAACTGCCTAAATATTACCTTGGCATCATCATACATTCTAGCTTTAATGAGAACATGAGCTGTTAAACAAAGGGAGTGAGTCAAGTGATTGAGTTCCAAACCAGGATTTCTGATGACCCAGTTGAGAAATCTCAAAGCAAGCTTCCTGTAAACCGGTTTGATTTAAGCTAACTTTTAGTCCATGTGGTTCAGACTCCCAACGGTCTATTGTAGTTTCAACATAAAAAAAACTGTTGTAGCTTTACTCTTAACAACAAGAAATATCAACAGTTCATTATCTGGAAAAATGAAAAATCAGAATTCCAACATTTGAACACAATCTCTAGAAAAATTGGCAGTATAAAAATTATTAATTCCATTATATATAATAGCTCAATATCTAAAGGGTTCAATAATTATTAATTCAATAATGCTACGGACATCGGGATTTTTGCACCAAAATATTGTACCGGCCTATATGTAACACGTCTTTGATTTTTTTAACAATTTTTTTCAAGTGAACAGCCGTCCATCAAATTTGGACGGCCGTTTACTCACATGGACGCCCGTACATATTATATGGACGGGGGTCCATATACAAGAGATGGGTGTCCCCATTTAATTGACGCCCGTCCATAAGTAAAATGGAATAATTTTTTTTTTATAAAAATTAGGGACAACCGTTCATCCATTATGGACGGCCGTCCCTTCATTTTGGACGGGCGTCCGCAAATAAGGGATGTCCGTCCTTAACCAAAATATGAAAAAAAAAAAAATTTGGGGACGGCCGTCCATAAATTTTGGACGGGCGTCCCTTACGTTTGGACGGGCGTCCATTAGGAATGGACAGTCGTCCCTTAAGTTTGGACGGACGCCCGTCCATACTTTTAAAAAAAAAAAAAAAACACCTTCTTTCTCTTCTTCTTCTTCAAGCCAAGCCAAAACTGATCGCCTCTCCGGCCACTATTAATTTACTTTTCCATATAACCATGATCCCTCTTTACACGCTACAAACTAAACCATAAAACCAATGCCAATAACTCAACTAAAGCAAACATCACACTGAGAAGTCTACACATTCACAAAAAACAATTAAAAAGAACATCCAGATAAACAATGGATTTCAAAACAAAAACTAACTATCAAAACAATTTACTTTTCCAGAAGGGACTTCTGTGGCGAGGAGCTTTTGACCTGGGCACTGGTACCCAAATCTAGCATTAACCTCCCATCCTTTACCTGGACGATGAAGGCTATGAGAGAGGTTCAGGCTTTTGCTATGTCGCTGAAGAGTTAAAATTTGCCGCCACTCAGTTCAGGCGCCTTCACAGTAGACAAGTTCAACACACCTTCAGGTTCTACTCATAACAGTGGAGGACATGAGCCGCATGCTTCATCCAAGTTGCATGGCGCCGTTATTCCAAGAGAAAGAAAATGCAACATTTCCGAAAGGAAGAAGAAGAAGCAGTATCCATGTTTAGAATTATTATTATTATTATTATTTTTAAGTATGGAGTCCAAAAGTAAAGGACGGCCGTCCATAACAGATGGACGGCCATCCGAAATGTTTATAAAAACTTTTTATTGTATTTTATTTATGGATGAGCGTCCTTTAAATGGGGACGCCCGTCCCTTGTATATGGACGCCCGTCCATATAATATGGACGGGCGTCCATGTGAGTAAACGGTCGTCCAAATTTGATGGATGGCTGTTCACTAGAAAAAAATTGTTAAAAAAATCAGAGACGTGTTACACGTAGACCGATATAATATTTTGGTGCAAAAATCCCGACGCCCGTAGCATTATTGTTATTAATTTTGGCATTGAATGAAAATCTGTGAAACATAAATGCTTTTGGGACTATCATGAATTAAAGAAAGAAATAGTTTAGACCTCTGCAATCACAGCTTACTTTAAGTCCTTTGATCCATAACATCAACTCATATGATCTATGTGATAGAACTTCACAAACCTGAAATAACAGAAGGTGAACTGAGAAGATGATATGTAGTTCATTCATTCTGTATTATAGATGAAATTCTTACCTATTTTAACATAAGGTATTTATGATATCTTAAACCTCACTTGTCTGTGTGGTTGCTTTTGCCCTGTTTTTTTCCTGCAAAGAACAATCATGCATTATAATCGCACATGTGAGGGCGGTAACCAAGGTTTGGAAGGAATGTGAGATTAAAAATATCGTACAGCCAAAGTAACTTAGTCTTATAACAAAAACAAATATCAAAAGTTCATTTTCTGCAAAGAAAAATGAGCCATGGCCATAGGCATAGCAAATCATAACCTTGGAAAGGCTTCAAGAGATTCTTCAACAACAAAATTCTGGCACTTGAACACCAAAATCTGTACACAAAATTGCGAAAAGATCAAATCAAGCTGATTCTTCTTCATCCGGATCATAGCCGTCATCCCTTTTGCACTGTTTTTTTTTCCTGCCAAGAACAATCAATCATAAGTAATTGCACAAGAGAGGATGGTAGACCGAGGTTCGGAAAGGACAATCATCTTAGCTTAGTCTTATAAAAACAAGAATATCAGCAAAATGGACACTACAAAAGCATGTTTATAGGACTAGAAATTCACAACCTTGGAAAGGCTATAACAGATTGTTCAGCAACAAAAATTTTCTTATTCTTCAGGAACTCCGCAAGACAGTCATAGAAACTTTTTAAAAACAACTGTAGTAGGCCAGCAACTCAGAATCACCGCAACCCTTTGTTGTTCACTGCAAATGAGATCTTCACAAGAAATAACTTTCAGAGTTAAAGCCCATAAATAACTCCTGAAATTTATCCTTTGAAGCATAATCGATGTTGCCCATACCTGTAGGGCTAAAATCAGCTGGAGCTCTACCAAGCATAGTGTACCATTGCAAAACATCAGAGTTTGACTCAACTGTGAAGAAACCAGGACCAAAGTATATAACAAGTTTAATATCTATGAAAATCATATACATCAAAAATTGCAAAACATCAGAATTTGACTCAGTCCAGATTTCTTTTTCTTACTTTTTGCCCACAATAGTTAGAAGACTGCATGAGGCAACGAAACAGTTAACTTCAGGAACCGAGTATCAAATAGTCCACTTGCTTCCTCTGAAAAAAGAAAAAAAATACCCTTATAGAACATAAGAAAAACAAATTGAGAGGACAATTTTCAAAATGATGCAAGAGCAATCAAATTCCAAGCTACGACATAATTTTAATGATCAACATGTAGGCCTGAAATATCACTAACAGGGAATAAAACAGAACTGAAACCTCTTACATTGTGTTACTAGCAAGATGAATGAAAAGTAAACTTACATTATTCGTGCAGTGCGGTGAGCTCTGTATCAGCCTCTGTTTTCACAACCGTCCAATCAACCTTTAAGAGTCCAAGTTTAGGGAAGGATTATATGGTGGGGATGCTCAAATCACTTTAAATTGCAATGTAAACAACAAATTCTACTAATGACATGACTTTTGCTATATTTCGACAAACCATATGGTAAAGCTACCGCTGCCATTGCCATGTTGGCATATGCATTCGAGTTGATACAATCAAGTTGGTTCCTGCCGGAGCAAATAATTATTAATCAACTGTCTGTTTAATAAAAATCTAATTTGTCTTGATAAAAGTTAATGGTGTGGGTTCTAGAAATTGACAGACCTGAATAGCCCCTAGGTGATTCCGCCTTTTCCATTCTTTCTGATGTCAAATGGACATCATTGTTCCTCCTCTGGATCTAGATGAACTAGCTGTCTATCTTAACGTACGGGATGTGGGCTATCTTGGACCAGTCTTCTCCTTCACCACGTTCGCACCGTTTCTTCAGCACATGACAACCATAAATAGTTAGTCGCAGAAGCGAGGATGGGAAGTGTGGCAAGGATGTGAGATTAGGGCAAGTAAAGACATCCAAGTTTTCAAGAGAGGTGAGATTCTGGAAACCCTTGGAAGATAGGTATTTCAAGTTTGGGAATTTTTGTAATTTTAGATGAACTAGAGAGGCTGGCAACTTCACTCCTTTTTCCTCCTCTGGAAAAGACACTGCCTCTGGGGATCCAACAATCCTAAGTTTTCGAAGGAAGATGAGTTTGTGGAAGCCCCACTCAGCAAGTGAGTTGTAGATTTTGGGATCATCAATGTCAAGTGACGTTAGATTGGTGGGAATATCTTGTTCGGGAAAGAATGCCATTTTTGGATTGTTCCATAAGGTTAGGGATTGAAGAGATTTGAGGGTGTGCATGTGACTAGGTAGGGCTTGTAGTTTCTCACATCCACTGATAAAGACTGTTAATTCAGTGTTAGGAAGTCCATCTTTTGCGAAAGAAACAAGTTTTGGGCAATTTTCTACTCTTACATAACTAAGATTGTGTAGAGTCTGTAGGCCTTCGGGAACTGATCTAAGATTTTCACATCCGCTGATCCAAACACGATCAAGAGACGAGTTATTATCAAAACTGTCCGCTTCTAACTCTAGCTTCGGGCAATCTTCAAATCGGAGGAATTTAAGTGCCTTGGGTAACTGTCCTCCTGCTATTAACGTCCTGAGATTTGAACAATAACCAATAAAAAGCCCTCTAAGTGTTGAAGGTAAGTGGTGTGTTGATGATAATTGCGTGAGAGAAGGGCATTGTGATATATTCAATTCGCAAAGAAGAGATGTAGTGGTGTTGTCCACATTCTCCTTCTGCATCAATGAAAAAGAAGAAGATGGGGAAGAAGTATAAGTATCCTCTCTATCATCCCAAATATTCCCCAATTTTTCACAATCCTCTACCCAAAGGGTTTTTAGCGATGAAGGTAGTCGGCCTCTCACAACGAACATCAGAGAAGGACAGCTAGCAACACTCAGATGCTCAATACGTGCATTGTTGTGCTTCAACCCCTCATGTAACGATGTTATGGCTTCACAATTCCAAATTTGAACTTTGGTGAGACTGGAAAGAGAACCATCTGGAAACGAAACTAGATTTGGAAGCTCAGTCAAATATAGCTCTTTAAGCAAGATAAAGCAATCCAACCCCAACCCTTGTGGTGGCTTCTCAGGACATATCACATTTGGCCACAGTTGTATGAGCTCCTCACAACCAACGATTGTTAGAGTTTCTAATTTCTGAAATTCATCCTTTGACCAACTTCTAAACCCAGCAACGTCTGATCCTTTGCATCTATTTATTTCCAGTGAGTGGAGCATAGGAAGGTTTGAGAAAGAAACCATCAATTCCTCACATTCCTTAATCACAACAGTCTCCAATAAAGGAAGAGGGTTCAGTGTTTGGGAGTCAATTGGACTATTGCATACCACGCCTTTGCATCTTTCTATTTTTAAACTGCAGAGCTCTGGAAGGCTTGTGAACGAAACAACCAATTGCTCACATTCACTAATCACAATTTCCTTTAATGAAGGAAGACGGTTAGGTAATCTTCCATAGAGTTTGGGACATTGTTTGATGGAAAGCTTTCGGAGACAAGAGAAACTTTCCACATGCAACTTTTCCTCAAAAGGATCCCACTGCTCCCATTCAGGCAGATTCTCAAAACAAAGTGTCTCTAATGATTGAAAACACTCTGAGCAATTCTCCCCATAGATCTCACAGCCTACTTTTTTAAGCATTTTCATCCCTTTAATGGTGAGGTTTTTAAGTGACCCCAATAGCCCAATCGAAGGCAAGGTTATGCAACTTTCACATCCATCCACTTTTAGGACCACCATATTGGAGAATGATGGATCTCCTATCCAAGATGAAAAATGTTTGCCGCCAAAATTATTGATTGTGAGCTCTTTAAGATTTTTATGGGGTTGTAAAATATCGAGAACCATTTTCCCTGCTTCATCTGGATAAGGCATAGAAGAACTCCATTCAAGTACTAACACTTCTAAGTCCTTCTTATCCCACAATATATAATCTCCTGTTTCATGACAATCAATTGCATTTTCTAACATCGAAATATAAAGTTCTCCACGAATAAACTTTAATTCTTTCAAATCTTTCAAACTAGATCCGATGCCTTTACCCAAAACAAAATTAGATAAAGTTCGAAGATATTTCAGTTTTTTCACTCCTAATGGCATCTCTCTTATAAGTCTTGCACCTCTAATATCAAGATGGCGAAGATTGATCAAATCTCCCATTTGTAAAGGCATCTTCTTGAGACGATAACAACAAGTTAATAACAAACTTTGTAAATTGATTAGTGAACTTGTTGACTCGGGTAGATTTGTGATTTGAGATTTAGAAAGATTGAGATACCTCAAATGTTTCAAATCACCAATTGAGTCGGGTAATTCAATCTCATGATAATTTGTTAAAGATAGTGATCTCAATTTTTGGAGCTTTGGCAATAAGTTGGGAAAGACTGACTTACTTACATAACTCTCATCTAATATTGACTTTGGTTGAGAAAATATTCTCAGGAACGTCCTTAGCTGCTCAATTCTGTGGAAAACTTCGAAATTCTTCTCAACTTCATACTTCCTAAATGTGTAAGAAGAGTGTCGAATCCTTTCACATCTTCTTATTTGCATGACACTCGATTCATCCTCTAATCTAAAACTTGTTTCTAGAGAAATCCATTGGGCCAAATCATGGACAAGGTCGTGCATCACAAATTTCAAACTATCATTACCTAATTGTTGAAAAAATGACCTTGACAATAACTCACAAAAATACTGGTCGCCTAGGTCTTCTAGTTGCTTCTTATGGTTTGATTGTTGAATAAATCCTTCTGCCATCCATAAAATTACAAGTTCTTCCTTCTTGAATTCATAATCCTTAGGAAAAATTGCACAATAAACAAAACATCTCTTAAGATGTGATGGAAGATGATAATAACTTAATTTTAATATAGGGAGAATGTTACTTTCCTTGGGCAAATCCCAAATTTCGCTGTCCAATATATCCAACCATTCAACATATTTTTGCTTAGATCGTAAAAGGCCAGCCAGCGTTCTTGCCGCCAATGGTAAGCCTTTACACTTTTTGACAACTTTCTCTCGAAGTAATTTCATATTCTTTCCTGCAGTAATAACTCTACTCTGAGATACATGCTTCTCAAATATGACCCAACAGGCATCTTCTGGCAGAAGCTCCAAGTTATAACATACTTCTAGTTCCATTGTCGATGCAACATCTTTGCTGCGTGTAGTTACAATTATTCTACTTCCTGGTGCTCCAGCCAGGAATGGAGACTTTAGGGCTTCCCACAAGTCATAATCCTTACTCCAAACATCGTCCAAGACTAGCAAGAATTTTTTCCCCGCTATCTTATTTTTCAGCTGAACCTGCACTTCATTTAAGTTCGTTAGAGTACAAGTTGATGCAGTGACTGACTCAAAAATAGCCTTGGAGATACGCAGAACATCAAAATCATCCGAGACACACGTCCATGCTCTTGGATTGAAATCTTCCATTGCCTTGTCATTATATACCTCCCGAGCAAGTGTTGTTTTGCCAACTCCTCCTAGGCCAACAATGGGTATTACCTGTAATCTGCCACCACTCTGTTTATTGCTTAACACCATTTCAAGTATCTTGGCTTTATCAGCATCTCTTCCGATAACTGCTGATTCAGTTGGCACACATGTACTAGGTAGTCTTTGCCATGCAATAGTAGATGAACCTCCAGCAATCTCTTTCAGACCAAGATAATTCTTTTCTTCACAGAGATCTTCTAAACGGCAAGTTATCTCTTCTGTCTTGGACTTCATATCAGCCTGGGAAATCAGAGCACTTTGAGTCCAAGAAGAGAAATAATCAGCAATTCTGTTTGTCGATTGTTCTGTCATCAATTCCCGCTCTAGAACCTGAGTGGCATACTCATCCAGGATGTCCTCCACATCATAAGCCAAGTCTTGGAGATCTTCCAACCACATTTTCACAGCCTCGTTCTTCAGTTGCTTCTCCTCGGCATCATTGAGCACTGCCTTGATCATTGAAAACTTTCTCTTCCACTGCTTCAACTCCGAACGTACCCCATCTTCGCATGGAAAGAGCGACAGTTTACTCGGCGCCAATCTGTCAAACAACACCTGAAGAAAAGCACCAAGAAAGACTTCTCCCACTGGCATGGTTTTGACTACGTAGGAAGAAATGATAAGAATGAATTAAAATTCTCATACAGAGAAGGATGATAATCAGATGAAGAGAAACAATCAAGAAAGAGAAGGATTATAATTAAAAAGACATTTGATACTACAAATTATACGGAATTTCCTAGCATCACAACAGCAGAGTTAATAAATCAAAATTCCAAATATAGTTTGTTTCGAAAATTTTAAAGTTTTAAGAAATGAAATTAAAAGATGATTTGAATTACAGTATAAATTATAAATTAAAAAATATATTTTAGATGAATTTATTTCACATGAAATATGAATTATATAATATATTTTCTATGTTTATCTGTGAGAAAAATTTATCTATAAAGCTATATAGCGTTGTAAACTCGACCAATAGCAATTTTTATTATCTAATTTTACTATAAAAATTATTCATTTATTGATATTTTTATTTATTTAAAAAAAATAAAAAATATACTATATTAATAAAAAAAATTAAAAAAATTAATAATATCAATTAAAATAAATTAACATACATGTCCAGTACTAGTGAAGATATAATCCTAAAAGGTTCCTTGAACTATTTGAAAAGTGGTGGTGATATGAAGGTTGTTTTTCCTTACCAGAAATTTGTGATATGATGGTCCTCTAGATTTCTTAACAGTTGATTCTGCAAACAAGCACAGTTTGCAAGATGAAGAGATGGAAATTGGTGTTTGAGTTGTCTTAATTAAGAGTTAGCTGAATTTGTGATAAGAAATTAAAAGGAGATATTAGGAGAATCGATATAGAGAATAAGAAAGAGACTCAGAAAGAGTCTAGGGAATAGAAAATAAAAAATAAAAACAACGAATTCATGGAGTTCTAATTCACACCATTGATAATTATTAACAAGACGCATGCATGAATAATATCTATATTTGTAAAAGTAACAAATTATTAAGAAAATTAGTTACTTTTACAAATGATAGCAATGTAGTAATTAAAATATTGTCCAGCATTTCAAATCGAGAAACAAACATATTTAAGTCAACAGAATGTGAAAAACACTAGTGATCGGACTCATGAAAAATAAACTTCAGGATTTTGTCCTAATTACAGATGTAAGACATATTTTTTAGAAACCAAATAAATGTATGAGAGTATAAAGATTTTTTTTTTTTTACCTGTAGTTTGTGATTTTCGGATAGTCTTGAACTTCTTGACAGTCAGTTTCTGCAAGTAAGAAAACCTTTACTCAGCTTCTCTGTTGATGATAAATGAAAAGATGGAAAGGCTTTTGAGATTAATAATGGTTTGGTGATATTAAAATATAGGGTGCTTTGTTTTAAGTGAATGTTCGTTGCACCACAATACTCATAAACAAATTATTAGTCCCCTTCCTGCCCGTAAAAAAATTGCCTCAAGATGACCATTAGACTTAAAAGAAACAAAAACGTTGGACTCCACCAGTCTTCAATTATGTTAGTAAACTAGTTTTGGCAACTATCAATATAATAATTAAACCAATAGATTAAAGTAGTGGTGGGTCGAACAACTACTAATGATAATTAATAAACCAAAGAGACAAGGAGTAACAAACATGAATTTAAGAAAAAATTTATACCTCTACAATCACAGCAACCTCTTGGTCCACAAAATAATAAAATCAAAAGGGTAATGGTGGTGACGGGCAAGTTAAAGATTGTTAACGTCATTAAGGGCGAGTAAACGGCAACGAGACGGTGATGGAAAGTACATCAATTAATGGTAACGACGCTAAAAAGAACAGTAATGGGATAAATTGCAGAAAACAGTAGCACAACTGGCAATGAACTGTGGAAGGCAGATCTCAAGTTGATTTATCTTCGTATGGATCATACACGAACTTCCAGTTTAGCTTAAGGGATGTGGGCTATCTTGGACACTCTTCTCCGTCATTTCACTGCTTTCTTTTTTTTTGTTTTCCTGCAAAGGACAATAATTCATATGTGATAAAGCGGTTTTGATAGAATTTACTCCCAAAAGTTAGCTAAGAGAAGAGGGAGTCCAACCACATGTATATACCATAATAGTCCACCAACTTAGTGATGTGTGATAAATTCAACTTCAATACTCTCACTCACGCTTGGCATGCAAGGCCGGGTCTAAACCCAAAATCGTCTCAAACAAACGTGGCTCTCATACCATGTGAATTATTCCAAAGCAAAATCAAACATTCAAAGCGAAATCAGAGAAGAGAGAAAATGAGGGTTTACTTTTCTCATTTCAAAAGAAGAGAAGGAAAATACAATACAATGCAAAAGAGGAAAAATGAGATAATATACAAAAATAATAAAAGACTAAACTAATGTTATTGTATACAAGACTAAACTACCCTCATAGTAAATATATAATAACTCTAACAATATGTAGTTGCACAAGTGAGGATGATAAAGGACAATCAATCACAATTCTACATTACCTTAGTCTCGTGAAAACAAGAAATATCAGCAACAATCATGTTCATAGGTCTAGCAAATTACAACCCTGGAAAACCTTTAACACTATGTAACTTAGTCTTAACAGAACAAAAAATATCAGCAAAATGGAAACTACATACCATGTTCATAGGCTTGGAAAATTACGACCTTGGGAAGGCTTTAACAGGTTCTTCAGCAACCAAAACACCACATTTGAGCACGTACACCTCCCAAAATAATTGTAATAAGCCAGCAACTTAGAGTCAGTACCAAACTTCAATATAACAACAAATATTTACTAATACCTAATTTTAAAACTTGTTAGACTTCAATAAATCAGCAGTGAGAATTCAAATTGTCTTAATAAGCCAAATGGCAAATGGTATAGCTTACCATTGCCAGAGTTCATACTTTTCAGTTGGCAACTGCACAAGCAAGAAATCATTAATTAAATCTCTGTTTTATAAAATCTAAATGGTATTGATAGAAGCTATTGGTGTGGGTTCTAGAGATTGATTGATCTGAATAGCCCATAAGAATGAAGTGAGGTGATTGTTCAATCCAGCCATTTCCACAATTTCTAAAAATGAACTTTCAATCCATCTTAACACAAGGGATGTGGGGTATCTTTGACCACTCTTGTCCTTCATTCCTTTGCATCGTTGTTTCAGCAATGGAGAACCTCCAATATATAGTTGCAGAAGCGAGGATGGAAGATCTGGGAAGGATGCAAAATTTGGGCAACCATAGATTGATAACCCTTCAAGAGAGGTAAGATTTTGGAAAACCTTGGGCGATAGGTATTTCAATTTTGTAAAGTTTTCAATTTTTAGAGGAGTTGGCAACTTCATCTCCTCCCCTGGAAAAGAGACTGCATTTGGGTATTTACGAATCTGAGTATTCTAAGAGAGGTGAGTTTGTGGAACCCCCACCCCGCCAGTGAGTTGTACATGTAGAGATCTTTAACCTCAAGTTATGTTAGATTGGTGGGAATTTATTCAAGTTAAGGTAATCAAATTTTCTTTTGATTATCTTAACTTGCATATTATCTAGAATCCAGTGAGCTCTATTGTTAGCCTCTGTCTTCACCTCGCTGAAAAATCAAAAAATCTGTCCAAAAGAGTAAAATACCAATGAATGTTTAGGCAAATTACTATAGTGCAATGGTTTTATTAGATGCATATCAAACGAGTGCGTTGGGTCTCAAAGCGTGAGGAATGTTAGGATCCCACATTGAAAAGGAAAAGGGTGGGCATGTGGGTTATAATGGTTTGGGCACCCTCCCTTGGCAAGCCGGTTTTCCAAGGAGAGTTCTACCCAAGCCCATGAAAGACTCATGGCCCAACCCAAATTATTGAGTTATTAGAGTGGGTTCCTATCTATTGGTATCAGAGCATGATCCTACGCCTATGTGACAGTGCACGCATGGTAGGCTGACCCGTGGCAGGCTGACCTTAGGCCTGGGCTGCTACCACGAGAAAGGGCATGGAGGCCCGAGGGAAAGGGGATCCGCGTAGTCACCTAAGGGGTAAAGAGGCCGACCGGGGTAAAGAGGCCGACGTGGACGTCGGTTGTGGAAGTGTGGTGGAATGTTAGGATCTCACATTGAAAGGGAAAAGAGTGGACATGTGGGTTATAAAGGCTTGGGCACCCTCCCTTGGCAAGCCGGTTTTCCAAGGAGAGTTCTACCCAAGCCCATGAAAGACTCATGACCCAACCCAAATTGTTGAGTTATTAGAGTGGGTTCTTATCAATTAATGTTAGGATCCCACATTGAAAAGGAAAAGGGTAGGCATGTGGGTTATAAAGGCTTGGGCACCCTCCCTTGGCAAGCCGGTTTTCCAAGGAGAGTTCTACCCAAGCCCATGAAAGACCCATGGCCCAACCCAAATTATTGAGTTATTGGAGTGGGTTCCTATCTATTGGTATCAGAGCATGATCCTACGCCTATGTGGCAGTGCACGCGTAGCAGGTTGACCTTGGGCCTAGGCTACTACCCTGAGAAAGGGCATGAAGGCCCGAGGGAAAGGGGATCTGCATAGTCACCCAAGGGGTAAAGAGGCCGATGTGGACGTCGGTTGCGGAAGCATGGTGGAATGTTAGGATCTTACATTGAAAGGGAAAAGAGTGGACATGTGGGTTATAAAGGCTTGGGCACCCTCCCTTGGCAAGCCGGTTTTTCAAGGAGAGTTCTACCAAGCCCATGAAAGACCCATGGCCCAACCCAAATTGTTGAGTTATTGGAGTGGGTCCCTATCTAGAATTAAAACTGTATTGTATTGATTGAATAGAAATGAGATTTTGACATAACAAAATGGAAACAGCAACAAGCCAAAAGAACAGATAATTCCTAGCAGTTCACGGAGCTGGGGACCTCCCTTAATGACCCTTAACTGTATTGTATTGATTGAATAGAAATGAGATTTTAACAGAAAAAAATGGAAACAGCAACAAGCCAAAAGAACAGATAATTCCCAGCAGCTCGAGGAGCTGGGGACCTCCCTTAATGACCCTTTGAAAATATGCCTATCGTTCCCTAAAACTTCCTTCCTTAATATACTAATCCCTTAACTAAAATATTCCTCCCACTAACAACTTGATTCCCCATCACGTGAATATTTCCCAACCAACTCCCACTAGCACACATGCCCACTCACACAACCAATACCCTATTGCCCTTATGCCCTTTATGCCCTTTATATTGATAGATTTTACTAATGGGAGGTCTTATCATTTTATATAGGAACTGTCTAAAATTATTAAATATATAAGAAATTGAATTGAGAATTCGAATCTCTTAACGAGCCAAATGATAGAGCTTACCACTGCCATCACAATATTGAAATGTATCCTGAAATTTGTTGCTTCTTGCAAGCATGACATAATCAAGACTCTGTTTCATAAAAATCTGCAATTGGTATGGTTTAGGTGCTAGAAATTGACAGACCTGAAAATAGCAGAAACATTAAAAGTGGAATTACTGGATTCAGTCTCTTTGTTCGTTTGTGAGACCAAATGGAGTTCATTCTTGAACAACTCTCGTCCTCAGTCCCTTTTGCATTAGTTTGTTGAGACCAAATGTTGACTTTATACTGTGAGTATTTTGTTATTTTTCAACAAATCAGCATTGTGAATTTAAATTGTCTTAACAATCTGGCTAGTAAAAATCTAAAATTGTCTTAAAGTTAATGGTGATGAATGAAATTTACATACCTGAATGGTCCACGAGAGAAGTGAGGTAATTGACCATTCAGTCTTTTCAATTGTTCTTGAAATCAAATTGACTTCATTCTTCCTCCTCTGGCTCATTTAAAAACATCACTACTGAAGGAATGTTGGCTATCTTAGACCACTCTTGTTCTTCATCCCTTTTGCATCGTTGTTTCAGTAAAGGACATCTACTAATAAATAGCTGCAGAAGCGAGGACGGAAGGTCTGGGAAGGATGTGAGATTTGGGCAATCAATGATAGACAACCATTCAAGGGAGGTGAGATTTTGAAAACCCTTGGGAGATAAATTGTCAAATAAGATAGGAGGGCAGCTCTTCCTCTGGAAAAGACACTGCATTTGGGGATCCCTCAATACAGAGTTTTCTAAGAGAGACGAGTTTGTGGAAGCCCCACTCAGCAAGCGAGTTGTAGATTTTGGGATCATCAACATCAATTGATGTTAGATTGGTGGGAATATCTTGTTCGGGAAAGAAGGCCATTTTTGGATTATTCCCTAAGGTCAGGGATCGAAGATATTTGAGGGTGTGCATGTGATTAGGTAGGCCTTGTAGTTGATGGTTTTGGAGCTGGAGAATTCTAAGGAAAATGTAGCTGTTATGTTGGGTCACACACACACTCAAGAATGTTTCACACGGGAATTGTATTTCATTGAACAGAAATGCTGAATATAAACATGGTTTGCACTGCAGTTACACCTACTCTGCAGCAGACTTACAATCAAATTTTAAACAGCCATACTTTGCTAACTATTACAAACACATCACATTACATTAGCACCTAATCAACAGCAGATTCCTAGCTGAATTCACCTAAGATAAACATTATAAAAATCAAAGAAATGCTGGTGCATTATAGTAAAAACTAACAGCAACAGAACACCAGATTTTTGCCGCCAGAATATGCAGCTCCAGTATTACAAAAATGTAACCAACTTCCTGAGTTTCCAGCATAATATCATCTTGATCAACAGTAGTTTCTCACATCCTTTGATAACGACTTCTAATTCAGTGTTAGGAAGCCCATCTTTCGGGAAAGAAACAAGATTTGTTATAGAACTAAGATTGTGTAGAGTGTGTAGGCCCTCGGGAACTGATTCAAGATTTTGACATCTGCTGATAAAAACATGCTCAAGAGACGTGCTATTATCAAAACTCTCCACTTCTAACTCTAGCTTTGGGCAACCTTCAATTGAAAAAAAAATTAAGTGCCTTGGGTAACTGTCCTCCTGCTATTAACGTCCTGAGATTTGATCAAAACCCAATCGAAAGCCTTGAGAGCGTTGAAGGTAAGTGGTGTGTTGATGATAAGTGCGTGAGAGAAGGGCATTGATATATTTCCAATGCGCAGAGAAGAGATGTAACCTTCTGCATATATCATCATATTTCCAATGCGCAGAGAAGAGATGTAACCTTCTGCATCAATGATGATATATGCAGAAGGTTACAAAATGAAAAAGGGTATTGTTCTTAATGTAGAAATTGACAAATTTAAGTTACAATACAACAAAGTCAACATTCCCACAACTTTTCTGCAAATATTGTTGTACTTACACCTTAGGAAGAACTCCAGCAACTAGTAGCTAAAGAAGCCAGTTGCTAAAATGTTTAAAAACGCAACTGTGAGTCGTAGGCCAGCGTCTTAGAATCATCAAAACTCAACCCACATGCATAGTCTTCGTAGTGTCTACCAGTGTTGGTCTAAAATCGTCTCAACTGTGCCTATCAAGCAGAGTGTATTATTAACTGCAGAGAACTACAAAACATGGCCTTAAGGTCTAGAGAATCATACATTTGAAAGGCTATAATCGAATCTTAAGCAAAAATCTCATTACTTTCCAGTGGATATAATTCTAACACTCGAAACACCAACTCCTCTGCCTTCTCTAACATTGTCTGCAAAGTTTATGATCGGTTACCATACAAAATCAGCTGGATTAGTACGACCTTGACATCTGGTACATGTCAAAAGAGTTTAGGGCATCATTAGGACTAAAACTATCAACAAATTTTGGCATTGAAACGAAACTTAGCAACAATAAAGCTAGACTTGTGAAAAAGAAACCATTTTGGAATATTATAAATTGAACTTTAGATCATAAAGAAATGGTTGAATATGCTTGCAGAAAATCATAAAGAAAGGCTAAATGTTCATGCTGTAGATTCTTACAAGTTACAATTGCCGGCAAGGATTTCTGAAACAGTGTTTGGAAGTGAATTGTCATGAGAGACTTGGGAAACCCCTTATGTCAACAGAACTATTAACTTAATAGATTTGAGATTTCCACGAAGCAGTGCTTGATTTTAGATTTTCACATTCCCATATCTTAACAGATCTAAGAGACGATTCATTATCCAATCTCTCTACTATTAACTTAGGCTTTGGGCAAACTTCAATTGTAAGAATATCTATTTATCTTTTCATGGTAATGGGTAGCAGTTCACTTGATGATAAGTTACTGAGATTTGAACAATCCCAAATCCAAAGCCGTGTGAGTGTTAAACGATATCAATTTATCTTTTCATGGTAAGGGGTATCTTTAAATTGGATAATGCTATTTGTACAAACTCTTTGCTTTAAATTTGGTAATTAAAATAATAAAGCATTATTAATTATGTAAAATAGATAAGATTTGGCAATAATTCAATGATATTCTCACAATAAAATAAATAAAAGAAGAATTTGAGAATAACAAGTCATTATCAAAAGAACAAAAAAATGAATGAAAAATAAGACATGAGTATCAATTTAAAAGGATGGTGAAATCATAAAGTAATACTTTAATTAAACAATTACTAAATTGTTTAATGCAAGTTGAAGATACAATAAGATTCTCTTTTTCTTCCAGTAAGACAAGAAAAAGCCAAAAATAATTGGCCACAATTAGGATGTCACATTGGCATAGATTCGAGAGCTACTACAACGCATAGTAAAAACAATACCTCTTATGACAACCCTTAGATCAAGATCCAAAGACCGTCCTTATCATGATCCAAACGCTAAGATGGTGGTAAAATTAGTAAATTACCTTCTAGGATAACATACTTCTAACGAGAGCATAGTGTGAACACGAAGATACACATAAGTTATTTATTAGGTCTCCCAAGTGCCCAACTTCACTTCTCATCTATATGGAGTAGTTGCTTCCTCTTTTATCTTCCAAGAAAAATCTCGTATGTATCAGATGTACCACGTTATTCATACACCAACTCAATAAATACATAACATATAACATGATTGGTGGTTTTATTGGTTTTATACAAATAACGTGATACGCTCAATGTACAGTAAACTCTCTCTGTATATGAGCTGCTGTCCACAAGAAAGGCTGGTTTTTTTCCTGGGAACATGCCAACAAGAATTTACCAGAGAGAGGACATAAAGGGCAAGTTTTGTTGCAGATTTATGGAGTTTGAGCATAAGTGTCACTTACAGATTGGGCATGAGGAGCCATAAATTAAGAGCATCAATTCTGGGACCCTGCAATGGATGTTGGTCATGTTGCATATGCCAAGTGTGTGTTCAGTCAATGAGACCCACATGCAGAGGGCAGAGAGTACCATATTCATAGCTTTGTTCCTCATTCTAGCAATCAGGAAAAATATTAAACCAACATATTCTATTTGATTGGTGAATCAAAGAATTTGACAACAAATCAGGATACATCACCAGATCATAGATGTATCCTGATTTGTTGTCAAATCAGATCCATGTTGATCACAACATTTTACCAATTTGAGATTAACTTAATTCTTCACAAGTTTGAATATTGCTTGGTACACTTTAGGCAAGTGGCTCCACCTGCATTTCCTTAAATGTAAAATGGCCTAATGACGCCAGCGGTTATCCTAAGCTTCAATTTAACACCAGAAGCTGCGTCAGATTCTAAGAGAAAATTGCATTGTCAAAAAATTAATCAATCACCAACTAGTAGGTCATCAAAAGTTGATATCAAAATATATTAACCACCCTATTCCAGATAAAATTGATTAATGGAATCTTTTCGACAATTACCAGAGCTAATCAGCAAATTGATAATCTGAGGCAGAGTTCCTGATGTCAACACATCAAAAGCAAAATTCTTTCAACAGTTTCCGTGATTCACATGATTTTCAGAAATGATATAAGGTGCTCATCACCTGAAAAGAGCATAAAACAGATTAGTCCTGAAGTAAACAAGAAATATTGTGGAAAAAAAAAATTAATCAAATAAAGACGAACCAAATCACAAGGCACTAGAGCTCCAAGTGTTTTACACTGTGTGCTCAACCCAATTAGATGGATTTCTACTAGTTCTGGCACTATTTTTTTCTCCTGTGACTAAATGATTTCAACTTCTGCAGCGCAATCATCAACCCCTCATGCAAATGTTGAGTGCTTCCATCCCAATCCCAAGATATCATTTTCCTCTCCTGTAAATCCTTTAAAAGCAGTTCACCTTTTACAAAATTCTCCTCCTTGGAAATGGTATCAATGAGAACAGTATAAGTGGTGGTATTGGGCCAAAGACCTCCTTGTTTAGTCTCTTCATATAGTTCAACTGCAGCCATAACATCACCATGTGCACAAAGGCCTGAAATGAGAACATTATATGCAACCACATCAAGCTTCACTCCGCAGTGTTCCATTATTCCTTTCAACTTCAGGGCCTCTACAAAGTTAGCTTCTTTGCAGAATTTGTACATCAGAGTCGTAAAAGTAGCAACAGTTGGAACCAGTCTCATCCTCAGCATGCGATTAAGAACCAGCATTGCTTCTTCAACCTTCCCACATATTGCAAGACCTCTTACCATTGCACTCTCAGCTACATCACAGGGACTGACTTGACGTGCCTCCATCTCATCTCTTAGCTTGAATGCTCCTTGTAGATCACCCATTCTACACATACCATTAATTAAGGTAATACATTGTGTAAGTTTAGGTGTGAAACCCCTGTCTGACATGTCATGCACAACGGAATGGGATTCTTGGAAAGCAAAAACTCTGTTAAGTCCAGTTATGATAGCATTGTAGGTATTTATATCAGGAAAAACTCCCAATTTATTCATAACATTTAGCAGATCAAAGGCCTTCCGCAACTCACCAGTTTTACAACACTCCATTATAAGCATGTTAAGAGTAAGCTGATCAACTACAGTACCTTCTACTACCATCTTTTTCAAGAATTTAACACCTACTTCTAACATACCAGTCTCACAGAATCCAAGAATGAGAGAATGACATGTTAACTTGTCAGGCAAAAGGCCATCCCTCTTCATGATACTGTGCAACATAGAGCACATTAACAAATCCTTTTTCTTGGAAAAACCATGCAAGAGAATATTATAAGTAGCCAAACTAGGGCGCAGACCTCTGCTCCTCATTGTTGATAACAGATCATATGCCTTCATCATTTTTCCCATCCTTGAGAATCCATCTATAAAAGCATTAAGAGAAACAGTGTCAGGGAAGACGCCTTCCTTCTCCATTGCATCATAGATATACAGAGCAGCCTTTGATTGACCAGTCTTGAAAAGGCCATTAACCAAACAGGTAAGCATTACCTCATTTGGAACAGTACGTTTGTTAGTGTTTAAGCTAATGCCGGATGTGCAAAGAAAAGGAGAACAGAAGAAAAATTGATCTAACCTCATTAGTCAACAGAATCTGCATATTACATACTTTGGCTTATTGTTCCAACTACTGTCAATAACCTTTTACATAATCTCAGCTAAACCACACAAATCTAACAACTACATTACAAATTAGAGAAAGTTAGCTGAGTCATCAAATTCAAAAATAACACACAAGTTGACAAATAAAGCTTAAGCTACTGAACTTAAAACAGCACCATGCACGTCCACCTTGCAGCAGCAAGATAACTTCAAACTTTCGGCAGCAGCAAAACATACTTCCAGCACAGCATCAACCTTCATCACTCCACCTTGATGCTTTGGCTGGAAACACCAAGTTCCTGTCGTAAGGCTTCAAACTTGGATTTGCACACTGCCTTTGTCATAATGTCAGCAACTTGATCTTCCCCTCTGCACTGCACTAAGCTCACTTCTCCACTCTGTTCAGCTTCCCTAACAGCATGATACTTAATCTTGATATGCTTAGTTCTGGTGTGGAGCACAAGGTTCTTTGCCATTGCTAGAGCAGACTGGTTATCACATAGGATTAATGTAGGACCACCCTGCACTTGGTGCAAATCATCCAGCATTTTCCTAAGCCACACAGCCTGGTTCACGGTTGCTGTAGTAGAAACATATTCAGCTTCAGCAGTAGACTGTGCCACAGTTTCCCATTTCCTTGACAACCAACATATTGCATCCTTATTCAGATAAAATACATAACCAGAGGTACTTCTAGCATCATCCAGGGATCCACCCCAGTCACTATCAGTATACCCCAACAACTTTAGACTTTCAGCCTTTCTAAAACAGATGGCTAACATGCTGGTTCCTTTTACATACCTCAGCACACGTTTTGCTGCCTTAAAGTGCAGTTCACTTGGATTGCTCATAAATCTTGAAAGATAACTTGCAGTAAACATAAGGTCTGGTCTGGTGGCTTTGTAATATAGCAAACTTCCCAATAAGCTTCTGTATTTCCCTTCATCTACCCTTTCTGCACCATCAGTTTTGCTCAATTTCAGGTTGGGAACCAGTAGAGTATTCACTGGTTTACAATTCTCCATTCCAAACCTCATGAAAAGCTCGGTTGCATACCTCTGTTGATACACAAAAATCTCACTAGCAGTCTGACTTATCTCCATGCCTAGGAAGTACTTCATCAATCCCAAATCTGTCATTTCAAATTCAGTTTGCATGGCTAACTTAAACTAGTCCAATTCTTCAGGATTACTCCCTGTTACCAATAAGTCATCAACATAGAGGGAGACCACAGCCAATCCTCTTTCAGTTTTTTCTAATGTAGAGAGTGTGTTCATTAGGACTTCTAGTGTAACCAAGGCTGCACAAATGGTCATTTATTCGGTTGTGCCAGGCTTTAGGGGCCTGCTTCAAGCCATACAAGGCTTTCCTCAGCAGGTACACATAATCCTCTTTTCCTTCAACCTTGTAGCCTTCGGGTTGCTCTACATAAAGCTCCTCCGAAATCCACCCATTCAGGAATGCTGACTTGACATCTAGCTGGAAAATTTTCCAGTTGAACTGAGCTACAAATGCTAACAGCAACCTGATTATGTCTTGCCTAGCTATCGGAGCAAATGTTTCTGAAAAATCAATACCTGGTTGCTGTGCATAGCCCTTCACCACCAGCCTTGCTTTATGTTTGTAGATTGAGCCATCAGGATTTATTTTCAGTTTGAAAATGCATTTCACCTGAATTACTTTCCTTTTTTCAAGTCTTGATACTAGTCTCCAGCTTTGGTTTTTTATCAATCATGCTGAGTTCCTCTTGCATTGCAGCCCTCCACAAATCAGACTTTGCAGCTTCAAGGTAACATCTTGGTTCCACCACTGCCACATTGCATCTTTCGTACACTTCAGCCAGTGATCTTGTCCCTCTAACAGCATGTTCTTCTTCCTCATCTGAATCTGCCTCTTGAATCAGCCTCTCATTCATCTCTTCTTGTCTTGATTCAGCTTGCACATCAACTCTCTTTTCTTCCCAGTTCCAAACTCCACCTTCATCAACCTTTATGTCTCTTGTGATTACAATCTTCTTGGACTCAGGAATATAAACTCTATAAGCTTTAGAGTTGTTGTTGTAGCCTATAAGTATCCCAATTTCAACCTTATCATCTAGTTTGGACCTTTTGCTAGCTGGGATCATAACATAGGCTATACTTCCAAACACTTTCAAGCTCCCTACAACAGGTTTGACTCCACTCCATGCCTCAATTGGTGTTTGATGTTTGACTGCTTTGGTGGGTAGCATGTTTAGGAGTAAAACTGCTATGTTAATAGCTTCAGCCCAGAACACTTTAGAAAGGTTCTTTTTAGCTATCATACACCTAGCCATTGTCATAATGGTTCGGTTTCTTCTTTCACAAACACCATTCTGTTGAGAGGTGTATGGTGCTGTGAACTGTTGCTTAATTCCAGCTAGACTGCAGATTATTTTGAATTCATTTGAAGTATACTCTGTCCCATTATCACTCCTTACTGTTTTGATCAAGGTTCCAGTTTCATTCTCCACTAGCAACTTGAATTTGTTAAACACAGCAGCCACCTCATTTTTCTGCTTCAAGAAATACACCCAAGCCACCCTTGAGTAATCATCAATGAAGAGTACAAAATACCTGCTGCCATTGAAGGATTCAGTCTTCATTGGACCACACACATCTGTGTGGATCAATTGCAGCTTGTGACTTGTTCTCCAAGCTTCATCCGAAGGGAATGATGGCCTGCTAAGTTTGCCAAGTTGGCAGGCTGTGCACAAGATCCTCTTCTCCTCTATCTCGGGTAGATCTAACACCATGTCTCTTGTCTTGAGTTCTTTAATTCCTAAGTAGTGAAAGTGCCCAAGCCTTTTATGCCACAACTCAAACTCTTCAACCTTGCTGGTTAATGCCAAATTCACTGGTTTTTTCCATTCCAGTGGAAAGCTTTTGCTCAGCATCCTAACACTCATCAACTCATTTCCCTCACAATCCTTTATAATGCAAGCATGGTTTTGACACTACAAGAAAACTGGCATTCTGGGTCTAGCAAAATTAGACGCAGAAAGTCACATTTAGACGCTAAGCCATTTTTAGTGTCTAAATTTGGTAGTCGCCCCTTAGTTGCAATAGGCTGGTCACAGATTCATAGCGCATCTAAATTTTGGTTTAGACGCGAAAAGTTTTTTTTTGCGACTAGCAAAATAGTCACTAAATGCCGGTCAAATTAGTCCCCCAACTTAGATGCTAAAAGTTCAAGGGTAATTTGGTAAAATTGTATAGCGACTAATCAATTAGTTGCAAAATGTACGTTTTAGTGTCTAATAATTTATCGCAAATCCCACAAAAATTAGACGCCAAAGGTATAAGGGTAATTTCGTAAAAGATTTTTGTAACTATTTTATTAGTTGACAAATATATCTTTTGGTGACCAAAATTTAGTGGTATTGTAATACTTTTAGACGCTGAATGTAGAATCCAAACGGTTTAGTAGTCAAATAGTAAAAAAACAACATGATGCAAGAAGGCACATCAAACAATCCAAATGAAAGAAATAAACAAGAGGAAAAATCAGCAAACATGAAGAAAATTCGAACCAAAAAACACTACGGTATTGTTCCGATAACGTTACCAATCAGCCACCCTAAAAATGAAGAAAAAAAGTATACCTTCTCTACAGGTGCTCAACCCAAAACGCAAGATAATCCTCCACAAATTACACCCCAAACCAGTCTTGTCGGGACAGTTAACTATGATAACAATGGAGTCACCTGGCTTCTCGGCTTGACTTATTACTACAACATCTTCATACAATATCCCCATTTCTTGAACTCTGTTTTTTCACCTTCATAATAAGAAAAAGATATAAAAACTTACTGCAAACCTAGACAGGTATCTTGGCTTTCTCTTTCTTTTGTGGCATTGATTCCTTCTTGTTGTTTAGTTGAATCGCAAGTTGGAGATTCTGTTGAAAGAAAAGTGGACAGAAACAAACATTTAAGTGAGAAAGAAAGAGATAAGGGCAAAGAGAGTGAAAAATGGGTGGGAAATTTTGTCTAAGCGAAAATTTTGATGGGTGGGAAACTTTTGTCTTAGTAAAAAAGTCAGGTTCTGCAGTTTGGAAATTCGGGCAACAGCGATTAAGATGAAGGCGCGTCAGATCGAAGAGATGAAGATACGTGGGGAAAAGATGAAATCAGGTTCTACAGTTCGGAAATTTGGGCAACAGCGAGGGCAAACCTGTGTGGAGAAGAGATGAAATTTGGGTTGTGTGTTTGGGAAATTTGGGGAAAAAGCTAGGGCAAACATACGTGGAGAAGAGATGAAATTGACAAAAATGCTTGCTTTATATAGGTTAGGTATTATGAAAATAACTTAAAAAAAGTAAGGGTTCTAATTAGCTATTTAATTTTGAAATATAATTCTATTATGGAAATAAGTCAGTTTGTAACTAAAAATTTAGTCAATAAAGAATTAGTGTTAGTTGCCCATAATTGAGGTCTGGCGGAAACAAATAATCTTGGGGGGAATATGAATTTTTTAAGTTAAATTAGCAACTAAATCAAATTTAGTTGCTGTATATACTGTGGGGCCTTGTAATTACTGTCCAAATATGGAATATTTTGGTAATTTTATTTTTTTACAACTAATCATAAAAGTTACTAATAAATCCCTAAGAAAGCTGCAGAAAGCAGAGTTCAGCAAGCCAACAGCAGAAACTTTCAAAATAACAATGGTAGTAGGCCAGCAAGCTTATTGTAAATAACGTTTTGAGTAAAACTTGTACCATTCCTTATTGTAAATAACTCCAGAAATTCATCCTTCACGCATATACCTTATTGTACTAAAATCAGCTGGAGCTCCACCAAGCTTAGTGTACCATTGCTTCCTACATCTAGATCGAGCTCCATGTCTTAACTAAACCTTAACATCTGCTCAATGTCCAAAGAGTTTATTCCTCAGTTTGAAATTGGAAGACATCATTTAAAACAGGACATTAATTTTCTACCTTCACAATCGCAGCTTTCTTTTAGTCTAATCACCAATAACATGTGGTCATCATCTATAAAGTAACCCAAATTTGGCGATTATAGTATAAAAAAAGTTCAGTACTGTTACATTACTTATATCAAAAACTGCAAAACATCAGACTTTGAATCATCCAAAAGTTAGAAGAATCAACGAGGCAAAGAAAAGGTTAACCACGAGTTGACGACACTTTACAGCAATGTCAGCTTACTTATGTGTAATAAGGAATTCTCAGTCTATTACTTTTTTACTTAAATATTTACTAAAATAAAGTGAGAAAATTTTACTTGGATTAATATTGAAAGATTTAAGCTAATAAAAACTTCAGCATCAAATGTGGTTCCCCAGACTCCTGCATTATTGACCTGCCCAAATTTACACTTTAGAAGTTTTTCCTGTTGTGATGATTCCATTTTAACAAATTCTACCAACTAGCTTACTAATACATCAAGTTGTTAAAACTGAGCTCTGATGAAATTAGCTAAGGAATCAATACTCGTCGGATCCTTCAAATCAAGTTGGTGACAAGTTACATCAGATTCCTGAATTACCAATCAGGAAGAGATAAGAACCATGAAAGGGAAGGTAGTTCATTAAGCATTGACATGACATAGCAAGTTCATTAATTTCTACAATTTTCCTTCGATTAGTTATTTATGTAAAAACAATATTTTCAGAATGAAGCTTTTGCTTCCTTGTTCTTTATTTACCGAAACCTTTTAATATATAACAGTATTACATCCCTATAATCAAGAAACAAATCAACCAAAGAAGGAAAAAGCATCAGCCAGGAAACTAATATTCACTTGCTATACAAAGACAATATACAGATCACATTCCAATACCCCCCCTCAAGTTGGAGCATGCAAATTTTGAATGCCTAACTTGCGAAGAATAAACTCAAATTGATGTCCACCTAGTGCCTTAGTAAAGATATCAGCGAGTTGGGAACTTGTCGGGACATAAGTTGGTCGAATGGTACCATTGTAAACGGCATTACGAACAAAATGACAATCGATCTCGATATGTTTTGTTCGCTCATGAAACACTGGGTTTGCAGCAATATGTAAGGTTGCCTAGTTGTCACAATACAGCTTTATCGGACTGGGATGGTCTACCCCAAGAGCCAAAAGAAGTCCTTTCAACCACTTCAGTTCGCAAGTAGTCATAGCCAAAGATCGATATTCTGCCTCAGTAGATGGACAAGATACGATATGTTGCTTTTTGGTCTTCCAAGAAATCAGCGAGCTCTCAAGATGAATATACCAACCAGTCAAAGATCGACGAGTTAAAGGACAACCCACCCAATCCGAATCACACCAAGCATAAAGATGCAAGTCACTGTCAGACCTCAGCATAATTCCTTGTCCAGGATTTCCTTTCAGGTAGCGAACAACACGCAAAACAGCCTCCCAATGCTCTTGTCATGGCTGGTGCATAAACTAGGCCAACACATGCACGCAGTAGGATAACTCAGGTCGCATAACAGAGAGATAAATAAGGCGACCTACTAAACGGCGGTAACTTTCTGGATCATTTAAAATATCACCATCTGCCAAAGCCAATTTATGATTCTGTTCAAGTGGGAAGGTGGCAGGTTTAGCTCTAAGCAGACCAACCTCAGAGATAATATCCAATGCATATTTACGTTGACACAAATAAATTCCTTCAGGACTGCGAGCAACTTCAATGCCGAGGAAGTATTTCAACACCCCCAAATCCTTCATATGAAAGCAACAACTCAAATACTCCTTGAATTTTTGAATGGCTGCATGATCATTTCCTGACACAATAAGATCATCAACATATATAAGAACATTAATTTGTACCGTGCCTCTTCGCAAAATGAAGAGAGAGTAATCAGAGTACGATTGCCTGAAACCATAATCTTTCAAAGCAACAACCAATTTTGCAAACCAACATCAAGGAGCTTGTCGTAATCCATACAAAGATTTCTTTAGATGACATACCATGCCTGATTTGTTAGAATGAAAACCCAGAGGCAAATGCATGTATACCTCTTCCTCCAAGTCTCCGTGCAAGAATGCATTATGCACATCCATTTGATGAAGTTCCCAATTTTTAGCTGCTGCCACAGCCAGAAAGTACGGACTGTAACCATTTTTGCCACTGGCGCAAAAGTTTCATTGTAGTCAATTCCTTCAACTTGCTTATTGCCTAGGATTACCAATCAAGCCTTGTAGCTTTCAATGGTCCCATCCGCATTATATTTGATCCTGTACACCCATTTACAACCTATGGCTCGTTTTCCTGGCGGTAATGGTTTTAAAATCCACGTTCCATTATCCACTAGTGCGTGTATCTCTTTTTGCATTGCTTCTCTCCATTTCTCATCTTTTAAAGCTTTAGCAAAAGAGCTAGGCTCAACACTTGCGTAATGGCTACCAAGAAGCACGATGTTGCATAGAAAATTTATCACAGTTCACATAATGTGCTATGGGATAAGGACTACCTGAGGAATGTTGATGAACGTGTGAGTTTGCAGAGGGGCTCAATCGTTGCACTGTGTGTAAGACATAATCTCGCAGCAAGACTGACTCTTGTCACTACCGGTGACCACGGCCCAGTAATACTTCAGTTTGCTGGCTGTCAACAGTTTCATTTGCACCCTTCTCATCTACAATCGCTTCTTGATCTTGTGCATGACCAATAGATTTCTCTGTGCATTGTTCATCATTTACATGATAATAAAGAGGTATGTCCTCGTCGGCTACGCATTCATCAAAGGCATTGTTGTAGGTCTTGTCATGTTCAATATTGTCTTCTTTCTTGTAAGGAAACTCATGCTCCACGAACACAACATCTCTCGAGGCAAAGAGCTCACATGTAGCCAAATCATACATGCTCCATCCTTTCTTGCCAAAAGGATATCCAATAAACACGCATTTCCTGCTTCGACTAGCAAATTTATCTCCTCCCTGTTTTTGATTATGAACATAAGCCAAGCATCCAAATACACGGATGTTTTTATACGAAGGAGCCTGTCCAAATAACATTTCATAAGAGGTTTTTCCGTTTAATAAAACAGATGGAGTCCGATTGATCAAATATGTAGCGGTCAACACGCATTCTCCCCAAAACTCAATAGGCAGGTTTGCTTGAAAACATAGTGCTCGAGCCACATTGAGTATGTGATGATGTTTGCGCTCCACTCTCCCATTCTATTGTGGAGTTCTAACACACGAAGTTTGATGGAGTATTCCATTCTTCACAAAATAATCAGCCAAACAAGTAAACTCAGTTCCATTATCACTACACACTATTTTCACAACTTCATGAAATTGTCTTTGCACCAAAGTAAAGAAATTTCGAAGAGTTTGTCCTACTTCAGATTTATCATTCAGCAAATACACCCATACACCTCTTGAGAAATCATCAACTATTGTAAAAAAATAACGTGCACCACAAAAAGTCTGAGTTCTATAAGGACCCCATAGGTCACAATGAATCATTTCAAAAATACTTGAAGCTTTATTATCACTAGACACAAACTCTCCTCGACTTTGTTTTGCTCGAAAACAAACTTCACAGCTTTCAATACATTTATCACTGTTTCTATCAATTATTGGTAATAATTTAATAACTTTGTCAGACGGATGCCCCAACCTTTGATGTCAAAGTTCAAATGTATTTTTCTGTGTTGTCTTCAAAGCTTTAGCCGAAACCATGCCTTGAAAGTAATAGAGCCCCTCGCGTTGTTCACCCGCACCAATCAGCATCCTCGTATTGCGGTCCTGTATAACACAAAATTTGTTAGTGAACTGAACTATGCAATTTGACTCATCAATTAATTGTGATACCGAAATCAAGTTGCACTTCAAATTGGGCACATATAAAACATTATTTAATTTTAGGTGCTTATGTAACACCACTGTTCCTTCTTTTTCCGCCGTAGTTTCCTTCCCATCTGGTAGTCCAACTGGGCACGCAAGAATGGACTTCACATTGCTCATCAACTTAAGACTTCCTACCATATGATGAGAAGCTGTTGGACCGGTCGTCACGGTCACAAAATTAAACCTAAATACCGTAGTTAGCAGTAAGCAGGGTCGAATCCACAGAGAGCAAGACTAACGACCTAATGTATATTTGAGTTAACGAAAGAGAAATTGGCAAAATGATTGATTAAAACTAAGGAAACTAATTACTTGCAGGAAATTAAAAGCATTAAATAAATTGCTAACTAAAACACAATATTAAAAGCGTTGTCGCTACTGGTTTCGGTTTGACTCAAGACCAACTCTCACAATTCCTCTCCTCGCTCTTTAATTTCCTAATCCTACAAGGCTAGGCAAATCAATAAAAGTTCTCTCGGCAATCTAGGTATAATCTATCCTGTCTCCCCGTCGTCTTAGTTACAGATCGATTGGTTAAAGACTATCATCGACTAACCGAAAAACGCTAAACCCTTAAACACCACTAGTTGGTACAACGTTAACAAGTACACCCTATCAACCTGTATCATCCAATCAACTAATTACACAATAAATGCATTCCTAGTAGAAATGATATAAACGCTACTACAACTTGATTGCAATCATACAGAAGCAATTTAGTCATAATCAACATTCATAATCTCAAACCGACATTCAATTATGCGAAAAGTTATATATCAACAACGTTCTAAATGGACATATCACTTCAACACGTCGAGCATCAGAAAATTTAAGCATCGCAAACAAACTGAAACGAACAACATATAATCTGAATACAAGAAACTTAACCAAATTCCAACATTCGGGCTCATCCAACTAGTCGAGAGCTGATGAGGAGATCAATGGAGTCAATCTCGATCTCGCCTACACCGTACAGACAACCGGGAACTTAGCCGCTCATCGTGGTGATGACAGAGTTGAAACAGTGGAAACAGAGCTGATCATGGTAGAGAGAGTAACCGACAGTGATATTGTGAAGAAGGGCGAAAGTGACCAACGACCCCGAAATACAAACAGCCACACTTCGCCAGAAAACGTTAATTTTTCGGCGGGTCTTCTGGACGGTGGCGAAAATGGGATCCGAAAGTACCGATGGAAAGCTCTGGTGATGGGGAGTTCAGATCAGGTCCTGGGGAGTGAGAAGTCGCCAGAAATGAGCAAGATCTGGCCTGGAAATGAAGAGGCGCGACCGCAAAATCGCGGTTCCGCAGTTTTTGCAACGGCTGAGCTTGGAAATGCTAGATCTGGCCATGGGGAAGGGAGATCAACCCTTGGAAGCTGAAACATCACTAGAAAGCGGCAAAATCTTGCCTGGAAGATGAAAAGTCGCAGTGGTGGAAGGCAACGTCACGGTGGTGTGCGTGATTTGCGGTGCGACGTGGCTGGTGAATGGCGGTGCACCGGGAAGATGAATCGTCGCCGGAGGAGACAGGTTGTCAGAGCTCGTCGGAAAACTGAGTGAACAGCCCCCTCTGTACCGCGACTTTTCATCTTCCTTTTATAGAACAAATGCAAAATATCGCTTTGGTCCCTACAGAATTGAAACATGACAAAATCAGCCCCTTAAAACATGACATTTTCCCCCTAACAGCATAAATGAGACAAAATCACCCTTAATCCATAAACCACAACCTAATCATCAGATACGTTCCAAAATCATTCCAAACACGTTAAATTCATAAGAAAAATATTAGGAAGCGATTTTCGTGAATAAATTCATAAATTCTTTAATTGTCTCAATATACTTCAATTTAATCACACATGGGGTATTTTTATCACCAAAATAGAGTCACTTTCATGACTCTAACAGAAGCGCCGGTGTCAATTATCCAATCTATTGTTTTATACTCACCATTCAGTCGTCCCTGATTTCCTTCTTTTTGTTTGTTCAAAAGATGCAGCAACTGATTCCATTGTTCACTACTTAAACCGCTCAATCGGTCAACTGTCTGTCCTTGAGTCATGCTTTCCTGAGTTACTGCTGCATTTGCCCGAACTGGACCACCACGTTCTCTTCCTCCCGAAGAGAAGGACTGTTTCAGACCTCCTTGTCCTCATCCCATTCCGCTTCCTCGAGGTCTATTTCCCCACCAATCTAGATACCCAACGAGCTGAAAGCATGAGTCTGCATTGTGTCCTGTCTTACTGCAGTTTGTGCACACCGCAGATTTATCCTTAGTGTCAGTTCGTCCCTTTGAGTTTGATCCTGTTTGAACAGCAAAAGCCACAGGCTCACCTTGTTGTTCCCTTTCTTGAGTCATGTGACGAACTCGCTCCTCTTGAAAAATCATAGCATATGCTCGATTCAAGTTTGGTAACGGTTCGGTACTCAAGATATTGGAGCGCACTATGCCATAGGTTGAGTCATCCAAACCCATCAAGAACTGATGCAGTCTCTCTTCTTCACGCCTCTTATCCAATTCTGTCCCAATGTTGCATTTGCATCCTCCAAATCTGCACATCCGATTCTGCTCATAGTTTCCCAACTCTTCCAAGATCATCTTCAATTTTCCATAATAACTCACCACAGACATTCCTTATTGTTTACATCCAGCCAACTCAGTTTTAAGCTGCTGAATACGTGGTCTATTTCCTACAGAAAACCCCTCCTTGATATCATTCCAGAGTTCCTTCGCAATCTCCATGTATGTTATGGTTGATCGCAAAGTTGGTTCAATTGTGTTCAGTATCCATGATACCAACATGGAGTTGACTGTCCACCAATCTTCTTGCTCCAGTGAATCTTTTGACGATGGCTTCACTGTCCCATCGATGAAGCCAAACTTCTTCTTGGCACGTAAAGCTGTCCTCATCGCCCTTGCCCATTTGTCATAATTATCACCCTTCAACTGAACTTGAGTGATGATGTTCCCTGGATTGTCGCTAGTTGATAGATAATAAGGAGAAGTGGTGAACCTTGCTGCGGCGTCTTTGCCCTCCTTCTTTCCGTCACTTTCATTCCCTGTCATCGCACCAATGCCCTCCTTCTTTCCGTCACTGCCATTCCCTTTCATGACTCTGATACCATGTAAAAACAATATTTTCAGAATGACGCTTTTGCTTCCTTGTTCTTTATTTACCGAAACCTTTTAATAGATAACAGTATTACATCCCTATAATCAAGAAACAAATCAACCAAAGAAGGAAAAAGCATCAGCCTAAATCAGGAAACTAATATTCACTTGCTATACAAAGACAATATACAGATCACATTCCAATAATTTACAACCATCTGATAGATTCCAGTATCATCTTCCTGACTACCTCTGATCTAATTAGAGACTCTAATCCCTGAAGTTAACTTGTATCTTGAACTTTAAATTTTTAAATGCCCAAATCTGTGAACTTCTTAGGTATGCAGCTGAATTCTAGGAGGCAACAAACGCCAGCATAACTTTTTCCAATATTTAAATGAATATCATAGACTTTCTTTGCATGAAGCAAGACTTCAACTTCATTAATTATTCTGAAATTTCAGCAATTTAAGTACATAAGTGTAGACGTAAAAATCTACCTGTACGGAAAGGGGGTCTGATCCCGTGAGGTCAAGGCCACTAGCGATCTGCTGCACCTGCACACGTAGAGAAACACACGCGTGAAGCGAACGGGAAACACCGGGGTGGTGTTTGCCGTAGGCACTCCGACGCTCAAGTCAGCAAGGCTGAAAGGGGTTAATTTAGTGAGGGCTGAGGAACAAGAGATTACCAGAAGTCTAGTNATATGAAAAAATTATTTAAAAAATTAGTGTTTTTCATTGAACATCATATGGAAACTAAGAGGAATGATCTTACATGGAAACTCGGAGGAGACGTAGGGCCAATATTTGTGATTAGAGATTGGGTAAACATTTTAGCTCTTATTAAATCTTCCTTTCCAGTTCTTTTGATTGGAACTGTACCAAATGGGCAGTTTATGCTCCTAATCCCAATTTCAGATGGCTTGATTGATTGTGTCAATGAAGAACTAGGTTCCATCTGTCAAGTAATTCTTTCATTACTACATTATTTCATTGCTGTATTACATTCAGTCTAATATAAGGTGGATATACCTGGAGTTTATGGTTTTCCAGCACAGGATGATCAAAAGCCGGTTGTTTATGGATGTTGACGCAGTCGAAAGTATCTCCTTCTTCAGTCTGGTAGTATGGAAACCGTATTATATATATTAAAATGTAGGTATAGTGAAATATAATTGAGTACCTTGATACTTTTAACGTAGGGCTTGTTCAATATCTTTAGTTGTTCATCTAATTCAAGATCTGCCATGTTTTGGTCTTCCAATCCATTGATAGTAACGCCAGAAAAGAGAAGCAGAAGTGCTGTTAAGATCGTACCTCGATAATAAGAACCACTGGTGATTCGTAGTGCCATGACTTTGACCTTCCTTGCATGCTCTCCACATCAATATATATATATATATATATGAGAAACGGTCATATGTATAAACCAATCACACAAGAAGAACTAAAACTGATTGACGGAAAATCAATGCTTATTTATTGTGCCAGAAATTTTTTTGTTTTATATTCTTATTATTTTTTTCTTTTCATTCTGTGATCAGCATTAATAAGTTTCTAAGGCATGATCTTATTTTTCACCATTAATACAAAGGAAACATACAATATAAGTTGAAATGTAAAGTTGTTTTGCCAAGAGTTTCCGAAGTACAGGTGGAATAATAGATTTCTTCAATTTAATGGATACAAGTATAAACTAAATATAATATTATCAGCAATTCGGCCAGAATAACAAGTTTTAGGCCTAGTTGCTGCAATGAGCCGAGGACAAGAAAAAAGAAAAAAGCAAAAACCTTAATACAACAGTCAAATATCAGGCAGATTCTGCCATCTAGACAACCGGCAACTCTTTCAACTTATAGCTGCGGTTCTTCTGTACAACCCCATGACCATCCTTCCACCCAAAATTTAGTTGAGGGGAAGAGGAAAAAGATGAATCCAATGTTTAATATAACTCTTCTTTCTAACTCCTCTGTGTTTCAAGTGTAAAAACAATATACAGTTCTTTACAATACCAAACTTCCTCGTGTCTTGTATCTGCGAGCTCTCTTCTTGGGGAAAAGATCTTTCAAACATCCGCATTGTGTCAAAGAGAGTGAGTCATTTAAGTGGACACTGGACCAAACATACAAGATGCCAGGATGGAAAAAACCACTCACCAGACTGACTGAGAACACCAAAGCCACTATATACTGAAATCATTCTTCTGCTGTTCTAGCTTTCCAGAAGATCCAACTTGTTCATTTGATTCTTCCTCATGCATATTGGTGTTCTTTGTAATGATTATGACAAAACCATCGTCGAGCATCAGACAGGAATTCGCATGCTTGGAGCAATAATCAAGACTTCATTTGAAGACTACATTCCATTAATGCGACCAAGCATTGATGAGCTTGGATTTAAGTCCACAGAAGGGTTCAACTTTGGATGATTTCTCAAGATCTGCTCAGACACCTGATCAGACAAGACCAGTCGTCCGTCATAGAAATCCCTGAGGTCCCCATTGCCAGGACGTCCAAACTGGTTTACTTGAGTTGCTCCGTCAGATGAAATAACTTCCCTGAAAACACGAGAGGCTTGTGACATTCCACGGAAAAAATCATGCCGAGGATCTTGATAGGGGTTGCTAGCATTTGTATAGAAATTGTTTTGGGACCTGGGGGCAATTGCAATGGCTTCTTGTAAGTAGTTTGTTGGCTGCTGGTATTGATGAAATGGGATAGCACCGCTTCCACCAGTGAGAGGAGTGGATGAACCAGATGCTGTATGGGGGCTAGATATTGGAGAGGGAGACATCCTTCCACTAGCATGCTGTGGTGACCTTGTATGTAAAAGTGGACTCCCAGTGGGCGAAACTGGACATGACATATTCCAAGGAGTATGTGCTTCACTGTGGTTTAGAAGATGTTGGACAAAGAAAATTCAGTACAGTAAAAGATAATTTTTGCAACAATACAGCCAAAGACCACACCAGGGGATTGCTGGAGAGAAGTGCAAGAAAGCCCAGAAAAATCAATATAAGGCTAATTTTTTTTCTTTCAAAAGAATAAATATCAGATTGCAACTCATCGTATAATTTCTTGCATTAACTTCCTTCGCAGAGTAAGACATCATGGTCCTCATTGCACTTTGTTAAACAAAAAATACTAAAACTATTGTTATATATGCATTTGTGCGACTCTTCTTAGAAACTAATAAACCCTGATAACTCTTCAGCTGAAAAGCTTCCAAGCCTTTAGATAACATGCAAGAAAAAGAAAATTAATTCTCCTGGCAAAAAGGTTAACAATTGGACTTCTGAACCCTCAAGGTTCAACTGTTGGTGTGACAAAGAAAGTAGCACTTCAAGCATATATGTTTCATAAAAACAAGAGTTTGTGTGTGTATACATGTATACAAGAAGAGAAAGAAGGAAACCTTGATCCTGAACCAGTTCTTAATCCCCTGGACTGGTAGTTAGTCCCTTCTGAGTCAAAGCTTGAGAGATTTCTGGCCTGTCCAACACCCTAATAGAAGAACAAAAGCACAAACAAGCAGTTAACAAAACCACAAAGGAATAACAGCTTAAGTAGAAAAATAAAGGAAGTTTATCTACAATCCTTGCAATTGCATAATGGTTTAGATCACATATACTATTTAAGTTAATTAGGCTCTTCCTCAGTTGATATTCAAGCCATGTAACCACCACCAATATTGTATATCTGTCCCCTAGGACTGCTGGTAAGACCACTTATTGAGGACCGACAGGTATAGGGGATCAATTCCCCCTCATACCAGGGATCAATCCGCCCCTCATGCCAACCTTGAATAAGTGTGTGTGAAAAAAAAAAAAAAAGGAGAAAGATATGTGACAGGACATAATACCAAAAAAAGAGAATCAAATCACATAATTATTTGACGCTGTGCGGAGCACACGGTGGACAGATTTTGCTTTGTTTGACATGACAAGATAAAAATTCTACATAGAATAAACCAAAAAAAAATTATCGGTAACTTTTAACTTGTACAATAGAAACATTACAATCCTATTTATACTAAACTAATCATATATATAGAAGAAAATAAAGAATAACAAATCATAGCTTTCCGGAACTAGAACAAAATAGTCAATAAAAACATATCAGCATAATGAAGGAAACAAATCAAGCAAAATGATAAAACTTTTTCAACATATGGACAACAAAATAGTCCATCATGTCTCTATGCCTACGTCTGTAATTAAATTGACAATCTAAACCTTATTCTTATTTCACCATGCAATACACATGCGAATTTATCTTATTACTTTTTGGTTGGTGTTTATGTTAATCACTTAGATGATTAAATAAATGTTGTTAAAATTTCCTTCATCTTTTTCTCATACACATCATCTTCAGGAATTAACAGTCTTGGTGTTTCTAAGTTCAATTTTTTCTCCCTGAACTGGGTAGGCTACTTAGATTCTCAAATTATTAAGAACAACTTGAATCACCGAGTGACAGGTCATCAAATCCGTGATAAGATAAATCCAAAAGGAATTAATTGAATAAATATGATTGTTAGCTCTAAATAACTTGAAACATTTTTTTATCAGACTGAATAACTTGTAATTTTAATCTACATACAGAAGGAAATAAATAATTATAAATTATAACTATTTTGAACTAAAATAAATAATGAAGGAGGAAACAAAAAATTACAGAAAATAATAAAACTTGTTCTCACATCATATTGAAAAGAAAATAGTCCATCATGCTTATACCAGTATTTTCATTGCATTTGTGACTGGAGGTATTGCATCTGCAGGCTCAGCACTGAAAATAGGTCTTTCCAATGAGGCAGAATTTTTAATAAAAGGGTGCTCTAAAAGCATAGCTGCTGTAGGACGTTGCGCTGGGTTCCGTTGTAAACAGAGCCTCACAAATTCCTTCCCTTCATCCGAGAGATGATCAGGAATAGCAGGGAGTTCCTTACTGTTTCCAATCTTGAACATAGCAGCCACCTTTAAAGCAGCACATACACAAAATGATAAAAAGAAATGTAAATATGGTAAATGAATTAACAATTGGAAAAAACTGGCAAAATAATTCAGATTCCAGCACACAAAGACTCACCAAGAAAAGTATTTAGCTGTACAAAAACTGGCATTCAAATTTACAATATATCTCAAAATAAAACATGTCAATTTTTTGTACTAAAATTTTACTAACCCCTTCATACTGATTCCAAGGTGGATTGGTGGTAGCCATCTCCAAAACCGTACAACCAAGGCTCCATATATCAACAGCAAGATTGCAACCATTTGAATTCTTTATGACCTGAATGATCAATGCAATTAAAATATTCAGAAAGCATCAAAGAGAATCTTAATGCAAAGGTATAATATTAAAGCAATTCTGACCTCAGGTGCCATCCAATAAGGGCTTCCCTTGAATGACAATGGGCAAGACTGCCCAGTGATCTGCAATTCAGATAAACAATATTAGAACAAACCCCTCATACTTCACTTAATAAAATATCAAAATTTTACAGACAGCTACGCTTTCATTCTTTTAGTCTAGGATGAATAATTGTAATGATATAATTAGAATTCCATTTGTCATACACTCCTAGTGTCATCATCTACTCATTTCTGACTGTGAGTTGTGAACATAGAACAAAAATTTAAGATGTATATTCTTACATGCTTTGCCATCCCAAAATCGGCTAATTTCACACGGCCATTGGGGTCTACCAATATATTAGCTCCTTTAATGTCTCTGAACAAGATTAAAACTAATCCATAAGCACAATAAAGATCCAAGATGATTAGCACACATAAATATTAAAATCAGATAACTGCTGCTTCTGGTGTAACCAAAACAAAGAATTATCAACAAGTACACTAACCTATGGACAGTGTTCTTAGCATGTAAATATTCAAGCCCTGACAAAATCTGTTGAGTATAACTGCGTATAGCATTCTCACCAAGCTTGCCATAATCTTGAAGAAGTTTATAAATGGAACCACCAGACACATACTCCAAGTATATATAAAGTTTGTCATCTACCTGTTCATAACATAAAAAGCCTAATATAAGTTAAAATGATCCAAGGCATTTGATTCAATTCTTATATAAAGGTCTACCAAATACAATCTATTTGTATAAAGCATTTGGATACATATGCAAAAATGTAAATTGAATCATAGCAAGTACAAAAGTGGTACTATTGTATAGTATCAGAACTTCCTGTAAGCTTTAGAAATTTGGAGGAAAAATCATAGCTAACTAATTTTTCAATGGTCAAATCCTCAGAAATTGACTGCTTCAAGCTAGTCTAAATAATATTATCAGCAATAAAGCTGAAAAGTATATAGAACTTACACTTTCGGATCCATAATACCGCACTATATTTGGATGTCTTAAGCGACTCAGCATTGCAATTTCCTGTCAAATATCATTAGAACCATAAAATATTACCCCTAAAAGAACCCATAAATTCTATTCTTCAAACTTAAAAACTTCCTACTAGCCCGACAAATTCTTAAATTAATCAAAGAATAAGAGAGAAAAAATACATATTAAAAATAAATAATTAAAGAAGAAAACCTTACTTGCCCCAGTTGTTGTGCACTTTCTTTTGACTTTGCATCATCTGAAAATAGAGTTACCTCCTTCATAGCACACATCTCACCACTTTCACTAAAGCCCAAAGAACAAACTAAAATCAGAAAATCGTATATGCAAAATCTAGAGAGAGAGTAAATGAACATAGTTGATAAATTCACTTGCACATATCGCACAACTCTCACTGAAGCCCAACAATAAAATAAAATCAGAAAATATGATATGGATTAAGTTTGTAAACAAAAAGTAGTCTATAACTTCTATTTTAAGAAATGTTGTCACAAGGGTAACATCAATGCCGAACTGTGGACATCTTCAATCTGAAATTCAATGGTATAAAACAAGGATCAACTTGATGCTCAAATGCATATGTTAAGAAACACAACTACTTTTAATTTCTTGTGTTGCTAACAGCCAAAAAAAAAAGGTGTCAGAAAACAATGGTAACATGCATGAAATTGTGAGAATTCATTAAAAGAAGGGAACATAAATATTGAATGACTACAAGAGCTAAGTAGACACCTCCTTTAGCAACAGACCTGTTAAAACCAAGGTAGACATGTCCAAATGTGCCTCTTCCCAGCAATCGGCCTTTCTTCCAGCGTGAACCAGGGCTCATTGGATTTTCTACCCTCCCTGGACTTCTAGGGACTGATGGAGATGTTGCAGTTGAATATGAGGGCGAAAAAGGACAAGTATTAGAGATTGTTATAGGGGGAAGGGGCAATCGGTGGCTTTGTTGTTTCACATCATCAGGCCGGCCATTAGGAGACTCACTAACAGCCCCTCCAGCTCCTGGATGCAAAGGAGTGACAGGACCACTGTGTATTCTGGAGCTGGGACCAGGGCTTGCCATTCTAGGGCTCGGTATTGGAGAACACTCAGGGCTACACCTGCTATGTGGCCAAAATAGCTGACCCGACATATCCCCACCAACTGAGTTAGGCCCAGAGTTATGGCCTGAGGCTGTACTAGAACATTGTCCAGATCCTTGTAAAGCTATATCTGAATGAGGCCTTCCTATCCAAAATCCAGCATTCAAAACTTGTTCTGTACTGAACGCTCTCATCGGACTTGTAGAAGGACTTGACATTGAGCTGTCTGGAGCACTAAACGGAGCATAAGCATAAGGAATTTGTAAACTTTGCACATGGGAGCCCAGATGTCTCTGTTTAGGTGATGTAGAAAGAGTCTTATTATTGAACAAAAGACTAGATGGTTTCAGTGCCTCTCTAGTGCTCTTCTGATTGATTGCAGGGGATTTATCCTTTTGCATTACACTTCAGCAAAGGTTAAAAAGGGTTTATCAGATATGAAACAGTTCTGGAGAGAGAGATCACCATGAATAATACAATGATTTACAGTGACATGGATAGAAACTCACCTTGAAGGGCTGGTCGAGGCAGTTCTGGTTCCATTTTCATAGTCAGATGTCAAGGGACTAAGGAGACGAGAATCTGATGGGTCATCACTATCACTGGAGCTGTCGGAAGAATAACCAGCTGCTAAATCTCCCTCGGCATCAGTAGAATCCAACCTGCTAGGGACACATCCAGATGCTGGAAGGGGTAAAATCAGTGATGTCTTGGCGCTTCTGTCAAATTTTGGTTTTGTTGATGCACTAATTCCGGAATCACTGCGCCCAAGACTAGCAAGGTGAGCCACCGGAAGTGGAAGTGGCTGGGCAGGCCTTTCTGCAAAACTTTGGCAACGTGATACAAGGGTTGTGGGTGATGGTGATCTTGACGGCACACGGGATAGAGATCCCCTTTCTGAAACAGTGTCATTATAACGTCTCCCAGCAACTCCTGATCTACTTCTGGATTTTTCTTCAGATGCAATCTTTAATTTGCGGTTTATCGTATCAATAAAACTTTCCTTGGTTGCTTTCTTCTTTTCTTCTTTGGATGAAGACTTCCCCCACCATGAAGGCATATTTATATTCAAAATTACTGGAAAAAAAGGGGACAATCCCCAACTTAAGATTCAATACCAAAACTACAGATCAGCTGTAAAGATGCCAACTTAATGGCCAAAATTGAAACTCATATGTCTGTAAGGATGACATGAAGTCCAAGAATGCCAACCAGAGAATCAGGGGGACTTGAAAGAAACTGTAAACAACAAAAACAGGTATTTTACTATAAACTCTACCACAGAAGAATAATACAACATTTATATGATCTGGTTATTTGTGATCATATCCAAATAGAAAAATCTCTAGACCTATTCGGCTCAGCAAGAAATTTTTTTTGATTCATTGAAGCTTAGAAAAATAATAAGTATTTTTAGTAAAAACACAAGCACACACTTTGAAAACAAAGAAATCTTCCTCTAAATTTCAATCCACTTTAAATCGAAGTTACAGGAACCAATGTTTGCAACAATTTGTAGATTATTAAAATTTTCCAAAAGAAACATAATCAAACAATCATAACCCACTGAGTTGTAATGTCACGCAAAATCTCTGTCCTATTATAGGACTGTCAGCTGGTTAAATCACATGCACATGCAAACCATTACAGACCTCCAAACAAAGCAATTCTTGCTGGCCAGCAATACTTTTCTTTTTCCGGGTTAATCTAATAGTAATCATTATAAATTCAGAGCCATGAACAAATGAAGTTCGTTCCTCGAAGGACAGCCACACCCAGAGACACTAACATCTGTGATTACATGAATAATTCTCAGTTTTAACCCATTCCAAGCAAAAATTTTGATCGCAAAAAGAAATTAACAAGAGTTTCTTTCACTACCATAAGACTAATAAGTGAGATCCTCGCTTTAACACCAATTTCAACCAATATGCGAAACCAGATGCTCAAAGCTCAAGAACCCAAAACACTGTATCAACGCAGATCTATAAACTCAACCATTCACATATCAACCAAAACAAACATTCATATCAAATCAACAAGATTGACATAACTAAAACAAAATCCATTTATCATGAAACACATAACAAAATCACTCCAACTTATAACCCACCTCAAACTTCATCTAAAAACAAAATCCCATATCTTGAAACACAAAATTAATGCAAATTTACGCAGCAAAATCTCAAATAACACTCTACAAACTCATTAAACAAAACTTAACAAACTCAACATACCCACAAACAACAAACAAATCAAGTTTTCAAAATCTCTAAAGTTACCAACTTCTTTGCAGCTAAAAAATCACTCTCAAAAATATCAAAGAATAAAATAAACAAAATTCTAACATTACTTACAGTGTACAAGTGTGTGTGTGTAGCCCAAAAAAAGGCCCCAGTTTCCACAACGAATAGAAACTGAAAAGGCTCAGACCAAACACCAAAGTAGAAGAAATGCAGAGAGAGAGAGTGATGGAAACTTTTTAGAGAGAGAGAGTGTGTGTTTTTGTCTGTGTGAATATTATTTTTATTTTTATTTTTTAATTCAAGAGACAAATGTTGTTGATGTTGTTTGTTGTCTTAAGCGTTAATTGTAATAAGAGATTTAATTATTGACTTAATTAGAATTAAGAAGACACTCGTGAGACGCATGATGTATGATTATAACCTCCTACGTTGAATCGTAACCGTGTGATTTGACACTACGCACGCAATTTCAACTGTTGTAGTAGTCAACGAGTGGAGCGAGATTGACAATAGAGTTACTGTGGTCCGTGATGTACCGAATCATAATCGGTTTATTATTATTATTTTAACGGCAACTTTACTCAAAATATATTCTTTCCATTATCATTCATATGATTTTATCCCTTATTGCTTTACGCAACTGAGAATTTCTTGTTTCGTTTTTGGGATTATTTTTATAATTGGCATCTTACTTTTTGTTATTTACTTAATGGGGCTTTAATTTTCTTTTTCTTTTTTTATTATTTAAATTCTTAACCTCATATTATTGAATTGACATCTCTTTAAGTCTTAATCTTTCATATCTTACGCGGTGTTCAACCAATTGACCATTTTTCTACATTATTCGGTCAATTCATATAACCTATGGTAAAAGTATTAGCGTGGTGTCACTATCAACCATATTATAAATTAATACATAGTTTAGTAAATTATCAATTATACTAAATATAACTATGTTTCTTGAATATTTTGACTTGACTCACTAAGTATCAGTGTGCCAATATCAAATTTCAACTCATATACTTGCCTTTTCCTAAAAAAATAAAACCCCAATATTGTCTTAGAGTCAATATGGTCAAATTCTTTTTTTTTTTTTTGATAAATTTAATAATTATTTTTCCCGCGACTCAAACGCAAGACCATGGGGTATAACTAATCACAATTACTAAGGGTCCGCCTGAGAGTTTCATGATAGCGGTTACGAGAGTAAACCATCGTAGCGGTTTTGAGGGTAAACCATCGTAGCGGTTTTGATGGGTTTTTAGTAGCGATTTTTAAAACACCCAACCTATGCTTGGGAGTTTATTTTTCAACAGGTCTGATAGTTTTTTAAAATGATAAATTTACTTATATGCCCATAAAAATACCTCAACATCAATTAGTATTTGAGAGTTCTGTTTTTTCAATTATAAGGTAAGGGTTCTTTATTTATTTTCTACTTATTAGTATTTTATAACTTCAACTGTGATAAAGTTTTCTTATCTTTCTTCGTTATTCTTTGCAATATATGGAATGATTAAAAAATTATAGTTTCACTTCTCCAGGAAAGCATCTAGAAATGATATTTTAATAATTTTTTTTTTTATGATTGTTTAAAATTATTTTATATTTAATATGGTTGGAGACACGCATAATATATTTAATCTTTTTTTTTTTTGATATAATTGAGATAGTTCTATAGTTGACAGGGTATTTGTGGAATAAAAATTTAAAATCAACTAAAACACTCCGATTTAGAGTATTTTATAAACCCCTAAAAAATATACTACACTAGTTTTGGGGGGTTTTTGAGCCAGTCAAAATCAGTGCATAAAAAATCTGATAAGTAATAGTTTTAAAACACTTCAAAACCAATCTAATTAAAAACTTCTTAAAACCAGTGAAAAAAAAAAAAACTCTCAAGCAAACCCTAAAGAATATATCAAATTTATATATTATCTAAAAGAGTTTATTTAAAATTATAGGTTTTTTTTTTTTCCACGTAAAATAGCTTATTTAACTTCTTTTCAACTTATTTAAAGTGTTACTTAAAATTTTAAAAATATCTCTATAATATTTTATAAATTTGACCGATATTTTCATATATATTAAAGTCTTTTTAAGTAACTTAATTCTATAAAACTCTTTTATATCTTGCTAACTAAACAACTAACAATTTTTTTTTTTTTTTAATAAAACTATATTTTCATGAACCCAACTCTAATAAGTTATGAGGGAATATACCATTGGTCTTTAATTCCCAAAATGGTAAATTTATATCACAATGATTATTATGTGAGTGGGACCATATGCCACTTATTTATGGGCATTTACATCTCCTTCCTCCTTTTTTTTTTTTTTTTTTTTTTTTTTTTTTTTTTTTTTTTTTTTTTTTAATCAAATTTAGAAGCTATTTTGTGGAAAGTTTGCCAAGACATTCTACACTTCCTTCATTTAAACGTGGAAGTGGATGTAACTTGAGATAGCAACCTCAGATCTGGGTGCGATTATAAATAGGAGTTGGTTTCCCGATTTGATAAGGAAAAATTATAGTTTAAAAAAAAAAAAAAAAACACACAGAAATTTAAGAAGTGAATTGAGTCCCCTAAGTGAATGAGTCGATATCAAACCAAAGAAATCAAAAACCATAATGGGAATTACACTAGATCCGAATGGGAGTTTGTAAATGATTATTACGCTTTTTACAGAATAATAGATGATAATCTATAAATTCAATTTTAAGGTTGTTAGCCAAAATTAAGCAAAACTTGATCAATAGCTTGAATCAAGCAAGGCGTGATCAATGGCTTGAATCAAGCAATATATAGCTCTTGATTTTAGTCATTAATATAATTTATTAGCATGATTCTAACATGCATTGTAAGTTGAATATACGATTTCATTCTTTGTCTTCCTCTTTAGAATTCTAACAAAGATTATTTCATTCAAAGGAGGTATATAAATGATTATTCCGCAATTTACATAATAATAGGAAATACTCTATAAATTCATTTTTAAGTTTATTATATATTGAGTATCTTTTTTTTAGTACCATAACATGAATATCTAACAAAGATTATCTCAAGATAGGGGTGTTTGGTTCTGGGTACCCTGCATTTTTTGAAGGAACCGGAACTGAAACTGCACAGTAACTCCCGACTTGGCACTTGTTAACAAAAATAAAATTACAAATTATAAATTCAAAATTACAAACTCTATTACTTTGTAAATTTAGATTCTCAAAAGTCAAACCAACTTACATTACTTTTTTCTACAAAAGTTTTTATTAACCCCAAAATCTTTAATTTTATTTTATATTAGTCTCAGTTTCTTGTTCCGGTTCCTATAGTTAGGAACCGGAACCGGAAACCGCACAGTAACGGTTCCAAAAATTTGGAACCGGAACCTATCCGTTGACGGTCAGTTTCAGGTAAGAACCAGAACCAAAACCAAACTTCAGGTACCTGCAGGTTCCAATTCCAACTGGTTTTTTTGAACACCCCTATCTCCAGAGGCCACATTTGTTTGGGTATTTTCAAAATATTTTATTCCTATTCTGAAAAAATAATATGTAACTTATGTTAGTGAAACAGGGAAAAAGAAAAAAATATGAATATCTAAAATCTAACATGCATGTGTCTTGGTCTTCAATCTAGTTCTTGCATTTCCTGTACAGAAAAGTGCATTCTTCATAATGTGAATGCTACCCAAAAGTCTTCACTTTATCCCACCACCATCTGTTTCTGGACTACTTACACTTGTTTCACATTTTAATTGTTACTCTCAAACAAGCCTGATTCGGTGGGTTTGTTTTATTATTTTGAATAATATTTTTTAAAAAATTGAATTGGGTTATTATCACGAGGATAAGATTTGAATTTGAAAATGTGTTTAGTAAGATTATATTTGTCAATTTAGTTAAATACCCCTTATAATAAAAATTTTAAAATTAACAAAAACACCCCATCTATCTATTAAATGTCGACAACCGGCCACCGATTGCAAGCAATATATGGGTAGATGAGAGTGTTTTTGTCAATTTATAAACTTTTATTATTGGGGGTGTTTATTAAATTAATAAACTTGAAGAGAATGAAAACAGTGAACACATATGTTTTGAATAAGACATGAGAGGAATAATAAAACCAAACAGACGGTTCTCAAAAATACTGATCTGGGGCTACAAGGCACCCTCCATCCAGTACATTGAATGCTACTGAAATCCACCAAAATATGAACGTTAATAGTCAGTGAATCAGTATTTTCAGAATAGGACTAGACCAGTTTATCGTTTCAGTAGAGACAAGGACGTTACATGGGCCGAACAGAGGCCTTGTCAGTTTGGCCCAGATTGTTGTCATTTTCTTTTACCTATAATAATTATGACACTTTGTTATAATAGTAAAGTTGAGTTGAGTTAGGTGGTTTTATGAGAATATCATTTGAATTTGAAAATATGGTTGATAAATTTTTTTAGAAAGGTAATTGTTAATGTTTTAAGTTGAGTAGAATATGATTAGATTTAAAAAAAAAAAAATATAGATATTGAAATTAATATGTATTTGGATAGGATTGTATACGACAATAGAATAAGATAGTGTTAAAATATTGTAACATAAGTAGCCTATACAATAATGCTATGGACACCAAAGACCTGCACCGAATGACATGTCAGTTGAATAGACTCAACCACGTAGCATATTAACAAATATTCCGTGAATGAAGGACTGTTCATCAAATATGGACGAACATCTATGATTATTGGACGACCGTTCAATTTAAATAGACTCCTGTTCATGAAAAAATAACAATGGACTCCCGTCCATTTACTATAGACGGGCGTTCGCCTAGAATGGATGACCATCCATTGTTTAAAATAAAAAAATTTTAAAACAAAAATTATAGATGCCCATTCATATATTATATAGACAGACGTCCATATTCAATGGACGGACGTCCCTTTTAGATGGACGTCTGTCCATTGTTTAATTTAAAACATTTTACACATAACATTTGAGTCTCAATCAAGATCCGAAAAGTAAATGTTGTTATCCTTCGTTAAATTTGTTGTTTATATTCAAAGTAATTGGATAAGTGTCATAAGAATATGGCCAAAACTATGCATTGCTTTCATGTTTGTTTATTCTTATTAGATCCACTTAATATGCTTTTATTGTCGTTACAATTTTATTGAGACTGTGAAATTGTTTCAGACTGTGAAATTGTTTCTAATAGGGACGTCCATCCATTGTGATTTTTATGTAAACTTTTTTAATTTAAACAATTGATGGGCTTCCCAAATCCATTCGGTAAGGATGCCTGTTCATAGTATATGGACGGACGTCCATAATTTTTTTTAATTTAAATTATGGACAGATGTCCATTATAGGTGAACGCATATCCAAAGTAAATAAATTATCGTCCATATTAAAATAAACAGTTATTCAATAATTATAAACGTCTGATTATGTTTTATGGACGATCGTTTATTCAAGAAATATTGATTGATATGTTACCTGATTTCGAGTAAAATTTCGATATAAGTCTTATTGTCCGTAGCATTATTCGTAGCCTATAATACCCACCATCGATGTTAAAGAGCACGAGTTTGATGAAAATTGTGACAGTAACAGCAATCATCATTAATTGAATCATACCTTAAAAAGTAATACTACCATCACCCACAATAATACATCAAATTTGTATATCGAATCATAAAATTTTAATCATTAATTAATATTAAATTAAATTAATCAAAAAAATTTATCAGCTCATCCAATACATAAATTCGAAAAGTCGATGACTATTATTTTCCTACCTTAAATTATCAATCATAATACCTCTTTTCTTCTCGCATTAATTTCTACGTAAACATTTCTTAATCAATCAATCATCCCTTCGTTCATAAAAAAATTATTAAAGGCCCCATTTCTTTTAAGTCAGAAAAATCCCATCTATGTTCTTCTTTTTCTAATTTTTTTTTTTTTTTTTTT